>NW_015505332.1:2201828-2209865 GCF_001515645.1 Sinocyclocheilus grahami
AAATAGGCCTTTTGTGTACATAGAAAAAGTCTTAGATCTTTGAGTTCAGCTCATGAAAAATGGGGGCAAAAACAAAAGTGTTGCATTTATAATTTTGTTCAGTGTATATATATATATAGAGAGAGAGAGAGAGAGAGAGAGAGAGAGAGAGAGAGAGAGAGAGAGAGCAAAATCAAATCAGCATCAAAAAACAGCAGGATCATATTGTGACAACTTACCCCATAAACTCTGCCAGATGCGCGATTTTTTTTCCTGCACAATTATGGTCGAAACGTCAGCATTTTTATTAAGTATTTCTATAAAGAATAACAACCGTATATCCTAAAAAAAATCACCCTTAAGCTATCCATTATCACTCTTACGCACAATCTATTAGACACACGAGTATCGTGTTATGTGTCACATATAATAAATGTAATACTATAGAATATTAGGCTATAATATTATACTATCTAGTATACAATATGTGATATAAATAATCTGTGATATATATATACCTTCTTTAGGATATTGAGATGCGAAAACCCCAAATCTGCGCACATTCATGTTAATCCAGTGGCGCGTGAGAGGTTGCGCACGACGCAAAATAAACTGCAATTAAACAGTCTCGTGTAAAAATTGATCTCTGAGCCGCACATCACAGATCCATCTGTAAACAAACTATACAAATATACCGCAGTCAAATATGAAACATTGATCCGACAGTTACCAACAGCTTTCCAAAACCACCCCAAACCTATCAGTGCGCGCAACTCTCTCTCTCTCTCTCTCTATCACACACACTCACTCACGCACACGCACATCTTTTCCACACTGAGCATATGATCACGACATTTTGCCTTGAAGTCGAACCTGAAACTGTGGGACTAATTTGGAAACTTGGAGGTCATTCCAGCAGCTCTTCATCCTGAGACGCGTGAGAAACCTGTTTAACATATATTTTTTGCAAGGGATGATGATGTGATGTCAAGGATGCGCATAATTAGGACACATTCATGTGAGGCAGACTGCATTAGAGCTTTAGACAGACTAGCAAGGTGTGTCCTGAACTCTGAACGCACATATGTAGTAGCCTAAATGATTCATTATGTGTTTTATTGAACATCATTTTAAAATCATGTATTATTATTTAAACTCCAGTTATTTATCCTTATTGTGAATGGTTGATCTTTAAAAGACACATTAACCATTTAAGGGTGATGTTAGATCTTTTCTCATAATTATTAATGACTGTCTATTGTATATGTCATTGTGGTTTTAATTTATGATAACACCCACAGTATACCTACTATAGATAGATAGACAGATAGATAGATAGATAGATAGATAGATAGATAGATAGATAGATAGATAGATAGATAGATAGATAGATAGATAGATAGATAGATATGCATTAAAATGGTTCATTGGGCCTTTTTAAAAATGTATTTCGACACTGCAGTCCCATCATTTAAAATAGAATATAAATCATTTAAAATAGAAAACTAAACAAAATAATTTGTCTGCATACTTGACAGCTTTTTTTACACTTTTTCTATCCAACTCAATTAAATCACATGACCTTTTGCATTTACGTGAACACAAACCAAAATAAATCGAATCATTTAATGTACCTGATTCAGTGAATTATGAAGACAAATATAGCCTAAATGATTCATTATTTAAATAATACAACATTATTTTATTTTTGAACATTTATTTTTACTAATGAATGCAGTAAAGGGTCCATTTGCCTATTTTAAATTTCTCGGTTCAATCATTTAATTTGAAGAAGAAAGCTGAACAAAAACTTGACTAGCAACCTCTATAAAAAAAACTTGACTTTTTGCATTTATGCGAGCATAAAACAACAAAAATCAAATAATTTATATTTGTAATGTACCCAATTCAGTGCATTTTGAAATCAAAATAACAAAATGTACATACATGATGCAGATCAGTTATGAAAACTAGTGGGTTGTAAGAAAAAATATATTGTATCACATGCTTATAACTACATCACTGTTGTGTTTTCTTAAAATATGTTTACAACACACTTAAATATATTTTAATGCAAATTGCATACATCGTTTAAAAACGTACCTTAAGTGTATTATAAATCAAATTACTGTGGCTTTTCTTTGTTTGTGTTGTGGTTTTGCTTTTAAAGAAATGTCCAGTCCACTAGAGCGGGTTGTAGCCCAGAAGAAGGAGGCCATTGAAGCCGTGATGGAGATGTTTGAGAGAGGAGCCGAGGTGCTGGCCAGCGCTGTTGGGGAGCTGTGTCCTCTTTTTGAAGCTTCTGCTCCAGTTTTGAGGCTGGTCTTGGACAATGTGGAAAGCAAGGAGATCACATATGTCAAAGATCAGTTTCTAGTTGTGAGGAGCAAATTAGATGTCCTCTCATGTCAGCTGCAGGACATTGACTCTGAGATCAGAAGGAGACGTTTGGATTCACAGTTCTTCTCTGTGGAGGAAAATTTGCGGAACCAGTTTAGAAAATACATCGATATTCTGGAGGCTAAACCTGAGTATAAGGAAGTCAAAAAACGCTTGTTCTTAGAGCATTTTTTCATAACAGGTGGAGAGAAAAACCTCTGTGTGCTTTACGATGCTGTGATGGGGAACAGCACATTTGGGGAACCGATCCTGGATGTTGTGGAACAATACGAGGCCAGAAACAGAAGGGTCCTGGAAGACTTCTGCGTCAGACTGAAGGAGCTGCTCTGCTTGGGAATCATCGCTCTGCTGGGATATTGTTTCCTTACTCAGGGTGAGGAATCAGAGCAGGAGAAGATTCGAGAGTGGAGCACAAAGATCCAAGAAATTGAGACGAAAATGAAGGAAACGATAGAGAAATGTGTGGATTCGTTTCCAGAGCAAGCTGAACTGGACATCAAGAGGCTTGTGAAGGAGAAAGAAAACGGGAACCTTCAGGAAACGGCCAAGGAACTGCTGGACTTCCTGGTGAAGAAGTACGACTGGGTGAGCTGGTCCATCAGAGTCATTAGGAACTTGGGCAAAATTAGCAACTTGAGAGCCGGACAAAACTTTCAGTGTGTGGCCGGACAGAATTATTTTGAAGTATCTCAAGGAAATGACACCAACCTGGTGGTCTCGTTCAGCAGCGACCCTCAGCCTGTGCCCAACGAGAGCGTAAAGCAGGTGATGGAAGGTCCTGCGAGGAAGGGAGACGCCAAAGCTGTTGTGGAGCTTCTGGAGAAGCAGTTAGCTGGGTTTCTGGTTCATGCCGTCAGTCGTCACAAGGACAGCTTTGCTCTGTCGAGCTTTCCTGAAGAATGTCACTACTGGGAGAAACATAAGAACGTGAATCTCTGTGTGCATTCAGAGTAGATTTAGACATAAACATATAATTACTATTATTATATTGCTAACATTTTGCAACGGCAGAACTTTTACTTTATTCATGCCTCGAAAAACTCACTGTTCACTCAAAGTAATTGTTATATGTTCATTGTAAGGTTGCTATCACCTGTCCGACTGTACATTTAAAAAATGATTATTTTAACAATTTCTTTTACTCTACGAAATCAATGCATTTGTACATTTTAAAGGAATAGTTTACCTAAAAATTCAGCACATTCCGTGGAAAAAAAGGGTATTTGTTTAGAACTATCTTGGACTGGTTTTGCTTGTAAACGGTGCTTGATCTGTGCATCAACTTCTCTCCTGATTAAGACAAAATCACTTTTTCACCAGAGAAAGCAATGTTATAGATAGAGGATTTTAGCTGGAAGCAATGGTTTGAAGTTAAAAAGGCCTTAATAATGGATTTGTCTCTTACAAACACGCAGCTTTTGGCTTTACAGGACGACGTTAATTGATGGACTGGAGTGGTGTGGATTATTGTGATGTTTTTATCAGCTATTCGGACTCTCATTCTGACGGCACCCATTCACTGCAGAGGATCCATTAGCAAGCAAGTGTTGTAATGCTACATTTCTCAAAATCTGTTCAGATGAAGAAACAAACTCATCTACATATTGGATGGCCTGAGGGTGAGCACATTTTCAGCAAATTGTCATCTTCGGGTGAACTATTCCTTTAACATATTAAGCACCATGTAAATTCAACTGCCATATTTTCAAACAAAATATGTTGACTATTTGTGCTTTATTACTGTGCATGTTTGCATCAAAATGTTATAATATAACTGAATGTCTATCTGAAAACATTCCCTTTAAATGCAGTAGGCAGCAAACATGTTAAATGTTGTGATGTTATGTAAACAAATAAAATCTGAAGCAATGCGACTGGACAGTACTGCAAAGAAAAGTGTTTCCCCATTTAGCCTGCATGATAATAACGTGAGCTGACTGTATCTGTTCCTCATCAGCCATAAAAAAGCCCACGGCAAGACGTCTCAGGAAACTAATGCATGTCTTGCACAGCAGAGAGCACATGATGTTAGACTAAAATACACCCTTTAAAAATTCATGTTGGTTCAAGTTGAACTTACACACTGCCAAGAAATAACTGAGGTTCAATTGTTTACTGATTTAGCTTTTTTTCAAGATTACATGCAACAATAAATCTAATTGCATTTTCCTGTTTTGTATGAGATGTTTCACATTAACATGACTTACAAGCGATTGTTGACATTCATTGCTATTAACTCTCTGAAGTGGACACATATAGCACTCAAAGCCACGTCTAATTAAATTACCGCTTTTGTACATAAGTCAGCAGTTTCTGGCTAGGGGCTGCAGAAATAGAGGGTGAGTAACCTTTCGCTGTTAATATACCGACGACGAGCTCCAGAGTGCTGTGATCAGCTCTCCAGATCCACTCATTAAGATCACTGAAGTGCGGAAGGAGGGAACAATCCATCATTTAACACTCACGAAGGCCTTAAGTCAGAATGTGATTCTATTTTATGCTGCTGCTACAAAAATTATGTCTTTTAAAGCAGATCAGATGTTAGTGTCTTCACATAAAGACGACATAAAGATGATTTAATAAAAATAATTCATTGTGAAAATGTATGTGTGTGTGGTTGTACATACACATATATGTAGTTGTTTTTTGGTGTTTGGCTTAGCGTTATGTTAGAATCATTATTATACTCTTATACATTTTGTTCTTTAATATTTTGAATTGTTTTTTGTTTTTCATTTAAATGTTAAGTTTTGACATTTTGTTGTATGCATGTGTCATTTGTATTTAATTTCTTTATTTTTAAAATGTGTATAAGTAGTATTTATAAAGTTTTAGCTTTTAGTTTTGGATCTGTTTTTAGTTGTTTTAATACTACAATTGATTGCTTCTGTTGTCCTCATTTGTAAGTCGCTTTGGATAAAAGCGTCTGCTAAATGACTAAATAAATAAAATAGATGACACTTTTTTTTTCTGTTCCAGAAGTATTTTTCCCATTAATTTTTACCAGTAAATTGGGGGAAAGTGCTCAATAAAGTGTCTAAGATCATGATCCAAACAAACCAGCTGTGAGATGAATGAAAACATTACAAACTTTACAAAATTTTTTTTTTAAAGTCACAGTACAAGTTAAATTGTAATTGGAAATGGTTAAATTCATGAAGAACGTTTCATCCCATATAGCACTGAAAATAACGTGACTCAAAAATAATGACACAATGTAAAACTACTGATTTACACGTGTTATTTTAGTAGGCCTATTAATTTACTTTAATTGAATCTAAAAATGTATTTATTTTTATATTTGCCATTTGCATTTTAACTTGAGTTAAAGTTTGAGCAATTTTGTTGTGCTTTTGCCATTATTATTTTTTTTGTATGTCTTTATAGTTTTTATTTTTATATAGTTTTATATAAGGTTTCAATTTTAAGTTTGAGTTATTTTAGTACTAAAACAAGTTTAAGATTTGTTTATATTTTATTTTATTTCAAGTAATGGGATTTTTAATGATTAAAACCCTGATTTATTGCAAACTATTCAATATATACAAATACAAAAGTAGGCCCTACTTAAAGTAGGTCTATTAATAGCAAGTTGCGGCACTTCACTTGCATTAGCCTATTATTTTGCAGATTTGAAACTTGAATGTGCGAAGCTTCCGGTGTCATTTGCTTCCAGTTATTTTACATATTCAAAACAGTCCATTATACAGCTTGATACTGTATTTTATCATGTTATTTCAATTCATCAGCATAAATAACATTGGTTTGTAGCGCAGATAGTTTTAACGTTTACTGCACTTTGCTATTCTTCAAGTTATTTAATGAATCTGAAGTCTCTCGTATTAAAAGAAAACAGCTTACTTTGCTATTTGTACTTACGTTGCAAAAATAAGGTGGATAGAAACTCCTGTAGGCTATTCATTAGCGGTTGAGGCCTCTGTCCTGGTTGGAGTTATATTGATCCATGTGGCCTCCATCTCTGGTAACGTTTTTTATAGTTACACCCGTCTGTTACTAAATCAAAACACATTTATTTTATTTTGGTATGACGTAGTGACAATACAGTTGAAATGCAGTACTTTTTACACTAAATACAAATAAATATAGTTTGTTGTTATGCACATTCTGCTGGCAGATGGCGCAAAAAACTAGCTAGTAAACTCTACACATTCTCAACAATTATGCTTTAAGCAGTGTATTAGTAGTTAGTTAGTATGCTACACTCTAAGAAAAGTCTGTAAAAATAAGGCACAATCTACTGTTAATATGAAAGAATTTTCCGTAATGGTTTTTTGACCTATTTTAAATTACGCATTGTGTTTTCGGGTTACAGGGTTACAAAGGATGATGGATAATGGATAATGTCCTAAAAGATTTTCCATTTTTCTTACAGTGTACTAACTGATCAACAATCGCAGGAACAAGCTACTAACAAAGTGTACCATAAATGAACAATTATTCAATTATCAAATTATTCAATTATTATTATTATTATTAAATTGAACAATTGCAAAACTCAATTCTCGTGACGTGTGTACTGCTAGGCATCTGTGGTTTCCTCTTTTTGTGTAATTTGGATGGACAATGTGTGCCTTTTTATTGTCTGAGTCCTTATCAAAAGTTGCTAAAAGTTGCCAAATAAATGTTTAAAATTGCTCAATTTGTTGCTAGGTGCTTTTGGAAGAAAAAGTTGCTAGGGTAGTCTGAAAAGTTGCTAAATTTAGCAACAAAATTGCTAAGTTGGCAACACTGATTGTAACTAATGAATGGATGTCTTATTTCACCCAACTCGGCGCTAATGACAACTAAATAGTGAACCACAGAAGAAAAGTTTTTCAAAATGTTGCTATATAGTTTTTTAAAAAGTTAAATCTATACTTTAACAGGTATTTTACTACAAACTGATCTGACTTTGTTGTTATATATTGAAAATAAAGGCCCTACCTACTCCAGGAAAGTCAATATCAATATTTAATAAACCAATAAGTGATTTTATGAAGCCCAACATCATAGTACTGCCAGGGTCGGTGGATCAATCCCATGATACCTCACTCTGGCTGCATCTGCCAATCACAGCCTGAGCTAATGACATTACCTATTCATCAGAGTGAACCATCGACCAGCCTCCTGCCTTTTAAGTGGCCTGATCTGATAAAAAGCATTAAAACATTTGTACTGTGACACACACCAGCTCACCCTCAGCCACTGCACTGGATTCATCCTTCTGATGTGTCTGTCTACGCCTATATAAAACCTCTGAATATGTAGTTTTCGTCACAGAATGGCAATGCTAGCTGAGGAATTGCATGCATTCTTTCTCCTAAGAAGCTGTATATAAACGCTCAGTAATTTCAAGCTCAGTGCTGTACAGCTCGTCGTTCACGGTCTGTCTCTGAGGACACGTCAGCACTCTGGAATCTCTCTCTGTCTCAGTGTTTTCTCTCTGGTGGTGAGATAAGCTCAACTCCTCCGCTCTGTTGACTCTAAACAGTGTGAGTGTCTCCTCAGCATTGCAGTATATCAGACTGTCGATAAACCTCCCTCCCTTCTGCCTGATTCATTCCCACAACACTTTCAACTTTGACAGGAAGCAACTGCTTCGCTTCCATGACAGAGTGTCACTTTCATGCCAGTAATATATATATATATATATATATA
>NW_015505332.1:2210676-2292394 GCF_001515645.1 Sinocyclocheilus grahami
TTCCTGATAACGTTCAGGGTTCAGACACACTCACTTTGTTTAAATCTAGATTAAAGACACATCTTTATGCATCTCATAATCTTGTACTGCAGTTATATCTGATCAAATGCACATTATTATTCTTTAGTTTGGGTTAAACAAATCAATTTTGCTTGGTTGGAACAGCAGCTACGCTAATTATGTCTCAATTTGTTTCTCTGTTTCTGCCACGGGATTGACATCCCACGAGCTTCAGTCTGGATCCTGAACACCTGAGAAGAGATGATGCCAACCCCTCAGAGGACCTCAGATGATGCCAACCCTGAAACAACATGCAGAACTACCACATTTTGCTATAAGTTTGATTGCATCATATAATAATTGCTGTTAATAGTGTTCATCGTCTGTTTGATTACATCTTTAATTGATTTTTCCGTATATTTCTGCCATATGTACATTAACTGACAGTCACCACTGATAAGCTACCACTAAATATTGTAGAAACTTAATTTGCTGTAAAGTTGCTTTGCAACGATTTTATATATAAACACAAGGTTTGAGAAAAATGTAACAATCTATTTGAATGAACTGCATTGAAGATATAAACCATTTTTTGATCAATTGTTTTTACTGATACTCACACTTTTCCACTATCGATTATTGGTTATTTAAAACCAGGTCTGCAGACTGATGCCATCTAGTGGGTCTCTGCAGAAAAACACTCAACGACAGCATGACAAAAGTTCAGTTAATTTATATGATATAATTAATTATATATTATTATAATTATATATATTATAATATAATGATATGTTATTATAATATTATATATATATATTTTTTTTCTAAACCAGCTTTCACCCATTTCAGAGACTGAATAGAAATTTATGCAAATAAGCAGTAATATGTGCACAATAAGTAATTTCATAAATTAATATACTTTATATATATTTTATTAATTATTTTACTATTTATTGAATAATAAATAACATTAATATCAATATTCAGAACTTTTTTTTTTGTTAGGACGTGATTTGCTGTTACTTAAAAGCACACAAAAAACACTTGCTGTGTACATATACAGTATACTTATGTGCACAATGAGTGCTTTTTTGCATAAATGTATTTACGTTGTAACAGCAAATCATGTCCTAACAAAAACAAATGTTCTGAATATTGGTTACACAGTATTAATTGTAAAAAAAAAAAAAAACCTTCTTGCAGTCTTCAAACTGTACTGAAAAAAAAATTGATGAACAAATCATGTCATGAGAAGTGATTAATCTTGGCTGTGCTCGCAAAACAAAGTTATTTATTTTGGGTTGCGAGTTTAGTTTAATCTGAATGTGAAGAGTCAAGTGCGTGAGAAAGTAGAAGGAAATAAACATCAATGCAATCTGGAACACAGGAGACACTGCAGAATAAAATGAACTTTATAAGCAACTCTCTGTGTGCTGCAAAGGATATGCACTAAAACATACTTTGTTACCTTATGGGTTCATACAAATGAAAATTCATCCACAAAGAAGGCTGGTGTGTTAAAGCTGTAAAATGGTGTGTAGATCTTGCTTTGGTAAACATGAGACAGATTAATGTTTTCTCATGGATTTCACAACTTCTTGCGACACATTTCGCAATAGGCTACATACAGATGTCTCATACAAAATATCCCTATGATACACTTTTATAATATCTGTATTTTAGACTACCACAAACAAACATACTGTATGTGAAATTTGAAACCAACGACCCTTTTGGCTAAAGTACACAGTGAAAACTTGTCTGACAGGAACTGGTTAAACAAACAGGGTCATATGGGAAGTGTGGACAGAGCTGCTGTGGATTCCTGTGAACTTTATCTCTAGACTGGGAATGGTTTATCAAAGACTTTTATCTGTTAAATGATTACCTTGTCATTTATCCTGGACTGACTTCCAGATGCTCTTCATCTTTTTGTTGAAGGTTTAATGTTATGTATCAATAAGTTTCTACATGTATATGATTTATATATTTATACAATGTAAAAATTTATTACTACTATTATAATTTATAAGTACTAAAGTAATATTTTAACGGATAACAGGGTGGGGGAATTTTAGTCCTGACCCTTAAATATGAAGTAATATTTAACCAGCTGGCAATGAACAATCTGCTTTTTATAGCTTCTTTCCTGACAAAACCACAAGAGCCATCTGTAACACACAGCCTTCCTCTAGTTTTCTATCAGTCTGTTGCAGTGCTGACAGTCTAACGTTCATGTCGATATATTTTATCTCTTGAGTTCTGGGTGGAGCATCACATGATCACCAAAGTGACCCTGTACTGTGATAAAACCCAAACAATGTGGATGACAATAAACGTCCTTCAGGCAATAACACCGGATTCACATAACGATTCTGTGCAAATGGTCAGACGTTACATTTTAAATTCACAACTATGAATCATATGTGTTTCTGAGCGCGAGGACAACCAGAACAAGATGACAAATTAAGGTTAAATGACAAATGATCATAAATTAACTCCAATGGCCTTCACAGGACAAACAGGCGCACATTAATGAAGAACTGCAAAGCGGTGACCTTCTCTTTTCATCGCTGTCTGGGCTGTAATCACATTTCCCATTTGCATAAGGTTGAGGTTTTTAAAGGGCAGAGAGAGAGATGCTTTAGGAAACCTGACTGAAATCAATACAGACATACTTGAGGTCGGCCAAAACACTGCTAAACAAACTCACCATCAACTGGGATGGTCAAGATGGGAACTAAACAAATTGTTTAGTCTGGTTTAATGCATCCTGATTTATTCAGCTATATATATATATATATATATATATATATATATATATACACACACACACACACACACACATATATGTATATACAGTGGGGCAAAAAAGTATTTAGTCAGCCACCAATTGTCCTATGATGAAAATTACAGGTCTCTCTCATCTTTTTAAGTGGGAGAACTTGCACAATTGGTGGCTGACTAAATACTTTTTTTCCCCACTGTAAGTGGGTACAATAAAGAACAATTAATCATAATTATTTATTATAATTTTATTTAATTAGTTTACTGTATATAAAAATATGTAACACTTATGAAATATATTCGGTCCTGTGTATCACGTATAGTGGTTTTGAAAGGATATTTTAAAAAGATGCATTATCACAGCTATCTTTTAAAGAAAAAAAATCTATTTTATGTGGAATAAAGTGGCATTTTATGAGATTTTTACTGTAGTTACTGTCATTTCCTCTGAAGCTTGTCCAGGCCAGAGGAAGCAGAGATATTCAGGTCTGTCATTAAAGCAGTGTTCATCCTTTGCCTTAAGCGAAATGGCGTTTTTCCATAATTCTGAAAGCTCTCTGCTCACGTCCTGCGATCTGGAAGCAGCTGTTCCCTGACACTGCTTGTTAGAGAAGGAAAGGATGGACAAAGCATTAAACTCAAGAGAATTAGTCTGCAAGAAATACAATTATATATATATATATATATATAATGACAGCTGTTGTGAGGAGACCAGTGCTAAAAATTTAAAGTGCTAAAAATAATATGCAACAGCTCCTTTGCATTGAATATTTCCTCATTCGCAGATACGGTACATCTTGTTTGTCTCACATGACAGACGTTGGCACATTTACAATGAAGCACGCATTGAATGTGTTCCAACGAATCATTCAGAATGCACTTCAATTTGGTAGCCAAGACAAACCACACGATTACGTCGTGATGATTCTTGGAAGACCCACCTGAATTATCTTTTAGTTTCAGTTAAGAGGACAAACCTGTCTGAATAATTTCGATTTAACAGTTAGTCAACATGGCCTGCAGCTAATTCCCACATAAAATAATTCCCACAATTTACTCTTACACTTTCCCAATAGGCATGCTAATACATGCTAATACAGAAAAAATCTGATTCACTGTCTACTAGTACAGATTTGTAAAATGGACATTAAAAAGCTAGACTTCTTATACTATATCATATTTTGCTTCATGAAAATAAGAAATCTATCTGAACCAAAGTGACATCTTGTGGCTGCATACATAAGCACTTCACTACTCATAGTAAATATGACAGATTCTGAACATGAGATGCACTAACTACCAAATTGTCAAAAAATAGATTTTACTAATAAATGTTTAAGATGAGGATAAGACCTAAAAATAAAAATAATGCGGCAAAAAAAGCTTGTTGCTCTGGCGATTGCTGAGGCAAGCAACACTATTACTATTGCTCATATAGCCTACTTTTCAAAACCCCTAAGCATAAGCAATAAACTTGTGTTGTGCATAAATCACATCTCAGATTTTCCATTTTCTTTAATTCAACACTCATAATAAATATTATTGATGATAAATTCATGCACTGAACTATGCTGCCCTTTCTTGCAGACCTTGCATAACTGTCAATCTGACAGATTTGCTGTTGTTGTTCAGACCAAAGCAAAAACTTAATCCACTTCTTTTATAACTTTACATCATGACTCATGCTAAATTAGAAACAATAATGCATGGGCAGGGATGTCAAATACAGTGAAGGACTATTCAGAAGACACGCCTTAAAACACTACAAGATATGGAAGCTGTTTTCAGTCAGTCATTCATTCATTGCTTTAATATTTCAGACCATCTTTGCCTAATAGTGTGTGGATGTGCTTTAGACAAAGAAAACATAAACAAATCAAACAATATGCTTACATTTTCATTAATTCTGGAGTGTTGCTATGGTATTCTGGGTGGTTTCTAAGTCAATGCTAGGTGAAAAGTAATTGCACACTTTGAGGTATCATTCATGCCTGTAAAATATGGGAAGATAAGTTTAATTCTTAAAGTTAGGAAATTAAGTGCATTAGTCATTTGATTGCACTTCCAATAGATACATTTGGAAAGTATGGATCTTAATCTGCCACATCACACTCTAGGGCCCTTTTTACTGTTTCTCATGCATGTGCACCAGAGGTGTTACTGTGTACGTCATTGTTTATTAGCGAAACTGATTTGCATAGTGCGAGATCTAACAGTGACATGAAGATTTGAAATGCTAAAGCCAGACCCTCTGTAATCCACAACAGCCCCCCACTGTTCTTCTACAGACGAGTCAATGCATGCCAGCGTGTCCCAGCGACTGCTTCAGCACAAAGGCTCTGGGTTTGTCCGCCTGCCATGCTGAAAACAGTAGAGTCTTTCTTTGGCATGTAAAGCAGGGTGACGGAAGTGACCTAGAAGCACCGGGCCCGCAAGGGCTGTTTTCACGCAAATTTCAGATTGTCATGTTTCTCGCCAAAGTCTCCTAAAAGAAGAACAACGTAAAGACTACAGTTTATTTATTTGCATATAAAAACAATGAATTTAACCCTTTGATGCATGGTGTCCACTATTGTTTGGGCCATTCAGAGTGTGATATTATATGCAAATTACTTATCTTTTGACATACACATAATTCTGGTACATCAGTTTTATATGTCATTAAGATTTTTATGACAGCATAAATGCAGTGGACAAATGTGTAATGGGAACAATTAAATTCTTGTTTTGATGAAAGAAAAAAACAATATATTTATCTTTGTCATTGAATTAATTATGCATGAGAGGGTTTGTATTATATATAAAATTATATAATGTTTTTGAAGTCTTTATGCTCACCAAGGCTGCATTTATTTGATCAAAAATACAGTAAAATATTAATATTGTGATATATTCTTACAATTTAAAATAACTGTTTTCGATTTTAGTTTATTTTAAAAAGTAATTTATTCGGTTTGCCATATCGTCTCACATAGAAGCCACTGTGAGTGTCTGTACCCATGACAACACGTGTAGAAGGGCAGAGCATGCAGGATGTTTCAAATGGAAAGACGCTTCTAAGCATTTCTGGCACTATACCATTGCATGCTGATTTTTCTCAAAGAAGGCATGTTTACAGGATGTTATCTGTCTGTGTGCCTGTCCCTCGTCTCTTCTAGTGGGCTCAGAGGAATGCTGGCAGGGGATGGAGTTAATCTGAAGGGGGAGTGCCGCAGGAGAGAGTCTATATATACATGTGGACCCTGGGAGGCTGGTGCTTTTAGTTGGACTCTGTTGGAACACTAGAGAACACCTCTGAACATTTCACCAGACTAACGGTGAGTATCCTTTTTTTTTATCTTTGTCTATTTCCATTTATCATCTTTTCCTTTCTCTTTTTTCATCTTTTTTTGTTATTTTATTGGCACAACTTCAAAAACTTTATAGAGCATTGAATAAAATGTCACAAAATACAAAAATAAAAATAGCTGGCCTGTGATCTATGCTTTTTGTCATGAAGAGTTGGAGAAGATACTTTGTGGTAATCATTGTGATGTAGATGCCAGTCAATATTGACTTAAGCACAACATCCTGCCATATTATAAGCATATAACACTGGATGTTGTGCTAAAGTCAATATACTGACTGCCACGAAGCTCTAAGCAGCATTTGGATAGAAATAAGGGATGTGGCTCTGAACTTGAACAGTTCCTCTTTTTTAGAATCAGTTGGTTGGTTCCTTTCCTTTTTTCCACAGAGTAGAACCATCAAAACTGTGTTTTCTGATACAAATCATTAGACTGAATTTATTTGAAACTTATTTTCCTATATTTGATTTTCTTATGAAGTCATTTTCTTTCTCAAATCGGACACATCCTGGAGTTTTAATTTCAAAGCCATCTTAATTATTCTTACAAAGGAGGACTTGAAACAATCAGGATCATTGTATTGTTCAGTAAGTATTGTTTTGCTCCTAATTCCATTGAGATCATAATGCTCTTTTAAAAGATGCATTGTTGAGTCATAAATTCCAAATACGAGTTCTACATGCTTATCATTCATAATAAAAGCTACTGAATTTCCATAATTGTTCACATAATCCACTAAATCGTTATGTGAGGCATTATTGTAGCAGAGCCAAATTATGTGTTTGATGTTTGAAATATGTTCATCAAATGTCAGGTTTAGTCTTGTATTTTTATTTGTGTTTGTTTACTTTGTATGTAAAAATCTGAGTCATATGGTGTAGAATATGATTTCACCGGAGGACAAGTGTATTGGTTACAGATTTTCTCAGATCTGGGTGTGCCTATTTTCTGTATATTGAGTCTTGGGGAATTAGATACGAGTGTGAGATCATCTCCCTTGTGTAATGGAAGTGCCCAGAAATGTCCTGAAATGCTTAACAGCTAAAGCAGTCAAATATATTCTCCCAGCAAGCCCTCCTGAAAACATCTGCTTTGCTATACATCTGGGGTTTAAATGCTGAATTATTCCCCAAAGGAGGGGAGTGAACAGCTCTCCAATTCTTGACGACTGTGTGCACACAATACTAATAATAAAGTGTGCTTTGATGCACAAAAAACTTTTAGCATGTTTGCTTTATTAATTCTTATAGTAGACACCTGATCTCACTGATCTGCCTTTATTGTTGTATAATTTGAAGAGACTTAGCTGGTGGGGTGTAAGGTGGAACAGGACATGCCCGAACAAGACCAGAAATTTGTCTTTTTCTTTTTTTTTTCAAATGGCTCGAGCCCATGGAAAACATGTATAAATGTACAAACACTCTGGTATTTCTGCCCCTGTGGTCTGGCTGTCCAATTCATCTCAGGTTACTGTTAAGGTCCCATCCTGCGCAAACAAATATGACCCTTAGAAATGTCTGCATTGATTTTAGTATTGATTTTTATGTTGTGGCTTCCACTTTATGATATATATGCCTTGATCTGTTACAGACAAGGGTAAGAAGGATAAAACAGCCTCTCTGCTTTGAACCACAATGAATCGGGTGGAAGAATGGGTTTTGGAGAACAAGGACAAGATCGAGAAAGGAGTGGAAATCATGGGGCAAAGCTGCGAGGTTTTAGCAGCCACTGTGGGACAGTTCCACCCCATCCTGGAGGCCGTGTTTTTGGCCTCGGCCGAACTCCTCGGAAACCCAGAGGGCAAAGAGGCCAAGTTCTTGGCTGAGCAGTTTGAAAAGATCAACCAGACACTTGAAGGTATTCGAGATGAAATCGACCAAATCGCTTTGGAGTTGCAGCGGACGAACATGAATAAGCAGAACTTTGACTACGAGGCGAAGATAATCAGTCAATATGAGAAGTTTCAAGACTTTGTCAATGCTAAGCCCAAGTTCAAGGAGAAGAAGAAGGAGAAGTTTATAACCCAGTATGAGAACACTGGTGGTGATCTGAACATTGATTCTTTGTACAATGCTGTAACTGGAGAGAATATCTCTGGAGATGCCATGTTGGACACGGTGGTGACCACAGAGCAAAGGAGCAGGAAGCCAGTGGAGGAGTTCTGTGCCAGACTGAAGAAGCTATTTGTCATGGGAATTATAGCAGTCATGGGTCACACCGCCCTGAAAGAGGGAGCGGTAGGCGAGGCCATGGTGAAGAAATGGCAGGATCGCATGGAAGACGTAGAGACACGCATGAAAGCGGCGGTGGATGACTGCATTGAGAATTTCCCTCAGCAGGCCAAGACGGATGTGGAGCGTGAACTTCTGGAGCGTCAAGCCAACGTTGACCCAGAGTTCACTGGATTTATACTGGATATCCTTGCGAAGAAATATTACTGGGTTTCCTGGTCAGTTCGGGTCTTCAACCACAGTGGCATATTCTTCTGGAATTGGCTCGCTGGCAAAAACTACCATGGAAGTGGTGGAGGTGGCAACTTTTTTGATCTTCTGACCCCAAACAACATCAGAATCGTGGTGTCTTTCAGTGCAGACCCAAAACCGATTAACAAGACCCAGATTCTAGATCAGATAGAGACGCAAAAGTTGAAGGGGGACATGCAGTCTGTGGCTCAGACGCTGTGGAAGATGTTTCCCAACACTGTGGTCCATGCCATTAGCTGCTATAAGAAAGTAGAAGAGAAAAACAACTTCCAGCCAGAATGTTTCTACTTTGGGAGTCACAAAAAGGCATACCTGTGCATTCATTCTGAATAGACATGCGAAAAATTTAAATTGGCAATCAGCCTTCTACGTAAATACTTCTGGTTTAGAAAGTTTGATTGTATTAAATAGATGAACATTATAAAGCAAACGATGACTGAATTGTTACGGTGCACCTACAATGAGAAAGTATATTATTGCTGGTTCACTTTATTTTCCCATGTCAGTGCATAAAAGGACCATAAAGACATTTTTGTGTGTGACCAAACATAAATGCGTACAATTCAGATTAAATTTTTTTTATGTTTTGTAGTTTAGAATACATTTAAAAGAGCGGTTGAGTGGAGAAAACTTATACAATCAACAGATTCATGGGATTTCACTGTTAGTCGTGGTGTTGACAATCAAAAAGCATTTCATTTAAACTTTAGATTGTAGAAAAAGTCTTTACTGGAAAAATGCTATAATAAGCATTCAGTTATCTAGCTATATATACTCTGTAACCCAAGAATCATGTCCGTTTCTTGTTTATGATTGTATGTAATCACAAATAAAACAACTATGATCTAGAAATTTGTTTCAAAGTATCAACAGCCATCCAAATGGACCTTATTATGTATTTTTTATTAAACTTACTGTATGTCAATCCGTCACAGCTTTGTTTTCATTTGCAAGGTTAACATTAGGTTCATATTTTAAAAGTAATGTATAAGAGACTCATAAAAGAGACTGAATGTAGATATTTTAAATGATTTCCCCTTACAAAACTTACTATGGTAACCATTTTGTAAATAATTAAAGGACAACACTTCAATTCTAGAACTGCACTACAGTATTTTTGTGAAAACTGTGGTTACTGTGATAAATCCTAAGGGGTAAAGGACAATTATGTAATTCTCTTTAACAAAAGTTGTAGCCTACTATAGTAATTTGGTGTAAACCGTACATTTTGTACTTTTTACACCAGACACATAAACCATTCATCGTATTTTGGTGGGAAAAAATGTTACAGTTGTAAATTTTGTAAAGGATAAAGGACAATACTTGAAATTCCTTCAGAGTGTAGAAGGGTGTGCCACGCGCTTTAGAGAAGAACCAGCGCGTGATCAGACGCTGAGCGAGACAGAGCCTGAACTTTAGCTTTATTTTATTCAAAGCCATTTGTGATCGATTGGAAGGTGAGTTTGGTCCATAACAGAACGTATTTGTTCTCTAAACATCTAGTAACATGATGGTTTCGTTGGTCTATGCGCTGTAGTTTCAGTTTTTGCTCATGAAAAGTTTTGGGCGTTTCTCTTCACAGTCTGACATTTTCTCCAGACATCAATGTTAGTGTTAAACACGAGTGAGTTGCATAACGGATAGATTTTTCACTCAAAAATTAACTTCTCTGTAATTTAATCGCATTTGTTACCTATTATCGTTTGTTTGGCTATTATCGACGGGCTGCAGACTAAACCAGGAAGTGCTTCTTATGTCAACAGGCATTGTATTAACTTTTCCAGCCTGATATCTGAAGTAAATCCTATCTGAAGGGAAAATGTATTCGCTTAACTTTACCCTTCTTTTCTTAAGTGTCGGTGGACTTGTTATGAACTAATCTGCATCCTGGGACAAAAACAAGGACTGATTAACCTACCTTTGCGTCGGTTGGGTGCAGGTAACGTTACGGGGCAACGTACAGTCAGTTGGGTGTTATCGCCAAATAAACCGCGACAGGGATGTCGTGTCTCTCTGAAGCTGTTTATTTTGCGAAAATTACTAGTGTTGGGGGTAATATATTACAAGTAACGCAAGTTACGTAATCAGATTACTTTTTCAAGTAACTAGTAAAGTAACGGATTACTTTTTAATTTACAAGAGAATATCTGAGTTACTTTTTCAAATAAGTAACGCAAGTTACTTTTTTTTCCAATTTATTGATTGACAGCTCTCCTGTCCCCATGCTGAGAGAAATCAGAAGATGCAACTGAAGTTCAAAATAAATATGAATATGCATTAATTCATCTTACTCACACACACAAAAAAAACACAGATTCAGTATTCCTCAAAATTAATACAAATAATGCAACTCAGAATATGACGCAAACCTGCAATAATTAAATGTTAAACAACACAAATATCCTTTATGTATTTAATCCCATTCTATTAACCAATGTCTTTGCTTTACTTTTTTTTCCAATTTATTGATTGACAGCTCTCCTGTCCCCATGCAGAGAGAAATCAGAAGATGCAACTGAAGTTCAAAATAAATATGAATATGCATTAATTCATCTTACTCACACACACAAAAAAACCACAGATTCAGTATTCCTCAAAATGAATACAAATAATGCAACTCAGAATATGACGCAAACCTGCAATAATTAAATGTTAAACAACACAAATATCCTTTATGTATTTAATCCCATTCTATTAACCAATGTCTTTGCTTCTGACCGTCGATGATCCAGTTCAAGCGTACTAATAAGCACAAATTACTCTAGACAAACATTTGTGTGTCTTTGTTTATTGCTGAAGTGTGTTGAAATTTCTTCTTCTGCATTCTACTGTACGGACGTACATTTACCGTCCCTTCAGCCTGAGGCGTATTCATTTCACTTTTGGTGTGAAAAGGCTTTTATATTTGCCAAAAATAGAACTTTTTTAGTTTACAAACAAACAAGCAAGCCCTGTCCAGATTTAAAAAGTAACGCAAAAGTAACGTAACGCATTACTTTCCATAAAAAGTAACTAAGTACCGTAATTAGTTACTTTTTTATGGAGTAACGCAATATTGTAATGCACTACTTTTAAAAGTAACTTTCCCCAACACTGAAAATGACCAACTGTCATTATGACTTTACGCTGTCCCACGTATTATACTTCGACTGCTTAACAAACAAACATAGAAATAAATAAAAAGATATCAAGTAGGCCTATTACATGTCAAATAAAATTCAATTGAAATTTTTTTTAAAAACCGCTAAGGACACAAAGGTTTTGTGGACGAATGGTAAGTTGCCCTGGACAACGGTAACGGAAATATTTCCAGGCCCGCCTGTGATTGACCAATCAGAATCAAGTATTCGAGACGGCGTCATTAATGTAGTTAAATAACAGGCCTCATACCAGTTTTATCAGAAATCTTTGGATATTTTGCTTCATAAACAGACAAATGTACTTGAAACATATTTTCAGCTACATTAACTACAGCTAAAATTGTAACAACATAATTTTATCATGCGTTATCATTGAAATTGTGCTACGTTGGATTGTAACCCATAGGAGATCTGACTTTTTTAATATGTGTGTGTGTGTTATGAATTCAGTTGAGGCTATAAGCTAATGGAGCTATAAGAAAATACACTTAGTGTCTTAAATTAGTCATTCATTTTGTGTGATCCATGCCAACAGATCTTTACAATGGTCCGCATTTCAAATATGCATACAGGCCTGTTTTGGTTGAGGGGTGAACACTGCGAAATTAGTGAGATTTCATCTTGTAACACTGCAATTTTGTAGCTACTGCCCAGTGAAAAAGAGCATAACGTGGATGTCTGGAGAGAAGCTGACATGGTGTTTTCCTTGTCTTGTTTCTATGGTTTCTGAGGTGCTTTGGAAAAAAGGTTCTTGCTCAGCTAGTTGAACTAGCCTGCAAATCATTTCCACACCTTTGTTGGCACCAGCCCAGAAACGTTAATGGAAAACGTTAATCATCAGTTGTTTAGGTGAATTTTGTCATAATCGTATCATTACATGGTAGCCTATATTGTAAACATTTGTTCAGACATCTTATGTAATAGACCAGTCAAAAGTTTGCACACACCTACTCAACTTTATTTAAAAAAAATTGTATCACAAGACATTAAGTCAGTCAAGTATGTCCAAACTTTGGACTGGTAGTGAATATGATCTTCTAGGAAGTTTTAAAATGACCTAACACACTACTTTCTTCTCTTAACAAAAAAAGCAAAGCTTTATACTGGCCTAGTCTGTGTTGCATCATTGAACATTTGGAAAAGGGGAAATCCATTTGAACTGTTTCCAATTGAAATGTCTGTCCTCTGTATTTTTATGCATTGCATACTGTGACTATGTTCAAACATTATTTGACATTTCTTTTAGTGCATGTTTGAATTGAATGAATGCATCTGGCCCATTTCTTTCATGAATGTGTAGGTGTGGTTGTCGGGGAGAGCGAGCATCTGTTAGCATGTGTACATACACCTGGTGTGTATTGTTGCTGCTTTTATGATTTGTATAACACATTTCTCATTTCTTTTATCTTTTTATAGCAAGCCCACCCTGACTCAAATTGACCACTCAAAGGTTGAGAGGAAACAAGGACTAACACATGTAAGTTTCTTTCCATTTACCACACTCGGAAGACAAAGGCCTCACTTACAAAAGCTGACTTAATTTTTCAATTAAGAAAATAGCATGTTTTGTCTATTTTTGCAAAATATATATATATTTTAAATGCATTACATGGCTAACATTTGGTATTATTACATGTAAAAGCCTCCTTTAAATATGGGTGTGGTTTTGGATATTATGTAGTAAATCACCTGCAATATGGCCTTGAAGCCCTATGCAATTTGTTCGATTGCACAAGCAAATAAGTAGCCTTAGTAAATCAGAGCCTTTGAGGAATAGTTCACCGAAAAGAAAAAAAACTTCTGGAAATATGCTTGCACTCAGACCTTTCAAGATGTAAATGAGTTTGTTTCTTCATCAGAGCCATTTTGAGAGAATATCCTCTGCAGTGAATGGGTGCCGTCAGAATGCGAGTCCAAACAGCTAATAAAAACATCGCAATGATCCACAAGTATCCCACACCACTCCAGTCCATCAGTCTTGTGAAGTAAAAAGCTGCATGTTCTTAGAAACAAATCTATCATTAATATGTTTTAACTTCAAACTGTTGCTTCCGGCTGTGTCCTCTAAAGTCATCTCATCTAAGTGAGAAATATGCACAGATAAAGCACCATTTACAAGTGAAAACAGTCTAAAACAGCTCTAAACAAATATGTTGGTGGATTTTGATGTGAGAGACAACAGAAGATGGACTTTTTCACTGGAGGAAACGTTATTATGGATTATGGACTCATATTTTGGCCAGAAGCGACTGTTAAAATTTTAAACGACTTGATGACTGATTTGTCTCTTACAAACATGCCGCTTTTCACTTTTCAAGATGTTAATTGATGGACTGGAGTGGTGTGGATTACTTGTGAAGTTTTTAGCAGCTGTTTGGACTCTCATTCTGACGGCACCCATTCACTGCAGAGGATCCATTGGTGTAATGCTAAATTTCTCCAAATATGTTCCGATGAAGAAATTAACTCGTCTACATCTTGGATGGCCTGAAGGTGAGTACATTTTCAGCAAATTGTCATTTTTTGGGTGAACTATTCCTTTAAACTAAAAACAACTTCCTGAAAATAAAATTATGGTGTTTCAAGTACTTATATAATGATCTTATTTTACACAGATACATTTTTTGCTTTTGAAACTGAAAGATGGCCGATCAGCTGCAAAAACTTGTTTCACAGAAGAAGGATGTCGTCGAGACCGTCATGGAAGTGTTTGAGCAGGGTGCGGAAGTGGTGGCTAGCATCGCTGGAGATCTGTTCCCCGTGTTCTCCATCGCAGCTCCGATCCTGAAGCTGGCGCTGGATAACGTGGAAAGCAAAGAGGCCGAGTACATGAAGGAGCAGTTCCAGAAAGTGCGAGATCGCCTGGAAGTCGTTTCTGAAGAAGTCCAGCAGATAAACCAGGAGATCAAAAAGAGCGGCATAGATGAAACCTACTTCTCCGTGGAGGAGAACCTGACCAACCAATTCCGCAAATTCATGGACGTCCTGAATGCGAAACCTAAATTCAGAGATGTCAGAAAGAAAACGTTCCTGGAGCACTTCAACAGGACAGGGGGTGATAAAAACCTGCACACTCTTTATAACGCCGTAACCGGAGATAACTTCTCAGGAGAGTCTGTGCTGGAAATCACTCTGAATTATGAGCAGAAGAGCCGCAGAGTGGTGGAGGAGTTTTGCGCTACACTCAAGAAACTGTTCTGCATCGGTTTGATCGCCTTACTGGGACACGCAGCATTGAAAGGCAATGACGATGAGGAGAAGCTGCTTCAAGATTGGAGCGAGAAGATGAAAGTGGTGCAGGATAAAATGAACGTCGTGATTGAAGACTGCATCAACAGTTTTCCGACGCAGGCCGAGCTGGACGCCAAACACATAGTGAGAGACCAAAGCGACAAAAGCAACCAGCAACTGGCCGACTTGCTGGTAGAGCACCTGAAAAAGAAGTACGACTGGGTTTGCTGGTCAGTCCGCGTCTTTAACTCCCCCACCGGCATGTTCACCAGCAAGAAAGACTTCCACGGTTTGACGGGAAAGAGTCGCTTTCAGGTGCCATCGTCAGATGACAAGCTAAACGTTGTAGTCTCCTACAGCGCCTCGCCTGAACCCGTCGATAAAGCCCGGATACAGAGCCTGATTTCAGAGCAGAAGAAGATCACGATGACGCCATTGGCTGAACTGCTTTTTGAGACAATCCCTGTCTGTGTGGTTCACACAATCAAGACCTCATGCAAAGATCTGGGCTTCTCCAGCAGCTTCTCTGACGAGCTGCACTTCTTTGAGGAGTTCAAGAGCTTCTGTGTCTTTCTTCATTCTGCTTAAACAAGGAGGAGAAATAGAAAGATTAACAGCTAAGCAGATGTTGTAGGATGATATTCGATTAAACCACTATAATTAGACTGCTTAGCCTCTCTAAGGTTTTGACTTGTGACCAAAATCAACTATTGTACTCTACCATCTTTCTTTTTTCATCTTTTTTCCTAGGATTTCTCTGCTTGTTTTAAAGCTGTAAATGAACACTTCAATACATCAAATTAGTGTTTTTTATATACCAAGTGTTTTGTACTCCCTTATTAGTGTATTTGGTGGGTGATGGTAGGGTTTTAGAGACTAGGCTGGTAAAATAGGTAGTCTCGTTGGCGCCGACATAGCCTTGTGGGCAGCACGCCGTCATACAGCGCCATCATACAAAACACTTGGTATGCGCTTCGGGGCGTCCCGTGTTCGAATCCTGATTCGAGAACCTTTCCCAAAACTGCCCCTTTCTCTGACTTCGGTTTCTGTCATGTCTGATCTGTCCTATCACAAAAGGCAAAAATAAATCTTTAAAAAAAAGAAAAAGGTAGTCTCAGGCGGCTCGCCAACAAGACCGTCCACGTTCACTGATTGTATGCAAAATGTTTGCACAGTTGAGTTTAAAAGTTGTGAGGAAGAGCTAATTGCTAGATTTGACAAAGTTTTCCAGGTTTTTAGCATCATATAACATCACATTTTTGACAGAAAGTACCTTCTAGGTATTTAGATATTCTCAAGCAAAACGGAATATTTATATATATATATATATATATATATATATATATATATTAGTGCTGTCAAATGATTAATCGCATCCAAAATAAAAGTTTTTGTTAACATATTATATGAGTTTTATTTATTTAGTTATTTATTATGTATATATAAATACAAACACATGCATGTATATATTTAAGAAAAATATGTAATGTTCATATATTAACTATATATATAATATATAATAATAGATATATAAATGTACTGTATAGACATGTAAATATTATCAAAATACATACTGAATGTGTGTGTATTTATATATACATAATAAATAAACACCGTACACATACATATATTATGTAAACAAAAACTTTTATTTTGGATGTGATTAATCACGATTAATCGTTTGACAGCACTACATAATATATGTTCTTACCTTAATATATGCATGAAGTAAGGAGTAAGAATAAACAAATAAAGTTAATTAAAGAACAAAGCATAGACAAAAAGATTAAAAAATTGTGACAGAGAGAACTTGAGGAAGGAACTTGAGTTTTCTTAGTTTGTCTGAATTTTTAATACTTTTTATATTTGGATGGACTTCTGATTTTGTAACTGTTTGTAAACTGTTTTTCAACTTAGCAAGAGTTGCTGCACCATTGTTTTCTGCCTTTTTTTCACTAATCTATTATTGTCCTTTAATCTATTTCAGATTTTACTCGCCCCTAATAATATATGTTCTTACCTTAATATATGCATGAAGTAAGGAGTAAGAATAAACAAATAAAGTTAATTAAAGAACAAAGCATAGACAAAAAGATTAAAAAATTGTGACAGAGAGAACTTGAGTTTTCTTAGTTTGTCTGAATTTTTAATACTTTTTATATTTGGATGGACTTCTGATTTTGTAACTGTTTGTAAACTGTTTTTCAACTTAGCAAGAGTTGCTGCACCATTGTTTTCTGCCTTTTTTTCACTAATCTATTATTGTCCTTTAATCTATTTCAGATTTTACTCGCCCCTAAGCGGCAAGTCAAAACAACACATTACCAGACAGTCAGGTCTCTTTCTGTCTAAGTAAGCAGTTCTTGGCTGTAATTTACAAGTGAACCAGACTGTCTGGTGAAGTTACTCCAGAACAAACTTCACTACCATTAAAGGTTTAGACAAAAACCTGCACAAGTAACCACTATAGATTCTGACTGAGCACAGAGTACTCTGTTCGTAAACTAAATACATGTATTTAGCAAGGATGCATTGAGCTGATTAAAACTGACAGTTAAGACATTTATAATGTTAAAAAGATTTCTATCTCAAATAAATATTCATCAAAGAATCAACACTGGTAATGTTTCTTGAGCAGCAAATCAGAATATTAGAATTATTTCTGCAGGATCATGTGACAGTGGAGTAATGATACTGAAAATTCAGCTTTGCATCACAGGAATAAATTACATTTTAAAATATATTCAAATAGAAAACGGTTATTTTAAATTGTAATAATATTTTACAATATCACTGCTTTACTGTATTTTTGATTAAATAAATGCAGCCTTGGTGAGCAGAAGAGATTTCTAAAAGTCTTGAGCATCCAAGTTGACATGAAATCAAAATTGACTATTTCACTATAGTGGATGATTCCAAATGAAAGTATAAAAATCTGTCTATCAAATGTATCATATAGCAAAAAACATCTGAATTGTGCTGAATGAATAAGTATGCAGCCTACATTTTCTCTTGAAATTGTTTAATAAACAAACAATTCATAAATCAGTCTAATGTTTTTTTATATATATGTTTATGTGTCTGTGTGTGTTTAACGTCATCACTGTTCAAGTTCTCATGGTAGAGATACAGAATCCCCTACCACCACATTATTGGATTTGGACACTTCAAAGATTATGTTACAGACTGTTTCAGATGAAATCTGATAACTTGAGCTCTCAGTGAAAACATTTTCACACATGATCTCCTCTGCATGTCTTTGGAAGGCAGGACTGTACTGATATTTCTCAAACATTCTGCTAAGAGTTTGTTCTAAAAAACTTATAAGCCTTAAAGTCTTGCATAGAATGTTCAGCATTAAAAATGTGACCAATAGAGTCATCATGACATTTGCATATATATGCATACTGAATAGTGATTGGTATTGTATTCCCTGCGTACTATTTATAGCCATCCTTACACTGTACACTGCTTGTGTTGATTCTCGTGTGCCGCTGACTAATGATATGAAACGATATGGCATTTCATTTACACAGAGCCAAGGCTGAAATGCAAGCTTACTGAAAATGTCAGCATTATTCTTTTGCTGCCTTTTAAGCAGTGATATTTCCTTCATAAAATAACAATCCAATCATTGCATCGGTTGTTATATATGGTGCAATTTATAAATAATTTTTTCCACTGTGGAATTCTACCAAATGCATTTTTAGACAACAAACTAGTCGTTGCTGGACAGTTGTGATTTTGTACGTCCTCTTTTCAACTCCATGTAGAAATAGATTTACTGTGAAACACCCATCAAACCCTGTAATTATGCACAGGAGCCACAAACAGATCTATTATTATCTCAGGATTTGTCCCACCCTACAACAGTGGTCAAACACAAACTTAGAATAGAAAACGAAAATGCCAGTGCTTTACATTTCAAAGCAAAGACAAGAATATTATAACTGAGCACTACAGATTCATATGAATCACTGGAGGAAAAAATCATAAAAACAAGACAATGTACTGTATAAGAAGGAAATTTTACCTGTATTTTGAATTTTGCATGACGGAAATGTCTTTAAAACTACCCGTACAAGTATTTATTTATTTGCAGTGTATATAGCAAATTATTTTTGAAGTTGTAAATTAAATCAGGATTATTAAAGTAGGATTTACAAGAAAATATATGTCAGTCTTTCTACTTAATTTTTTTTTTTAATATGTGCTATTTGCCATTTCTTTATAAATAGAGTAGTCAACATTTGCAGTGTATCAAAAAAGTTAATCAAAGTTGTCCAAAGACAAGAACGGATATTGTTTTGGTTTTAGGACAACTTTAGGATCCACTTCAAATGTTGACTACTGTAATTGTGAAATTTACTAGCAATTTCTGAGTGAAAATTGTTTCTTTCCACATCAGTTTTTGTTTTCCAGTGTATTTGGGAAAATGTTCTGAAGTACATTATAAATTGTAGAATGATGATTGCAAAGCAAATTATGGCAAAACATAAGCTATAAATTAATTTAACACATTTACACCTTAAAATGACTTTAAAAAGACTTTAATCGAGGCAATAATTATGATAATTTTCATCTTTGATGTTAGCTATTATATGCACATTAAAGTCTCATTCAAAGGACGATGCCCCTTCAGTATTGCACAACTGCTTCACCGGTCACTGAGGAAGAAATCTGTGGTGTTTTGGTACTTTCCACAGCCAGCAGCTTCTCATCACTGCATCTGGGTAGAGTAAATGCTGCAGCAGCTGTGCCTTGTGTCAGTAGCATATTACAACCAAAAGCCTTAGCTTACGTCACAGCCCAGCAAAACCACATCTGACAGGACAAAAGCTATGAAGACACTTTCAAAATCAATTAATTCAATCCATTTCCTTTGCAGCAAACCAACTTACAGTTGGAAAAGTGCAACTAAAACACACCAACAAACCATGATCTGCAAATGACTGGACTCAAGAGGTAATATAGCATATGCATGACAAAAAGCAAACAGCCTTAGCATTTGATTTTTAAAAAATTCAATACTGACTAATCAATGTCATTAGCTTTGTTCATTTTAGTCTGGAATATCAAGTATACTATCAGTAGGCAGTCAATAACTAATTTATTAAACGCACTCTTGAAGGGATAGTTCACCCAAAATGAAAATCCTGGCATTATTTACACACCCTCATTTAGTTTCAAAAAGAAAATTTTATAGGTTTGTCATGCCATGAAAAAATACAAACACGGTGGGTACTATAACATCCAGGGTTATAGTACCCTGGTTTCCCAAAAGCATCGTAAGCCTAAGCTGATCGTATAGCTCCATTGGTCGCAACCAGGCTCCAGAGCAGAGGCTTACTATGCTTTTGGGAAACGCAGCCCAGATGTAAGATTTTTTTTCCCTCAAAGGTCATATTTTTCATGAGCACTAATGTGCTGTTTAAAAAAATGCAGTATGTAAACTTTGTACATTTATATTTACTTATTTTTCTGAGCATGTTCTTACCTTTGAAACTCATAGTACACACACTATTCTGTGCCCTTTTAACTGTAATTATGTCATTGTGTGTTTATAATCGCTGTGTTTCCAAATGCAGACGCTTCTGGCACAAACAACAGAAGCTGATTCTGATTAACTGAAAAGAAAATGGCCTATGAAAAAGCAAAGAAAAACTATTTGTTTCTTAATGCAAACCTTCAACAACTTAAACTCCATCTGGACTGTATAAATAAGATCACAGAGCACATAGACCGTATAAATCTTTACATCATCACAAAGATGTCAAAGTATCAGACAGATGTGAATGAACTGAACATGGAAACTATGTCACAGCAAGGATAAATGCCTTTATATGCATATGAAAATACTTTAAAGGGATAGTTCACCGAAAAATGAAAATATGATGTTTATCTGCTTACCCCCAGGGCATCCAAGATGTAGGTGACTTTGATTCTTCAGTAGAACACAAACGAAGATTTTAAACTCAACCCGTTGCAGTCTGTCAGTCATATAAAGACAGTCAATGTGCTCCATGGCTATGAGAGTAAAAGAAACATACACAGACAAAACCAAATTAAACCCTGCGGCTCGTGACGATACACTGAGGTCTTAAGACATGAAACGATCGGTCTGTGCAAGAAACTGAACAGTATTTATATAATTTTTACCTCTGATCCACCGCAATGTCCAACTGTCTTGAGCGCGTTCACAACATCCGTCGCGTGACGTCAAATAAATAAGGTTGGGCAAAAAATTCCACGCTGTCTGATGATACATCAAAATCGTCTTCCATTGTGATGACCTGTACTTCTAAATATCTTTAGATCATCGCAGTGCCAGTGAACACGTCGGCAATCTCTGCACTGTGTAAATAATGAGTGATGTTTACGCGCGACAGTTCGCTTCCGCACATGCGTCTACTATCATAGATATGTATAGATTCCCTATTCGACCGCTCCAGATACGTTGACGCATCCTCCATTTTGGAACATATCGCGGCCCATAGAAACAGTCACTAATGAGGCATCTACTTATATATATCTTTCTCTACTATGCCAGAGCACGTACATGCGTCACTCGCCGGATGTTGTGAACGCGCTCAGACATTGCGATGGATCAGAGGTAAAAAATTGTATACTGTTCAGTTTCTTGCACAGACCGATCGTTTCGTGTCTTAAAACCTCAATGTATCGTCACGAGCCACAGGGTTTAATTTGGTTTTGTCTGTGTTTTTTTTTTCTACTCTCAAAGCCGTGGAGCCCATTGACTGCCATTATATGACTGACAGACTGCAACAGGTTGAGTTTAAAATCTTCGTTTGTGTTCTACTGAAGAAACAAAGTCACCTACATCTTGGATGCCCTGGGGGTAAGCAGATAAACATCACATTTTAATTTTTGGGTGAACTATCCCTTTAATTTGAAGTACTGACTCTTGGTGACAGTTTCAGCTGATTAAAATTAGTGAAACTCCTGCAAGGAAAAACAGTGGCACACAGTGTTTCAGCATCACTGTAATCCCACTGAAGCTCAACCGCAGACATACCTGTAGAATAAAAATCTAAAAACAGGTAAGTTTATTCCTGGTCAAGACAACTGACCTCCCAGTAAGAGTAACTAATGAGTGCAGGAGGAAGCACGGGTAACTGAGCTAGTATTATTTCACGTTTTCTCATTTACATTTTCTTGTAATAAGAAGGACAGTAAGACAAAAATTATAGCAAAAGTAATACCAGTTTATTTTATGATGCTATATAAGGTGCTGTGATTATACAATCAAAATGATTAAAAAAAAGAATAATAATCTTGTCAGTGTCAGAAGTGGCAGCAAACGTAGTCAAATGTATACCCAGCCATCAAAGAATGCTTAAATATACACATGGCAACTCCACAGAAAACTAGACAGAAAGAGAAAGAATGACCACGTATGTTGAAATAGGAATTATTCAATTTCCCGGTCAAACCCCACATATTCGAAGACTGAACCAAAAAGATAAATTAGAGATTCCTATTAATGATCTGCTTTTAGACTCCATGCAGAAGAGACATCATCGGAGCGCAAAAAAGAAAGCAGAAATGGAGAAGAAGAGAAGAAGTGACCGAACAAGAGACGATGGACATCCTCCTGATGGCAAGGGAACTTCTACGGATAATTCGTCAACATGAACGTATAAATAAACGGTTGATGAAAAGGGTTAAACAATTTATTGAAGTTAATGAGTTTAATTTGAAAATGGAAACTTTGCGAAGTGAGGTTGACTGTTTGAGGATTCAAAAAGTCAGTGCCACTTCTAAGAGTATAAACGGTTAGACTGGCATCCTGTCAAAAGCAAGAACAGGTGTCACTATGTGGGTTAACAGAAAAATGGAAAATGTTAAGGTGTGAAAACCTGCTCGTATATTTTTGCAAAGGTGTTGCTGCATTGTAGAAAAGTAGATGCATAATTGTGGGTAGCATATAAAGGTCAGACATCCTGTGTTAGCGAGTCGGAGATAAACTCTGTTTGAACTTCTCCGTATGTATTTTTGGAGATGTATGCGAGTGTGTGTGCTGTGCTTAGAGTGATGATGTAATAGAATTGCAACTCGCTGAAACAAGGGATGTGACCAAATGTTTCGTGTGTCTTGCATTTATCCAATGGAGTGTTTGAATAGATGCTTTGCAGGAGAAGAATTGTAACGCCTTCTCCTATATAATCAAGTGCTTTATGATTTTGCGGGGCCGAGAAACGGGTGAAGATTACTGTTATTTTCTTGAATTTTGCTTATGAGTTATTGTTTTTAATAAAGCGAAACCATTTGTATATGGTGATTCGATAAACTTTCTTTTAATCAAGACTCTGAGTAATTTATTAAGGGTAACATATTATCTGAATTTAGTTCATAAATCTCCTGTGCGGACCTCATAGTGGTGAAAACCCTGCTGAGCTGATCAGGAAGTTTCGCCGTGGACCTTGGACCTCGCATTACACATCCCATTAATGAGAGGTAAGGGCTGTGTTTACTTATGACAGCTACCGGTGATGGACAAAGTGTATATATGAGGTTTATTGGTTCATTAATAACGGAATTTACACAACAATGTAGATAATTAGATCTTATATGTTGTGAAATAGCTTTTCAATTTCAATATTTAGAGTTTTGAGTGGTAGTTGTGGAATTTCTTCCAACTTTTAATAACATAAAATTCTGTATGGTGGCCTTGGTAAAGATATGTATTTTTTAAGGCAAACGGTTTGCATAAAACTCAAGCATCTTTACACCGCCCGGTGGTGAAATCGTGCAAATAGCCACAAAAAGATAATACTAGTGAAGTCAATGTTGTTCTGAAATGTTTTATATCTTTATGTAAGAAAAAGACTTTCAATATCCTTGAAAATGAGAAATCATTTAAATATTTTTTACTACATTCAAGCTCAATACTATAAAGGTAAGTTTTGAATTTTTCTCAAAGAAATAGTTTGAAAATGTGCTTAAAATGTAATCACCCAATGGCCGTTGAAGATGTAGAGGAGTTTGCTTCTTCATGGGAGCAGATTAGGTGAAAATGTACTTGTATTTTGGCCAGAAGCAATGGTTTAAAGTTAAAACGTCTTAATGATGGATTTGTTTCTTACAAACGTGCAGCTTTTCACTTCTCAAGACATTAATTGATGGACTGGAGTGATGTGGATTATTGTGATGTTTTTATCAGCTGTTTGCACTCTCATTCTGACGGCACCCATTCACTGCAGAGGATCCATTGCTGAGCAAGTGATGTAATGCTACTTTTCTACAATGCTAAAAAAATCTGTTCCCATGATGGAACCAACTCATCTACATCTTGGATAGCCTGAGGGTGAGTAAATGTTCAGTAAATTTTCATTTCTGGGTGAACTATTGCTTTAAATGTCAGACTGGGGTGAAAACCTGTTCCATCTAAGGTCAGATTTGAACGGAGATAAATAATGTAAACTTGTACGCATTTTAAGCTATAGTCAGGAGGTGCTATCTAAATGTATATATATGGTGCCAAAGTGCTCAAGACATTTATTTCAAAATGCAGCACTTCATTTACTAGCAGTAACCAAATGTTTTAAGGAAAACACCTGATAAGAATAAACATATTGGAAATCATCTCACTACTATATTGAGTGGTGTTGTGTGTACTGTATATATTTGTTGCTTTATATTTTGCTTCTTTAACATGCAGGACCAGGAGTGTCATCTTCCAGGAGTGGCTTGTGAAGTTCTGGATCCTCCACCGACTGCAAAACCACAAACAAACATGAACACACAGAGCAGCTCTCTCAAACTCTCTCATGATCACAGTGGATTTGACTGATTGATTGTTGTAATAGTGCTGATGATGCAGTACCTTTACATCTTCATCCTTCTTGCACAAAGCTTTCCCAGTCAAAACACAGAAACTGATCGTCACACAGAGCTGAAGGACCGACAGCACTATCATCATGATATCTAGTCCTCCGAGGATCATCTAGAGGTGGGTAAAGATCATTTGAGGTAGGTAATGGTCGATAAGGCCTATATGAAATACAGTACAAACATCCACTCTAATTCAATTTGAAACAATGTAATTCAAGAACCCTTGCCATTTTTGATTCAGAGTAATACTGCTCTGGTTGAATGAATTAATTATGCATTTATATAGCACTTTATTGTGTATTGTTGTACACCCAAAGCACTTTTACAATCATGTGGGGGGTCTCTCATCAACCACCACCAGTGTGCAGCATCCACTTGGATGATGCGACAGCAGCCACAGGACAACGGCGCCAGTGCGCTCACCACACACCAGCTACAGGTGGAGAGGAGAGAGTCATAGAGCCAATCAAGTGGATGGGGATTATTAGGAGGCCATGATTGACAAAGGCCAGGGGGACAATTTGACCAGGACACCGGGGTACACCCCTACTCTTTACGAGAAGTGCCATGGGATTTTTAATGACCACAGAGAGTCAGGACCTCAGTTTAACGTCTCATCCGAAGGACGGTGCTTCTTGACAGTATAGTGTCCCCATCACTATACTGGGGCATTAGGACCCACACAGACCACAGTGTGAGCACCCCCTGCTGGCCTCACTAACACCTCTTCCAGCAGAAACCTAGTTTTCCCAGGAGGTCCCCCATCCAGGTACTGACCAGGCTCAACCCTGCTTAGCTTCAGTGGGTAACCAGTCTGGGGCTGCAGGGTGATATGGCTGTGATTGAATTATGAATTATATAATCCTATAATTACTTATTTTTATAATATATGACCTCCTAACTTCAAGTACTTTTACAAAAGATTAGATTCATGCAATATCTTTGAATTACCAATAGCTTGTGAAACCACAAACTAAAATAGCTTCCCCAACTTTAGTCATTTGATCCTACACAATCTAATAAATAAAACGAAAAATTAAACATTACCTTATTGAGATACTTGTACTTCACACAGATCTCGGTTCTCCTCATCTGCTCAGTGGAAGGGGTTACAGCATAGCCGTTAGACGAGTAATAACTGGTGTCACAATACAGATTATTTCCAGTTGCTAGGTCCATTGAATACAGCACAGCAGCTGTGATTGCCAGTGCAGCACTGACTACATTCAGAATCACTGTGATGACCAGCTGTACAACACAAACAATATAAACCGGTGATGCTCAGCATAACTTCCAAAAACACTGATAAGTTTATTATGGCTTTGATAGACAACTTACTAGGAAAGGACTTGGAAACTTAGCTGCAAGAACAGTCACAATTCCAATTACAAGGACCTAAAAAAAACATTAAAAACCTCTAAGTGTCCAAACATAGTCACTGAAATGAAAAGTGTAAATTAGGTTTTCTGACTCATCAGATCTTCATTATGCTAAACAAAATCATCAAAATGCATTGGCTCCATCACAACTGATGACATTAAAATACATAAATAAAAAGTCCTAAACTCTACCTGCCCAAAAAATTAAAAGCAATATATGGGTCAATAACACAACACCAATTTATTAATATGTTCTTTACAAATAAAATTAATTTTTATGCTTTTGTGCAACTTGCTCAGGTAGTGTAAATAAAGAAAATAACATCTTATCAAACCATTATACTAATACAACATTATTTTAAAATAAGTTATTGCTTTCAAATATTGTTAATATCTGTTGAATAAATGTTCACTACTAATATGTGCGTGTACATTTGACTCTTTTTTTTGTTTGAAAATGATTAAGATGCGTACACTCACATGTAAGGTGTAAGGAAAGTGTTTTAGGCATTTTTTTTTGATGTAGCTTGATGATTAGATGGTATAACATCATTTAAAAATGAGAGACAAGCAAAACGAATAACTGTGATTTTTTTTTTATGTTTATCTTATTGTCTAGCATGCAGGACCAGCAGTGGTGTCTTTTATATCATAAACATGAACAGAGCATCTCAAGAAGCTCAGGTCAGTTGCACATCCCATGCTTGATTTTCAAATAACTAAATAAAAAAAATATATAAAAAACAGGATTAGTCAGAAGCTCAGCATATTAATTTGATAATTACAGTCTGAAACATCTACTAATTGAATTCAGTGACCTTTTTAATCAAATCCAAGCCGGGAAAGTCCATGGCTATCACCCCAAAACAAGGCTTGGGATTGGTTTTCTTTGATTCATTATTGAGATGTTTATACAGCCAAGGGTTGATTTGCTTTGCCAAGCTTTTGGGGTTTATAGTTAGACTCAATCTAGGTATGCCTGTGCCACTTGAATAGTTCAAAACAACCCAACCAGCTCTATACTGTTCATATGCAGTGTCATTCAGATGATTAATAATAATTATTATTTTTTTTTCAACATTAGTCACTATATAGTCATTATGTCTATCAGTTTCATATAGACGGATACCTAGCCGAACAGCATTTTTCTGAACAAATACAATCTTTCCTCTTACTTGACCAATGTTTGGTATTGTTTCTTCAGTCCAGCAGTCAGGGTCATTTTTAGCCATATTTTCAACTAAAAGTGGAACTTTGTTCTTTAAAAAAAGAACAGGCTTAACTCTGACCAACACTGTTTCAGATTTATATTTAGATAAAAATGTCTTAATTGTCTTGAGAGCATTTTTTAAAGTTGCAGATTGGTAAACTGGTCCATGCATAATTAGCAATTTTTTCCCAAGTGGAACTACTCTGAAGTCAAAGAAGCGTATCCCGGCCTTTAGCTGATCCTCTAGAGACCAAGCCTGACATTCTGCTATGAATCCTCCATGAAGGGCCAAGCTCTCATGGGTACCAGGAAGAGTGATGTCAGAAATTAACTTTTGATCATCCAGAGTTTCCATCCAGCTAATTGTATAGTTCGCAGGGAGATGGAGCGTTTCCTCATCATTAAAGACTTGTTGCTGAATACTGCTGTGTAGTCTGTGGAACAGAATCAGAATATCAGGTCAACAGACATGTATTGCTTGAAATGCACTGTAAGTTGCTTTGGATAAATGTCAAATGAATAAATGCAAAGGGAAATAACTTCATCTAAAAGTAATCAGGCTACTATTAAATACACGTCAGTGAAGAAAGCAGGCAGACATTCTGACATTAGTCAGAATTAGTCATTCATTGCACAATGATATTTTCTGTGCAGTCCTAATACTTTTTACAGCATTTCCTCTACACAGGGAAGTGTGCACATGGAGTGAGCCTCAGCCGTGCAGAGGCAGGTAAGGACATCATAATCATCACCCTGCCCAAAAGAACTCACAAAATATTGAAAGCACAAGGACACCGATGAGTACTGTTACAAAAATAGCTTTATATTAAATTCTTTATTCAGCTCTTGATCAGTATTCAATATGAATATATGAATAAATAGCATTCCATCTGTTGTAGTTTTCTTTCTTAATGAACAAAACCCCAATAACCTACCCAATTTAGCATATAAAAATACAATAAATCAGTACTTTATACTCACAGCAGCATCAAGACACAGAGAATTTTTCCAGGAACTCCCATCTTCTTCATTGCCTGAGGTTAGCCCAAAATAAAACAATACATTAGTACAAAACTGCATTTACAAAGAGCTGTACATGCATTACAAAGGCAACACGAGAATTGCATGAAACAATGGCCAAATTTGATTTATTTATTTAGTTAGTTAGTTAAATTGTTGACAGCTAAAATTAAAAGAATAAAAATAATTACTAATAATAATAAAATAAAAATAAAGAATCGGATTGTTCACGCCTGTATATGGCTTTAAATTACTACTACAACAACAACAACAAAAGATAAAATACCTCACAATTCTTGATGGACACCCAGAAACAAGTGTTGATCACAGCAGTGTATTTCCATATTTCACATTGTTCATTTAATTATATAAATAATCAGAGTTAAGTTGCTCTTATGGTTGCGTCACCATGTTGTTGGTTTAATGTTTTACAGGTTTTTCTCAGATGCTTTGGTACATTTGTCAGATCAAAGTGACTTCAACTTCCATACCATCTCTTGTGCACATCATATAAGCAATTTCTAATTTTTTAAAACAAATTGCCAGTGCCTTTGTCCTCTGTCTCCTATGTTATCCATTGCTTATATCATGTTGATCAAAATATTCTTCTGGTTCTGTGTTGAATAGCCTGTAGTAAATATGAGATGAAAACCTAATTTGTATGCCACTAAAAAAAGGAAAATAGAAAAGGCCTGCATTCATGTATTGTCTGGAAAATAATTATTTTTATTTTTATACTAATATAGTTTTTAGCCCTTATTTTTGTATTTTCAGTTGAAATTATATTTTATTGGTTTAATAATGTGTGCTTTTGTCATTTTTATTAGTTTTTGCTCTTTTTAAATATTACTCTTTTAAGTTTAATTTGTTTTTATTTAATGACAAAGCAAAATTATAGTTTTTATTTTATTTTACTTTTTTTAATTAAAAGAAATGTTTTTGATAGTTTCAGTTAACGATTATAACCCTGGTTTTGAACAGTTCACTTAATTACAGATAAAGCTTACCCTATCCTCCGTCTGCGTGTCTCTTATAGAATGTGTCAGGTCTATCAGCGCTGGTTTCCCCTTCCTGCTGCTCATCGAGGTGCTTGAGCGCTCTTCTCTCACATTAAAGTAAGCACCCCTTCTTATAGTCTGTGGAGGTGCTCACACACACTTGCTTTCACACATAATATCTATATTTATACATGTTATTTCTGCCTGCGTCAGTTAATTTCCTGTTTGCATTAATGCAATACTAACACAATTTTCTTTCTTTTTTATTGCACATTTTATCTAAATACACTGAACAAAATTATAAACACAACACTTTTTGTTTTTGACTTTTTCTATGTACACAAAAGGCCTATTTCTCTCAAATATTGTTCACAAATCTGTCTAAATCTGTGTTAGTGAACACTTCTTCTTTGCCGAGATAATCCATCCACCTCACAGGTGTGGCATATCATTGCTTTCACACATAATATCTATATTTATACATGTTATTTCTGCCTGCGTCAGTTAATTTCCTGTTTGCATTAATGCAATACTAACACAATTTTCTTTCTTTTTTATTGCACATTTTATCTAAATACACTGAACAAAATTATAAACGCAACACTTTGTGTTTTTGACTTTTTCTATGTACACAAAAGGCCTATTTCTTTCAAACATTGTTCACAAATCTGTCTAAATCTGTGTTAGTGAACACTTCTCCGTCTTAGATCTTTGAGTTCAGCTTATGAAAAATGGGGGCAAAAACAAAAGTGTTGCATTTATAATTTTGTTCAGTGTATTTAAACTCATTATTTGGCAGTTTGCAATGTGGCTGAGTGTCAGGGTCCTGTCACTTTAGTTTAGTGATAAAGTTGAGTGTTTTGGCTTATCTTTCTGTGAGCCTTTGAGTGGTTCAACACAGATGAAAAGATTCATTTGAAATTAAACTAAGGGAATTTTACTGATGAGTAAAATGCATCTTAATTCAGCACAGGGCTGTAACCACCATAGACATGGATGAACCAGTTCACCAAATCGAACTAAAACATCTGAAACAGTTCGCTGCTCGAGTCAGCACAGATCTACAAGTTATTCAATCAAAACTCAGTCCAACAGTACTGATCTGAGAACAGTATACAGACATGTCCAACATACCGAGAACTGACTGCCGAGGGTTTCATATACGTGGTAAAATATATGTTTCTGATGTATTTGCTGAAGAGCATTAAGTATAACAAATAAAACATAATATAACAGTGATGTGTAAACATCATTATTGGGTGCATTAATAACAGAATTGTGAAATGCCATTTTTAGTACTTAATGAATAAGTGAGAAATTACTTGTTACTGGCACAGTTATTACTCATTGACAGCAACATATATCATAGTTTGCACTTATGTTAGGTATAACCACAAACACTGTGCTCACAATGGTAACCACAAAAAGTCCAACAAACATAAAAGCATTAAATACTAACAAGACTTTCCCTCTACTACTAAAAACTGCCTGGTTTCAGTCGATGCAACAAAAATGATTACTGTAGTCCCACAACAAGTGGATTAAACTTTAGCATTTACAAATTTAATTTCATGTGACATAATAAAACTGAGGGCAAATGCTTTTCTTGATTGCTTAAACACATTTTTAAAACCCTGCCTCCTTTTCTCGAAACTCTATCTATAATTCTCACCCAATTCCCCAAACTTCCTATTTTTGAATCACATTGAAATCTTATACACTGGTGAGATCAATTCAAAACAATACTACAAAAACTGGTAATAAGTTATGTTGCTTGTGGTTCTCCCCCTCAAAAATATTTTCACATGATGAACACAACAAAAGACACAACAAAGGTATACATTTGAACATTTGTTATTACTTAATGTACAGTACAATACAACCAAACAACAACAAATAATGTATTCTGCCCCAGCATCCTGTCTTGGGACGGCCCAGAGAATCTTCAACATCACAAGCTATATTGGCCCTGGGGTAAAATCCTGATCCACCTCTGGCACGCATCGACTGAAATGTCTACACAGGCTTCTTCCATGGCCATAGGAGGTGAACACAGATGTGACGTTCTCAGTCATACACTTTCCACGGCCATGTCGGAAAACTCACTCATTTTGAATCACTAATAAGCAGCGAATACAGTGAATCACGAAGCAAGTGGCTCTTTTCACTGTTAAAAGCAGAAGTGTTTTTTCCCTTCAGGAACAGTTCCACAAGGCTTTCCCCCTTGAATTACAGGGGGTTTAAAGTCAAGTGTCAATATAATATTGAAAATAATTTTAGCAAATAAATCTTTTACTTTCATTTTCAAGCTTATGGGGTTCTATATAAAGGCAATCAATAGGAAAGTAGAAAAACAGTGAATCAATCGCAAAGCAGTTGTTTCTAGTTCTGATACAACTAAAGAGAAAGGCATTTTATAGTACATTTGGAAAAGCTTGCACACATTCAGTATTTTGTGAAGGTTTGTTAGAGTGGTGGAGACTATGAATCAACCTCAGCTGTGAGATGTATGTTTGTAGGGCTATTCCGTGATAAAAAAATTAAAATAAACAAATAAACAAAGATTAAATGATAAACTATGTACCCAAGCCATAATGCTGAAGTGATATATGGCGCAGGAATCCATAACAGTAATAGTCTTTTAAAATTATTAATTGCCAAATATACACTTTTTTTTTTTTAAATGCTGGGTTCAGCCTGTTGGGCCATTTTACCTGGGCACTGCCATTAGATATTTATTAAGCATTAATCTGGTGGTTCTTTTCTGCCTTCACACTTTCAACAGCAGCTGACTTGAATGTGATACACGCCACCTGGTGGTGAAATCATCAGGTTAGTATGAAAAAACAAAACAAACATCATGAAAACGGGTGCACAGAGGATTCTAAAGTCATTTATTTAAAAAAGAAGTCCAAAAGTTCCCTTTTTCCAGAAACAATTCGTGTTAAAGGAAAATGCAAGAATGTAGATGTAGCTTGGACATGATTATTGTACTGCAGTGACATCATTTCACTATTATAATGAGAGACAAAATGCCATTCCATTACAAGAAAAAAGAATAACTTTGTAAATTTGTGTGTTTATCTTTATCTGTGTCATGCAGGACCAGGAGTGGCATCTTCCAGGACCGGCTTGTGAAGTTCTGGATCCTCCACCGACTGCAAAACCACAAACAAACATGAACACACAGAGCAGCTCTCTCAAACTCTCTCACGATCACAGGGGATTTGACTCAATGATTGTTATAATAGTGCTGATGATGCGGTACCTTTACATCTTCATCCTTCTTGCACAAAGCTTTCCCAGTCAAAACACAGAAACTGATCGTCACACAGAGCTGAAAGACCGACAGCGCTATCATCATGATATCTAGTCCTCCGAGGATCATCTAGAGGTGGAAAAACATCAGTGTACTCTTAAATAATAATAAAATACACACAAATGTGTTTTTTACAACATTGAAAAAGATAAATAAATCAAATCATCACCTGATTGAGATTCTTGTAGTACAAACAGGACTCAAAGTTACTCTTTTTTTGGGTAAGCCAGTCATTATTAGATGAATAATAATAATATTCTCTGTAACAGCTTAAACTGCTTCCCGTTGCTAGGTCCATTGAATACAGCACAGCAGCTGTGATTGCCAGTGCAGCACTGACTACATTCAGAATCACTGTGATGACCAGCTGTACAACACAAACAATATACATTGATGTTGCTTAATGAATGAATGAATGAATGAATGAATGAATGAATGAACTCTTGATTCACACCTACCAGCTTAGGACGGGAAAACTTTACTGCAAGAATATACATAATTCCAACAACAAGGAACTAAAAGGCAAAGCAAACAAATAAGTACATTGGTCCATCCAGACATGCTTGTTCAAACTGAAAGTGTAAATACAAACCACCAGATTTCACATTATTCCACCTCATTCTGATCAAAATAATATGAAAATAAATACAAAAACGCAATAAATGTAGGGTATTCTCAAAGCAAGATCAATGTCATAAATGATTCACTTTTTGAATGAACTCAATCATTGTACTGCATGAACTCATTTAGAAACATAATGATGAGAATGAGTAACAACTCTTACCACACCACCGATCCAAAAAGAAAAGATGAAGCCAAAACAACCCATTTTGATATTCATGACACCAACCATTATCTGTACAGCCTATGAAACCAGAGGACAATATTTGTACCTGTTTTCAGATAACAATACATCTAGTAAAAAACATTTCTTAAAGCTGATATTATCCAAAAGATCTGACTCACCCCAAGTGTTGTGTGAATGTCTGTCAGCTTATCTTTCATATCCTGAAAAACAAACACATTGGACAGTCGCATAAAGTATTCAGAATCGGACACAAGGCCATTTGCTCTTTAGGTTTTAAGGAACAGTTCACCCAAAAATGTCTTAATGATGAATTTGTATCTTAAAAACACACAGCTTTTTGCTTTACAAGATGTTTGATGGGCTTGAGTGGTGTGGATTATTGTGATGTTTTTTATCAGCAGTTTGGACTCTCATTCTGACGGCACCCATTCACTACAGAGGATCCATTGGTGAGTAAGTGATGCTTAATTTCTCCAAAACTGTTCTGATGAAGAAACAAACTCATCTACATCTTGGATGGCCTGAAGATGAGTATATTTTTAGCCAATTTTAATTTTTGGGTGAACTATTTTTGGGTAATAACAGTTAGTCCCGCACCTGAGACGATGCAAGAGTCATGCTACTGCTGCCACCAAACGGAAGTGAATACTGGCTTATTCCACTTCTAGATACTGAAGCTGTTTTCTCCACTAACTGCAAAACCACAGACAAACATGAACATGAATCATGGATCATGAAATCTTGAAATCATGTTCTGTCTATTATAAGCACAACACTGTACCTTTGCACTCCCACCCTTCTTGCACAAAGATTTTATGGTCAAAATACAGAAAGTGACAACCACACAGAGCTGAAGAACCGACAACACCTAGATAAAAAGATCGGAGGATGATTTTACAAACTGCACATATAAGGAAAGTAAAGGAGAATTTTTATATCAACACACCCATGGTAATTTCATAAAACTAGCAAATCATACTGCATATGATTATATGTGTGCGTTTTTGTTACAGCCTTATGCTATACAGGCTACTGTACATGTTCATTTTAATCTGATTTAGAAACATAAACATGAACAGAATGAGGAATGTCTTACCATACTGCTGACCGAAGTGGTAGCAATAAAGAAGATGATGCCAAAACAACCCAACACAAGATTCATGACTGCAACTACTATCTGTACAATCTATGAAATAAGAGAACAATATTTGTTGATAGTTGACAGACCTCCAGCTTTTAAACTTGATATGCAAAATTAAGAGTATATGAAACATACCTAAGCATCCACATTTTTTTATATTTTTTTAATGATACCAAGATTTCAATCAGTGCAAGTCTCTCACTCACCCCAATAACTCTCTGGGTGTCTGTCAACTTCTCTTTCATATCCTCAGATGCAAAACACACTGGACCATAGCTCAGAGAACTCAGAATCTGACACAGTACGGGCCATTTGCTCTTTGGGTTTGAGGTGATGCTGATGACCATCATTCCCTCTCCCTGAGACACTGTCAGAGGCATGCTGCAGATGGGAGGGATGGAGGATAAACAAACAAGTAGTGCTCATGCATCAGAAAATCACACTGACCCAAATGCAATGTTTCTTATAATAGTTATGTAAATTCATAACAATTTGTTTTCCTTTGCCAAGTTCTAAAATATGCCTAATAAATTATTGAAACAACATTGCTGACTGTCAGTTTCTCGTCGACTGCATCAATGTTTCTAGGAAGTGAAAATTCACCTGCGCATGTTTTCTAGCCTATAAAAGCAAATTGTTGCGATTCTAGTAACACTTTTTTACTTTTAAAATGGTTCTTACATTTTCAATAGCACGTTATACTCACCTTAGAGTAATTGTATATAATTTACAGTCCAGACTGTAAGATGACTCTTTCCTGATGTGTTGAAGTTGGAGCTCTTTTGTCCCTGCCTGATTCCTGTCAATGATTTTGGTTTTTTTTATATTTCCTTGTTTCATTTGAAATTTACATTACCCACGTAGGCTATAGTCAGTATTTTGCACTGTTGACACGGTTAACAAATACGAAGCCACAACATGTAGGCTATGAAACAGAGGCTCATTTTTCAATGAAGCTCCTCACTGTTTAAAAAAATCACACGATGGAAGCTTCACTTTCTGTAGGCCTATTGCGCATCTAAACTTTCCAGTTACGGTGGCAGTGGTTGGTTTTCCGATGGTTGGTTGAACTGTGAAGAGTGTAGGCTACCCTGTACTTTTTGGGTAATTCTTTGGACTTTTGAGTGGGGTTTTATACAGGTGCGGTTCCCTGTATACATCTCCAGCAGCTAAATTCAAATCTGCGTTCGCAGAGATACACGTTTTAAAGCACTGCACATTACATCTAGATTGCAGCGATACATGACATGGTGAAACATGACTGAATGAATAATAGGCTACTTAAAGTAGTTTAAGATGAATTTTAAAATTGTGCCCCCTAAAAGCACAAGTGGCCCCTGTCTGTCTTTTTCCATTTTAATTACTCTTTTTGTTCATAGAAATGGGCATCCTATTGAAACTTGAACTGGGTTATCATCAGCTGCTATTAGAAAATCATACTGATGTTAATAAAATTAAAATATGTTTTAGGACAAGCAAATATATTTTGAAGAAATATCCTTATCCTAATTCTTATCTATACAATAAAAGACAGTGAGGTTTAAACCAACATGTGGTTGACTTTCATTGTAGCTTTAGAGCTAAAAACACCTGACATAATTTGACATAAATGAAAACAAATATTCTTTTTTTTTTTTTTTTTTTTTTTTTGTAAAAGAAGTTGTAAAAAAAAGGGTTGATGCCTGAGTGCTCCACTCATTCATTCATTTGGGCTATTTATTTATTTAATTAGCGAGCAGATCCAAAGATCTCAACAAAATTGAAAAGACAATAAAAGGTATCACCCACTGATCTGAATCTAGCCTATATATAGAAAGAGATGGGGGTAGAGTGGGGAAAAACGCCCCCATGTGGTAAGACGCCCCCAAATGTTTTCCCCAAAATAACCACAAGATAAAGTCAAGATCAACTTTTATTGTAGCTATAGACTACGTTGACAAGAGTGATGTAGAAATATTCACCATGAAGCATACACTGGTGATGTATCTGAGATATAACTAATTTCACAGTAAATGATCCAACTTTCAGCAGTAAGAAAAAAAAGTGTTTTAAAGCTTGTTGTTTTGTAGAACATCACAGTTATATATGATATGAGAACAGTAGGGCCTGTAGATATGGAGCACGTGTTATTTAAGTCTGTGGGTAAAACACCCCTAGCCAGGTGGGGTAAAACGCCCCCAGGAGGCACGGCTATGGGGCAAAATTCCCAATTGGCACAAATTACATTTTTATTAAAAATCTAATAACAAGAGAACTCTGGACATGTTTCATGCTTGGTATATAATTTATGTAATTGTCACTAAAACTATGATAACTTTTCTGACTACACCACTTACATAAAAAAAACAGCTTATGCTAAATCTCTCTTTTGGCATTAAAAACTACTGTCAGGATTTACTAAGAGTGTGTAGTGAAAATGAATGATGAAAATGCGTGTACACAAATGTATGGGAGGAAAGTATGAGCCATGTGGGTGATCTAAGGTTTGCTGTAGTCAGTCAGTAGTAGTCAGTTGCTGGTACTTGTCTGCATAATTTATTATTTTTTTGTTCATGCAGCACCAGCAGTGGCATCTTCCAGGAGCAGCTTGTGAAGTTCTGGATCCTCCACCGACTGCAAAACCACAAACAAACATGAACACACAGAGCAGCTCTCTCAAACTCTCTCACGATCACAGTGGATTTGACAGATTGATTGTTGTAATAGTGCTGATGATGCAGTACCTTTACATCTTCATCCTTCTTGCACAAAGCTTTCCCAGTCAAAACACAGAAAATGATCGTCACACAGAGCTGAAGGACCAACAGTGCTATCATCATTATATATAGTCCTTTAAAGAAAATCTACTGGTGGTTAAAGATAAGAATGTCAGTTTATTAAAAGGAAAATCAAGTCTGTAAGAGATTTACATCAAGAAAACACAACAGTTTGTAGCCTTCACAGTATTCAGCATGATTATTATTATTCTCTGGACTGTAGCAGAGAAAACCCAGAATCTGACACAGTACGGGCCATTTGCTCTTTGGGTTTGAGGTGACGCTGATGACGGTCAGTCCTTCACCCCGAGACACTGTCAGAGGCATGCTGCAGCTGGGAGGGATGGAGGATAAACAAACAAGTAGTGCTCATGCATCAGAAAATCACACTGACCCAAATGCAATGTTTCTTATAATAGTTATGTAAATTCATAACAATTTGTTTTCCTTTGCCAAGTTCTAAAATATGCCTAATAAATTATTGAAACAACATTGCTGACTGTCAGTTTCTCGTCGACTGCATCAACGTTTCTAGGAAGTGAAAATTCTATATATGATATGAGAACAGTAGGGCCTGTAGATATGGAGCACGTGTTATTTAAGTCTGTGGGTAAAACACCCCTAGCCAGGTGGGGTAAAACGCCCCCAGGAGGCACGGCTATGGGGCAAAATTCCCAATTGGCACAAATTACATTTTTATTAAAAATCTAATAACAAGAGAACTCTGGACATGTTTCATGCTTGGTATATAATTTATGTAATTGTCACTAAAACTATGATAACTTTTCTGACTACACCACTTACATAAAAAAAACAGCTTATGCTAAATCTCTCTTTTGGCATTAAAAACTACTGTCAGGATTTACTAAGAGTGTGTAGTGAAAATGAATGATGAAAATGCGTGTACACAAATGTATGGGAGGAAAGTATGAACCATGTGGGTGATCTAAGGTTTGCTGTAGTCAGTCAGTAGTAGTCAGTTGCTGGTACTTGTCTGCATAATTTATTATTTTTTTGTTCATGCAGCACCAGCAGTGGCATCTTCCAGGAGCAGCTTGTGAAGTTCTGGATCCTCCACCGACTGCAAAACCACAAACAAACATGAACACACAGAGCAGCTCTCTCAAACTCTCTCACGATCACAGTGGATTTGACTGATTGATTGTTGTAATAGTGCTGATGATGCAGTACCTTTACATCTTCATCCTTCTTGCACAAAGCTTTCCCAGTCAAAACACAGAAAATGATCACACAAGTAAGGCTCATACATCAGAAAATCCCAATGGCCCAAATGATAGTTGTGTAAATTCCTAACATTTTGCTTCCCTCCACAAACAAGTTCTATAGCATGCGTGATTATTAAACAGCATCGCTGACGGCAGTTTTCTCATCAACTGCAACGTTTCTGTAAGAAGTGAAGATGTGTGTGTTTGCTAAAAAGTTGTTGAGATTTGTCACACTGTTACCTTTTACACTGTTCATACTTTTTTTTTTAAAGAAAGTGAATTTTTCAAGATCTTAAGAAACACAGTAAACTCAGACTTACCTTATGAGTAATTGACTGTGTGTAAGTTAGAGTGCAGACTGAAGGCTGACTCTGATCTGATCCTGATCTGTTGAAGGTGGAGCTGTTTTGTTCCTGTCAGTGAATCTGCATGTTTCCCTTTAGTTCCTCTTGAAATGTAAAGAACCCGAGTCTATAGTCAGGATGTAACTGAAGACATAATAAACACTTCATGTTTTACTTTGCATGCAGTAACTTCATACACAAGTTGGCGTTCTGGTTGGTTGAATTGTGAGGAGTGTAGTCTACATTAAATGTTTCTAATAGGTCTAATATATTTAATGAATTGCTTCTACTTTCTAGGCAAAATTTTGGACTTTTGATTGTTTGTTTTTTGTGGTTTAGTGTAAGAAATTTAATCTGTTACAAAAATTTAAAATTCCTACATTTAGGAACATGTTTAGCCAGTAAAACAAGCATTCAGTTTTCAAGTAATAATTTTAGCTGGAAGCAACGGTTTTATCTTAAAGTGATATATCATGAAAATCTGACTTTTCCAGGTTTTAAGTGCTATAATCAGGTCCCCGGTGCATCTACCAACCAAGGAAACGTGAAAAAGATTAACCCAGTAACTTTGTTTTGGCAAGCCTTTTTCTGCAAGCGTCTGAGAAAATGAACGTCTAATTTCACTCCCTTGGTGACGTTGAAAAGAGATCTCATTATAATATTTCCGCCCCTTAATCTGTAAGTAGGGTTACCACCCATCCCTTAAAGGGGTCATATGATGCTGCTAAAAAGAACATTATTTTGTGTATTTGGTGTAATGAAATTTGTTTATGCGGTTTAAGTTTCAAAAAACACATTATTTTACACATACTGTACATTATTGTTTCTCTATGCCCCGCCTTTCTGAAACGCGTCGATTTTTTCTCATCGTTCTGAAAAGCGAGGTGTGCTCTGATTGGCCAGCTATCCAGTGCGTTGTGATTGGCCGAATACCTCAAGCTTGTGACGGAAATATTACACCCCTACCATACTGTTATGCCCTGTCCGGCCGGAGCGTAACATAAAACCATGTCTGCATTTATGATTGGAGAAATGACAAACAACAAGTACTACTCTACACTGCCCAAAAAACTCGCGTTTGAATCGTCAGTGGCAAATTCTTTAAATATAAAAAACATACTTACAGTCTGTGAGTCAGAACAGCCGGCATGTAGTCTACTCTCCCAGGATCAGGAAACAGTCCTCCATAAAATGTGCTGCACACATCTGAATATTTGGGTTGAAGTGTTCTGGAACAGTGTTGTAAATACAACTTAACCACTGATTTCTAGTCGTGTCCTCTTTTAGAAGGCCAAACAAAGTTTGTCTAGTTTCCTTTTCACAACGAAAAAGCGTCAGACACCATGGTCTTGAGTGAGCGGAGGCCTAGTCTCTTTCATGATCACAGTGGATTTGACTGACTGATTGTTGTAATAGTGCTGATGATGCAGTACCTTTACATCTTCATCCTTCTTTGCACAAAGCTTTCCCAGTCAAAACACAGAAAATGATCGTCACACAGAGCTGAAGGACCAACAGTGCTATCATCATTATATATAGTCCTTTAAAGAAAATCTACTGGTGGTTAAAGATAAGAATGTCAGTTTATTAAAAGGAAAATCAAGTCTGTAAGAGATTTACATCAAGAAAACACAACAGTTTGTAGCCTTCACAGTATTCAGCATGATTATTATTATTCTCTGGACTGTAGCAGAGAAAACCCAGAATCTGACACAGTACGGGCCATTTGCTCTTTGGGTTTGAGGTGACGCTGATGACGGTCAGTCCTTCACCCCGAGACACTGTCAGAGGCATGCTGCAGCACTGAATAGATGTGGTAGGAAACAATGGCCAAATCTCTTGTTAACTGCCTGAAACAAGAAATGATTACCACTGAAGGAGAATCATATCATGGAGAGAAAAAATTAACTCAAATCATTAAAAAAATGAATGGGCTATGTAAATTAAATATTCTGCACAGTATAAATATGTCTGATTGCAAAAACAGCACTTCTGACCTAAGTTTTGTAGCCTTTACATTGTAGAGTCTGTGTAAAAATCCACCTGCATTATTATATTTTGTATAAGGAAGTTGTGGTGCAAGCTGTTTAACCACAGTTTGTTCATTGTCTTTAACATTCTTGTCTTTTTTATTTTTGTTTTAAGTTCAATATAATAGGCTATTGTTAATATTCTTAGGAAACACTGTGTTAACTTAAACTCACCTTGTGTGGCACGTCTTTGAGTCTCAGCACAGATGACGATGGCATGACTCTCTGTGGGTGCTCTTTTTATTTTTAAGGCAGATTTTTGAATTTTCCCGGCAGTTTTGTATGAACAAACTTTAAACTTCTTCTGAATCTTGATTATCAGTTTTGTCCACAAATGCTCTGTTGGGTTTAAGTCTGGTGACTGACCGGGCCATTCCAAATACTTTATTTTCTTCAATTATATACCAATATCAAATCTTCCTTTTATAGGCAAGATTATTGAAAAGGTAGTTTTTAATCAGCTGAACAACTACTTAAACTCAAATGGATACCTGGACAATTTTCAATCTGGTTTCCAACCTCATCACAGCACAGAGACAGCGCTCATTAAGATAATAAATGATATTCGCTTAAATTCTGATTCTGGCAAAATATCAGTGCTGGTACTAATGCATCTTAATGCTGCTTTTGTCACTGTCAATGATAACATACTTCTAGAGAGACTGGAAAACTGGGTCGGGCTTTCTGGGATGGTTCAGGTCATACTTAGAAGGGAGAGGTTATTATGTGAGTATAGGAGAGCATAAGTCTAGTGGACGTCCATGACATGTGGAGTCCCACAAGGCTCAATTCTTGCACCGCTCTTGTTTAGCCTGTATATGCTCCCACTAAGTCAATGACAAGTTTCAGTGCATTGTTTGTAATAAATTAATTTGCTTGTATAAACATTTGCAACTAAACAATGGAACTAAAAATTGCAGCTTAGTACTGATCATTTTTGAGGATTCAAATACATAAATTGCATGTCATGTTCTCAGCACATTAGGTTTTTAAAAAAAACATTTTAATACATTGCACTGCATCATAACCTAATTATGAAAAATATTTTAAGCATCTTAAATCGTATCTTTTTTTAATGTTCAAATTAAATCGGTCTAAAGTATTCTAAAATCAGAAGGCCTGAAAAAAATGTATGTTACCCATGTCTGTGTGAACATGCTTCATTTTCCTTTCATATGGGATACAGAAGACACTGGACTGCAGCACAGAGAACCCAGAATCTGACACAGTGCGGGCCATTTGCTCTTTGGGTTTGAGATGATGGTGAGGACGGTCAAACCCTCACCCTGAGACACTGTCAGAGACATGCTGCAGACGGGAGTGATGGACTTCAGACTTCCCACAAGATAAAGACAAGATAAGGCTCATGCATCAGAAAAACACAAATCCCAAAAGATTTTTATGTAAATTCCTAACATTTTGTTCTCCTTCACAAACAAGTTCTAGAACATTTGTGATTATTAAACAGCAATGCTGACTGTAGATTTCTCATTGACTGCATCAACGTTTCTTTAAGAAGTGAAGGCTGATGTGTGCTTGCTAAAAAGTAGTCATTGATAATCAAGTCACACCTTTTACATTGTTCTTACTTTTTAATAGCATGTGAATTTTACAGATCTTAAGAAACACAGTAAACTCAGACACATCTTGTGTGTATACTGTATGTAAGTTAGAGTGCAGACTGAAGGCTGACTCTGATCTGATCCTGATCTGTTGAAGGTGGAGCTGTTTTGTTCCTGTCCATATCATGTTTCCCTTTAGTTCCTCTTGAAATTTAAAGAACCCGAGTCTATAGTCAAGTTGAAACTGAAGACATAATAAACACTGCTGATATTAACAAATATTAAACAATACAGCATAAAAACGTCTTGCATTTACAACTAACTAATGTATTCTTGTATTACATTTTTACTTATTTTTATTGACATTTTTATGGATCTTTTTATGATTACAATTTTTTCTAAATTCATTTTTCTGTAAAGCACTATGTACAATATTTACAGTGCCTTGTGAAAGTATTCATAATTTTTGTCACATTTTATGTTGCAGCCTTATGTTAAACTGCTTTAATAATAACTTTTTTCCCCCACATCAATCTACACTCATACACCATAATGACAAAGCAAAAAACAGGTTTGTAACAACTTTGCAAACTTATTAGAAATAGAAAACTGAAATGATTCTGTTGCATAAGTATTCATACACTTATCTGGCCACCTAGCAGAACAACAAGTAGACCAACACATAGAAGCTACGGCGCAGGTCTCCTAGCAATACATATAAGAAATATTGCTATTGTGACTTTATTGTGTGTTTTCCGAGGCTGCTCTGATAGGACTATACCATAGATTTGCAGAGGGCCACTCAAGGGATTGATAGGGGTCTCAACAGCTGCATTAAATTTAACTACAAGAATAATAATATATTAAATTGTGTTGTTGTTTTTCTAAACGTCATTAAAGGCAATTCATCCCCAAATAAAAACTGAAGTTGACTTTCATTTTGTGGCCATTGTACTATCAAAATAAAAATTTTCTCCTGACATATGCTAGAGGATCCAGCATTGTGTATCCTATCCCATCGAGCTTTTCTTGAACGGCCTTTTCAGACTATAAAAGTAATGAAATTAATTAATCTTCTTCACATCACAAGTCTATGACTTTTTAGTGAAGGTGGTGTGTTTGACATGTATATCAGGGATATACAGTATGTTATGTGTTTGTGTTTAATATATATTGAAAACTGCTGCGATTAGAACCTGTTTCAACTTCATTTGCAACCAGTTGGTAACTGTATGCATAATGTATATATTTATATTAGTTTTAGTTTTTCATTGTTGTACAAAAGGAAGACTTAGTAGAGAAGCTGTAAAAAATTTAAAACATGAAAAGGGTTGATGCCAAAGTGCTGCAGTGATTTATTTTTAAATAAGCAGCCCCAAAGATTACAACAAAATTAAAAAAGGTAACACCCACTAATCTACATGTATAGAGAGAAAGATCAATGATGACACTTTTGTAAAAGGAAAAAACAAGTGTAAGTAAACATGTACCGTAATTTAACAGATGGAGGAGATCTGCTTTAAATCATTTCATTACAATATTGAGACACAAAATGCCATTGCACTATAAGCACAAAGAGTAAGTTTGATTATTTTGTGTGTTTATATTTATCTGTGTCATGCAGGACCAGCAGTGACGTTTTACATTTATAATGGGCTATATATCTTGGCATTGTTTATTTAAGATCTGCACAGTATCTTACTACATCTTGTAAGTGGTTAGGTGTGGACTATGAGAAATATATACAACATGTTCACTGTGTGTTATAAATCATCATACTCGTAAAAGCTATAACCACAAATAAGTAAATATTATAAAATATTAAAACTGTTCTTATGAATATTCATAAGATGATATAACATATTATAAGGGTTTTTATAATGCATTATGCATTCATTATAATGCCTTAAGAATACCCTTATAATGTGTTATAAATATGGGCTTCATAGAAAGTGTTACCACGACTTTTTATGGTGCTTTTTGTAAAAGAATTTGAACTGTGGGTATGTTTGGAAGATTTGATATGCTGTAGCTAGTCTTACATCATCTAAAGAAAAGAAAGATAATCATTACCTCAATGAGATTCTTGTAGTACAGACACTCCTCTCTCCTCTTACTATTTTCAGGGGAAGGCGTTTTATTACCATAACCATAACCATAGCCATCATAATGTGAATAATAGTAACTGCTGGTTTCACAGTTTTCATATGTATGATCATTAGCAAGGTCCACTGAATACAGCACAACAGCTGCGATAGCCAATCCAGCACTGACTAAATTCAGAATGATCCCAGTGGTCAGCTGTGAAACACAAACAATATATATATATATATATATATATATACACATACTAACGTATACATACACACACGCACACATACAAATATATAGTAAACCAGCAAAACTAGAACTGTCAAAAACACAAATGCCTTTGATAGACACTTACCAGACAAGAAGTGGGAAACTTTGCTGAGAGAATACACATGATTCCAACTACAAGGAACTATAATAGTAATAAAAAAAAAGCTTTTGATTTTGAACATATCAGTACTTTTTGACAGGCAATGCACAACTTTATAAACATAAAAATGATCAAAATTAGACTTGTCGTACCACACTACCAATCCAAAAGGGTCCAAAGGCTGTTCTATACATGATAAACCACGACCCAAGGCATGTAAACACAATCCCTACAGCAATATTGAGGACACCAATTATCATCTGCACAATCTATGGAACAATAAAACAAATTAAGAAAATACCAAGTTGGTACAATGACATTGCAAGTCAACCAATCAAATTTCTGCTGTAAGTGTGGACAAGCAAACATTTTTAATAGTATAAATCAGTATTTGCACAATGTTTCCAAAAAGTTTCATATTGTTTTAATAAATTACATTTAGTTGCATAAACTAAAAAAATTGCAACTAAAATGTACATTTTCCAAAATTAATAATTTGAACTAATCCAAAAACTGCACATAATGTTACAGAGCCCTTAAGGGGACATAGTTACTGGGGGGGGAAATATGAGATAGGAAGAAACATTACATTTCAATAATTTTGCGATCTCTCACAAAGGTTTTATATTCCCCCAAGATACTTTGTGTTTGCTTACAAATCCAGTGAAATACAGTTTTTCCTCTCACTTCATGTTCTTTCCATCACAATTTGGAATTTGTTTTCTCACAATCCTGAGGAAAAAATTCTGAATGAACTCTGACTTTCTGATTTCTGACTTTCTTACAATTCCAAGGTTCTACGTCAATTCTGACTTTTTTTGTTTTTGTTTATGCAACAAAATAAAAAAACTAAAATAATTAATTGCCAAATTTCTCTTACAATTCTTACAAGACATATTTCCTCACAATTGTGAGGTAGTTTGGACTTTTCTTCTCAGAATTGTGCGGGTTATATCTTGCATTATGTTTTTAACATAAAAAAAGAGAAGATAATTGTGACTTTTATCTCACAATTCAGAATTTAAAAATATATATATATATTTTTTACTAAAAACTAAAAAGTAAACTAAAATGTCTAAACTATGTGATATAAATTTAGAATTGAGAGAAAAAACCTTAAATTGTGAGATAAACAGTCACTTTTTACCTTGTTTTATTATTATTTTATTTTAATCGTGTGGTGGAAACAATGCAAGTTTCTTGGGTAAATGCAAAAGTTTGGTGAGCAAATGCAGAGTTTCTTAGTGAAAATCAACAGTTTAGCAAATGAATGCAAAAGTGTTGAAATATAATTTTTCCCATTTTACCAAAACCATGTCCCTTTAGGGCAGGGGTGCCCAAACTCAGTCCTGGAGGGCCGATGTCCTGAAGAGTTTAGCTCCAACCCCAATTAAACACCTGAACCAGCTAATCAAGCTCTTACTAGGCATACTAGAAACTTGAAGGCAGGTGTGTTGAGGCAAGTTAGAGCTAAACTCTGCAGGAAACCGGCCCTCCAGGACCGAGTTTGGGCACCTCTTCTTTAGGGGCTCCATAGGTGTTTTAAAAATGTTTTTAAAACATTGTCCTAACATAATCTAACTTAGGGGTCTCCAATCCTGCTCCTGGAAATGGCAACATTAAGAAACGTAAAAACGTCGTAAGCATCTTACATGGAATGTTTACTAAGTTCTGTCAAAAAAAAATAAGTATGCGAAAATCACAAGACCTGAACATATCAGAAAGGTATTTTGGAATTAATGTAAATGTCAAACTCACTCCAAGAGCTGTGTGGACATCCTTCAGCTTCCCTTTCATACCCTGAGATACAGAACACACTGGACTGTAGCAGAGAAAACCCAGAATCTGACACAGTACGGGCCATTTGCTCTTTGGGTTTGAGGTGATGGTGATGACGGTCAGTCCTTCACCCCGAGACACTGTCAGAGGCATGCTGCAGCGCTGACCAGATGTAGGTAACAATAGCCAAACCTTCTAGACTGCAAGAAACAAGAAGAACAGCAAATGATTACCATTGCAGGAGAATCAGATTTTATGTTCATATTCATATATTGAAGAGAGAGAAAAAGAACTTTAACAGATTAAATGGACTCAATGTTGCTTTCTTTTACTTTTATGATAGAATATAAATTAAATGTTACACACAATATTAATATATTTGATTATCAAAACAGCTTTGCTGAGTTAAGTTTTCCTGCCTACATAAAAGTTTTTGTAGGAGGAAACAGTTGAGGTGATGAAGGCAGTTTAACCACAATTTATTTGTTCATTATCCTTACCATTCTTGTGCTTTTTATTTTTGTTTTGTTCATTAAATTATTCATTAAATTATTTGTTAACAATCTTAAGAAACACTGTGTTAACTTAAACTCACCTTGTGTGGCACGTCTATGAGTCTCAGTCCAGATGAGTGAAGACGGCACAATATTCTTTTTTTTGTTGTTGAAGGTGGAGTTTTGATTTCCTGGCAGTGACTTCCTTAAGTCTGTAAACAAGTATAACAGGAATGTTGTTCATGATTCAATTCATGTATAGTAATAATATTAAGCAAGGTTGTTAATCATATTAAATGTTAGGCTACTTACCTTCACTCCACAATGTTGAGAATCATACAAAAGAAAGATTTTTAAAGGGTTTCAGGGCAAATCTGAAATATAGCTTCTGTAAATTGTTGATTATTTTTATCAATTTATTATTTATTAAATCTTTACCCATTTTGCGCCTGTGTTGTTGTTATTATCATAGGCTCTGCTTGTTTGCGACCCTATAGGCTAATTTGCACTGCTTTTTTGCATTGGTCATTATGGAAATGCTCTGAGTGCATCTATGATCATTAATTTTGCGCATTATTACATTATCAGTTGATCATCCGCAGAACTTTCCTGTTTAGTAAATCTGGCCCTTTCAGTGTTGCAGATGGAAGGAGACCTGCTTTAAATGATTTTACTACAATATTGAGAGACAAAATGTCATTCTGTTACAAGCAAAACAAATAACTTTGATTATTTGTGATCATCTTATCATGCAGCTTAAGTTCTAGATCCTCCACCGTGTGGAAAACCACAAACAAACATGAACACACAACAGCTCTCTGATTTTGACTGACTGATTGTTGTAATAGTGCTGATGATACACTACCTTTGCATTTTCATCCTTTTTGCACAAAGCTTTCCCAGTCAAAACACAGAAACTGATGGTCACACAGAGCTGAAGGACCGACAGAGCTATCATCATTATATAGGTATACAGACTAGAACTTAAGCTATATGCAAACAAATTCTCCACCGCAATACTGATGACACTAATTATAATTTGCACAATCTATGGAACAAGAGAAAAATACATTGTTGCCACCAGCTGTCAGTAATCTTAAAAATGTCAAGATATAAAATTAAGAATGTACACAGCTACTACAATGACAGCTTGAGATAACATTTTTCACTTGATCATGACAGGCTTCCAATTTTTTGCAATGTATACAAAATATCTTATTTTAGTCATATAAAATTAACCCGCTAAGTGGCCACAACCATGAAAAGTTTCAGTGCATTGTTTGTGTTAATTTAATGTTCTTGTATTAACATTTGCAACTAAAAACTGGAAAAGTTACAGCTTAGTTCTAATCATTTTTGAGGATCCAAATCCATAAATTGCATGTCATGTTTTCAGCACATAGGTGTTTCAAAAACATTTTAATACATTGTGCATCATAACCTAATTGTGAAAAATATTTAAACATCTTAAATCTGACCTTTTTTAATGCTCAAATCAAACCTATCCAAAGCATTCTAAAATCAGGCCTGAAAATAAAAAAACGTTTTTTTTTGCAATTTTGCGATTAATATCTGATTCACTCCAAGAGCTGTGTGGATGTGTGTCAGCTTCTCTTTCTCTTTCATATATTTTCATATTTATGACGTCAACCCCTCATTATGAGACACTGTCAGAGACATGCTGCAGACGGGAGTGATGGACTTCAGACTTCTCACAAGATAAAGACAAGATAAGGCTCATGCATCAGAAAAACACAAATCCCAAAAGATTTTTATGTAAATTCCTAACATTTTGTTCTCCTTCACAAACAAGTTCTACAACATTTGTGATTATTAAACAGCAATGCTGACTGTAGTTTTCTCATTGACTGCATCAACGTTTCTTTAAGAAGTGAAGGCTGATGTGTGCTTGCTAAAAAGTAGTCATTGATAATCAAGTCACACCTTTTACATTGTTCTTACTTTTTAATAGCATGTGAATTTTACAGATCTTAAGAAACACAGTAAACTCAGACACACCTTGTGTGTATACTGTATGTAAGTTAGAGTGCAGACTGAAGGCTGACTCTGATCTGATCCTGATCTGTTGAAGGTGGAGCTGTTTTGTTCCTGTCCATATCATGTTTCCCTTTAGTTCCTCTTGAAATTTAAAGAACCCGAGTCTATAGTCAGGTTGAAACTGAAGACATAATAAACACTGCTGATATTAACAAATATTAAACAATACAGAATAAAAAGGTCTTACATTTACAACTAACTAATGGATTCAATTCTTGACATTTTTTATGGATCTTTTTATGATTCATATATTTTGTTTCTTTTCTAAATTCATTTTTCTGTAAAGCACTATAATATTTATATAAATAAGTATGCCTTGTCTACAAATGCAACAAATGCGAAACGTAAATTGGCACAGCTGGCTAAATTATGAGGAGTATTAGTGTCGTTTTCTAAGCAATAATACAGTAGTGGCCAAAATGATTAGAACACTAGTATTTTCACCTGCTAAAAAATGGTTTTAAGTCAGTTATTTCTATCTTTTGCTGTAGTGTGTCAGTAGGAAATATCAGTTTACATTTCCAAACATTCATTTTGCCATTAGTTATCCATTAGTCATAATCCAGTGAGATTTTAGTCTGACAACAGCCAGTGCTCCACACAGAGATCTGATCTGATCATCATCCAGTCTGTCTGGAATGACATGAAGAAACAGAACAAACTGTGACAGACTCAATCCAGAAGAACAGTGGCAACGTCTCCAAGACGCTTCAAGAAACCTACCTGCAAAGTGTTCCAATAATTTTGGCCACCACTGTATGTATATGTATATATGTATGGATATATAGTAGTTGTTGTACAAAAGGAAGACTTAGTGAAGTGACATGTGGCCAAGTATGGTGACCCATACTCAGAATTAGTGCTCTGCATTTACCCATCCAAAGTGCACACACACAGCAGTGAACACACACAAACCGTGAACACACACCCGGAGCAGTGGGCAGCCATTTATGCTGCGGCGCCCGGGGAGCAGTTGGGGATTCGGTGCCTTGCTCAAGGGCACCTTGTCGTGGTATTGAAGGTGGAAGAGAGCGCTGTACATTCACTCCCCCCACCTACAATCCCTGCCAGTACGAGACTCGAACCCACAACCTTTTGGGTTATGAGTCTGACTCTCTAACCATTAGGCCACGACTTCCCCTTAGTAGAGAAGCTGTAAAAAATGTAAAACATGAAAAGGGTTGATGCCAAAGTGCTGCAGTGATTTATTTTTAAACAGGCAGTCCTAAAGGTTACAACACAATTTAAAAAGGCAATAAAAGTTAACACTCACTAATCTACATGTATAGAGAGAAAGATCAATGATGACACTTTTGTAAAAGGAAAAAAAAAACAAGTGTAAGTAAACATGTAATTTAACAGTGTTGCGAATGGAGGAAATCTGCTTTAAATCATTTCACTACAATATTGAGACACAAAATGCCATTGCATTACAAGCAAAAAGAATAACTGATTATTTTGTGTGTTTATCTTGTCACACAGCACCAGGAGTGTCATCTTCCAGGAGCGGCTTGTGAAGTTCTGAATCCTCCACCGACTGCAAAACCACAAACAAACATGAACACACAGAGCAGCTCTCTCAAACTCTCTCACGATCACAGTGGATTTGACTGACTGATTGATGTAATAGTGCTGATGATGCAGTACCTTTACATCTTCATCCTTCTTGCACAAAGCTTTCCCAGTCAAAACACAGAAACTGATGGTCACACAGAGCTGAAGGACCGACAGCACTATCATCATGATATCTAGTCCTCTGAAGATATTCTGGGTGGGTAAAGAGTAAAGTGTTAACTTACTAAAAAGGAAAACCATCCATAAAGCCTGTAAGACATTTACAGTAAATCGATAAAACACAACAGCTCCCTTTCAAGTTTTTCCTATTCCTATTCAGAAAACCTGGAAAAAAGCACATCATATGGACAACTTTTTGCTTTTCGTAAAAGAACTTGAACTGTGAGCATGTTTGGAAGAAGATTTGATATGCAGTAGCTAGTCTTACATCATCTAAAGAAAAGAAAGATAATCATTACCTCAATGAGATTCTTGTAGAACAAACACATCTCTTTTCTCCTATTATCTTCAGGGGAAGGTGTTTCGTAACTATAACCATATCCATTATAGCGTGATTGATGATAACTCCCGTTTTCACAGTTTTCATATGTATGACTATTAGCAAGGTCCACTGAATACAGCACAACAGCTGTGATAGCCAATCCAGCACTGACTACATTTAAAATGATCCCGATTATCAGCTGTGAAACACAAAGAATATATATATATATATATACAGACAGACATATATACACACACAAATATAAATATATAGGGGGGGTGCTTTTGAAAACTTTTAGGCGGAGGCTGACACAACTACCCGTCTTTATAGGCAAGTACCAGATAATAGAGCCCGGTCTCATGAAAATGCATATAAATAGTACGCCAAATAAAAACGAAAACTCGTGGTATTGATACGCAAAAATGGACTTTGGCGTGTATATGCTAGGCACGTGTTTGGCGTGCATATATTACGCAGTTTTCGTGTACATATGATACACATCTACCCCACAACCCTAATCCTACCCATTGCGTAGCATATACACACCAAAGTCAATTTTTGCGTATCAATACCACGAGTTTTCGTTTTTATTTGGCGTACTATTTATACGCGCTTTCATGAGATCAGGTTAGATAATAGGTGACATGCCATTAAATGTTTTAAATACGACGGAAACTGTATTTAACGTGATCAAAATTTAATAAAAACATTGTAAGTTAGGCCTATTAATTGTAATGATTTCATTTCCACGGTTATTCAAACAATTAATAAATTATATAGAGAAAGCGAGCAAAGAACACCGTACCAACCAAGCTTTTTGAAACTCCGAATCAGTTAAACCATTGCGTCGCAAAATGATTCACTGTTTCAAAGCGCTCCAATCAGATCGCGCATCGCAAATCATTTGATTCAGATCAAGACACTTACCAGACAAGAAGAGGGGAACTTCGCTGTAAGAATGCACACAATTCCAACTACAAGGAACTATAATAAAAAAAGGTGCTTTTGATTTTGAACATATCAAAAGAATTATACTTTTTGACAGGCACAACACAACATTAACTGATTTATAAACATAAAAATTATCAAAATGAGACCTGAGTCTTACCAAACTTCCGAGCCAAAAGGGTCCCTGGGCTATTCTTTCCATGGTAAACCACTCCGCGAGGCATTTAAGCACAATCCCAGCCACAATATTGAGGACACCAATTATCATCTGCACAATCTATGGAACAAGAGAACAATATAGTTAAGAATATACCAAGTTGGCACAATGACATTGCAAGTCAACCAATCAAATTTTTGCTGTCAGTGTGGACTACAACAATGACAAACCATGGTTCACTACAAAACTCAGACAACTCCGTCAGGCCAAAGAAGATGCTTACAGGAAGGGGGACAATGTCTTGTATAAACAGGCCAAATACACACTGGAAAAGGAGATCAGAGTGGCAAAAAGGAATTATTCTGAAAAGGGGAGGACTCAGTTCACTTCCAGCGACTCAGCATCAGTGTGGAAAGGTCTGAAAGAGATCACCAACTACAAGACACCATCCCCCAGCACTGTGGAGAATCAACAACTGGCAGACGATCTGAACGAGTTCTACTGCAGGTTTGAAAAAACACCATTAACACCTCCTGCAACCCCCCTCTCCCCCACATCTGCACTTCAAATCAGTGAAGATGAGGTGTGCCAGGTCCTCCGGAAGCAGAAAAGGAAAAAAGCACCAGGTCCAAATTGTGTGACACCAGCCTGTCTGAAATCCTGTGCTGACCAGCTGGCCCCCATCTTCACACAGATCTTCAACAGATCACTGGAGCTGTGCGAAGTCCTTCAAACGCTCCACCATTACCCCATCCCAAAGAAATCCAAAATTACAGGACTAAATGACTACAGGCCAGTGGCTCTAACGTCTGTCACCCCTGCTCTTCCCCCACTCACCATCATGAACAGCACTGTGACTGCAGTGGTGTCATTCAGGTTCCTGGGCACCACAATTGACTCCATTGTGAAAAAGGCCCAGCAGAGGTTGTACTTCCTTCGCCAGCTGAGGAAGTTCAACCTGCCACAGGAGCTGCTGAAACAGTTCTACTCTGCTATCATTGAATCTGTCCTCTGCACTTCTATAACTGTCTGGTTCAGCTCAGCTACCAAATCTGACCTCAGAAGACTACAGAGGGTAGTCCGGACTGCTGAGCGAATCATTGGTACAACCCTCCCTTCTCTCCAAGAACTGTACTTATCCAGAGTGAGCAAAAGGGCTGGCAGAATCACTCTGGACTGATGACGGTCAGTCCTTCACCCCGAGACACTGTCAGAGGCATGCTGCAGATGGAAGTGATGGACTTCAACCTTACAGTAGATAACAATGGCCAAACCTGTTTGTTAACAGCATGAAATAAGAACAGCAAAGGATTACTATTGCAGGAGGATCAGTTTTCCAGTACATATCATAATATCAGGAGGAAAAAAAGAACTTTAACACTTCAAACAGACTTAAAACAGGTTTTTTTTATGATAGTACGCACATGTAATATTCTACATAGCATGTTTGATTATATTAAAAAAAATCCCTCTGTCCTGTTTCATATCAGGAAGTTGTGGTGCAGGCTGTTTAACGACAGTTTGTTCATTATCTTTAACGTTCTGGTCTTTTTTATGTTTGTTTTTAAGTATATGAAATTATTGTTATTAAACTTAAGAAATACCATGTTACCTTAAACTCACCTTGTGTGGCACCTTGTGAGGCTCAGCACAGAATCAGATGAGTGGAAATGTCACGACTCTCTGTGGGGTTTTTTGAAGGAGGAGGAGTTTTGATTTTTCCCGGCAGTGACTTCCTCATACTCTGTAAACAAGTATAACAGGAATTGTGTTCATTAATTCATTTACCGTTTAGTAGGCCTAATTGACGATGTAATTGGTTAATAATAACAAATGTTACTTACCTTCACTCCACAACGTTGAAAATCATATGAAAGAATGATTTTAAAAGGTTTCAGTCACGACGAATCTAAAGCTTCTGTAAATGATTGATTACTGTACAGTAGACATGTAAACAGCGCCATCTATCTTTTCTATATTGCTATTACGTTAGTAGAGCGAGACTGGGTTCATATAAGGCCTACATGTAGGCCCAGTTCCATAGAGAGGGCTTAGGTTAAGCCAGGATTAGGCAATAGTTCAATTCGAACATTTAAGTCGTTTTTATAAACATGCTTTAGATAAAAACATTACTGGTGTGCATCTTGAGACAAAACAATGGCACTGACATTTTAAGATCAGTCAGTGCAAGTTTCTTTCAGTTAAAAAACAGCACAGACATGCATTTTAGACTTAGGTCTTGTCTATGAAACCAGGGGGTAATGTTTTTCAAAGGTCGAAATAGCTTAAATATGCACTACTACACAGCAAGAGATTTGGCAATGAACATGTTAAGAAGCTATCGTCATGTATTTTGGACTCGAATGCATCCTGTTTTTATTTAAAGGGGTCATATGATGTTGCTAAAAAGAACAGTATTTTGTGTATTTCGTGTAATGAAAGGTGTTTATGTGGTTTAAGGTTAAAAAACACATTATTTTCCACATACTCTACATTATTGTTTCTCCTCTATGCCCCGCCTTTCTGAAAAGCGAGGTGTGCTCTGATTGGCCAGCTATCCAGTGCGTTGTGATTGGCCGAATGCCTCAAGCGTGTGACAGAAATGTTACGCCTCTACCATATTGTGATGCCCTGTCCGGCCCAAGCGATGATTCAAAAACATGAAAACCCATTATAAATGAGGCATTCGTTGCATCCAGTGGGGACATAATTATGGATTATAATGACTTATACTGTCTTTTTACACGTTGCGTTGCATTGCGCCGCGTAAACATAAAACCATGTCTGCATTTGTGATCGGAGAAATGACAAACAACAATATAAAATATAAAAACAATATAAAGACCAAACAAAGTAGTTTCGCTTTCACAACAAAACAGCGTCACACACCACGGCCTACAGTGAGCAGAGGCCGGGGGCTAGCGTGAGGAACGGCCGGAGGGTTAGAGTGAGCAGAGGCGGGTGGGCTTGAGAACGGCGCGGCCGGCGATTTCAACGAAGGAGTGTCCGGAAGGACATGTGACGACTCCGGGCTGGACTCCGCTTCATCCACGGTGAAAGCCGATCCGGCGATCGACAGCGCAAAGTTGTAGTATTTCCTCAGCAACCAGCACGGATCAGCTCCAGGCATGACGAAGCGGATATCATCCTCTTTTGGAAGGCCAAACTAAGTAGTTACACTTTTACAACGAAACACACAGCGTCTTTACGAAACAACAAAACTACAGCGAGAATAAAAGTTACGCCTTCTTTCTTTGCGTGAACATTTGGGTGCGTTATAAAAATCTTCCCACATAGTGAGGTAGATATGTGGGGGCGTGTTAGAACGAGCCGTTTTAGGTAGGTGTGGTTGACTCTTAATTTTTATAAAGAATATCTCTTTGGATTTGAGACTTTAGTCTTTGCAACTTTACAGATCTTCTTTATGCACCAAGAGCTTGTAACACTCCAAAGAGAAAGGAAATATTGAAATCGCATCATATGACCCCTTTAAACTATTTGACTACTCAGTTCTTACAAGATATAGCCTACTGTTTATGTGCGTATTATTTTATGTAGGACTATCTGCACCAAAACAAGTGCTTTCTGTCATGCAGATCAGCCTTAGCTCATGTTTTAACTTAACAAAAAATGAAAGAAATAAAATGTCATGAGTCACAATAAGATGTAAATACAAGTCTAAATAGTATCTAACATAATCTGTACTATGTGTAAGCGCATTTCTTGCTATTTGTATTTCCTCAGCCTTTTTGTTATGTCTGGTTCACAAAGCCTTGTAAGGATACAATTGTTCTCATGTAGTTCAGAAGCTACAATAAAGGTTTTCTGTTTTTTTTAAATGGAATCCAATGGAGGTCAATGGGGGAGTCAGTTTGACCTCAACACAAAAGTTGTAACAAAATTTGTACAGACTTTCCAAAAGGAGTCAAAGCTTTACATGACCCTAAATGAGAACTATTCACAAAACTTCAAGAAGAAATAAATAGTTTAACCAGTATTTGGAGCAGTTTGACAATCGAGTGTGGGTCAGATTGACCCCAATACAAGATAAAAGTATTTCAGTAATTCAGTGATTTCTTGTTTAATTTGTCATCTTCAACAAGAGGCTAATGATCCACTTACACTCTTAAAAATAAAGGTGCTTCAAATTCATTTTTGGTTCCACAAAGAACCATTCAGTCAAAGGTTCTTTAAAGAACCATCTCTTTCTTTCCTTTTTATAATCTGAAGAACCTTTTTTCACCACAAAGAACCTTTTGTGAAACAGAAAGGTTCTTCAGATGTTAAAGGTTCTTTATGGAACCATTTAGACAAAAAGGTTCTTCTATGGCATCGTGAAGCACCTTTATTTTTAAGAGTGTACTATTAGTGTGTGGCTGTCGGACATTCACCTAAATGTTTTTGGTTTTTGGTTTTCTTTGCCTTCTTCAGCATCTTGTCCTGGTATATGCCCACTTTTCTTGAGCAGCCTGTGGAACCAAAATGTGAGAAATACATTGGAAACGTGTATTACATTGTATACATTGGAAACATTGGTCCTGTTTCTCGTTCGTTTATACTGTTTGTCACACATAAAGCGCCAATAACAGCGTACTTTTGAGCAGTGTTGGGGGTAACGCATTATAAGTAACGCGAGTTACGTAATCAGATTACTTTTTTCAAGTAACTAGTAAAGTAACGTTATGCAAAAGTAACATAACGCATTACTTTCCATAAAAAGTAACTAAGTAACGTAATTAGTTACTTTTTTATGGAGTAACGCAATATTGTAATGCATTACTTTTAAAAGTAACTTTCCCCAACACTGCTTTTGAGTCATTTCATACAGTGAGAGCAGTAAGGTAAGTCGATGGCACTCCACGCTGCCAGAGGGCGCTGTGGAACAATGGGCGTTTGCAGCGCTTTTCCCCGCTTCTTGTTGGTGCGATGATGTAATGAAGGAAAAGAAGAGTAAAGATGGCGGAGAATAGCGGCACGGATCCTGCCGTGGAGACGAACACTGAGGAAAATGCCGCCGCTAGCGCGACTATCATTAAGGTCACCGTCAAAACACCGAAGGATAAAGAAGAAATAGCCATCGCTGAGGATTCATCTGTCTCACAGGTGATTTTTTTGGCGGTTTCTTGTTGTTTGTATCACCCGGGCGTTCGTTACACCAGCGGCTAACAGCTTTAGCCGGAGAGCTAACGATTGACGACGAACAGTCCAAAGCCGAAAATCGTCGCAGGGGATATTTAGAATGACTTCTGCTCTTGCTATGACTTAAATGAGGTTATTTTGAGCGTCGTATTCATTGTTTTAGGTCTTTTAAGGCGCTTGTAAAGTGAGGTTTTCTAGCTCGCTGTTCTCGTTAAAGGAACGGCCTGCTCAGGTAGAAGGTTCTAGTCTGTCATCTTTGGTCGCGCTCTTTCTGTTTTGCTTTGTATTGTTGACTTCAAGAATATGTGGATAAATTAAATAACGTGTTAGATAGCGTTTCCCGTAAAGGTGGTGCTAGCAGTGTTTGTTACTCATTTGACCAGTTGCTGGTTAATGTTGATGTTTACGAGACCAGGTTTAATATATGTGACTGTGATGTTGCACAGAAGGGAGGTTGTGTTGATCTAATTTCACGTGTAACATTGTAACCCGCATGTTTTACCCTCTTAACAGTTTAAAGAGGAAATTTCCAAAAGATTTAAGGCGAACCAGGACCAGTTGGTTCTGATTTTTGCCGGTAAGATCCTGAAGGACGGAGACACGCTCGGCCAGCATGGCATTAAAGACGGACTCACGGTTCACCTGGTCATCAAAACCGCACAAAAGTAAGAGGACCTGCTTTTAGCGTCAAAACATAACTGGTATTTTCATATGCAAAGCCATAATGTGTTGTAGGATAATGCCTGTGCATTATGGATGGCTCGCATTTAGAGGGTTTTGTGTTTGTAGGACTTCAGGTGGTGGTAGTTCGCAGACTTCTGCCTCTTCTGGCCCTGGGCCATCGCAGGGCAACACCGATGGAAGTGCTAACTCAAGCCCGGCCGGCAACCTGGGCACACCCCAGGGCAGTGGACCGTCCCCAACCCCGACACAGCCACCCAATATGCTCGGTGAGTAATGTTTTTGAGTTTGTTTATATGAGATGTCAGCCCGTTGTTCCCGTTTTAAGTGTAATTCCATAATATTGTTGGTGTTTCGTGTTGCAACCAGGTTTGTTACTGTTAACTACATCTATCAACATTGTTTTTTCTAATTGAAATAAAATATTAGACGAAAAACTTAAACTTAATCTCTAAATGACAATAAATTTTGCCTTGGCAACTAACTGAAAGAAGTATTGAAGTATTAAAATAACTGGAACACAAACTGAAACAAATATTTAAGATAAAATTAATAATATTAAAAAAAAAATGCTGAAAAAAAATACCAAAAATTAAACTAAACAATCTAAATCATACATATATACTGTATTTGTAAAATTCTAAAAATAAATACAGTATTTTTAATTTTTTTTATTAATGATTATATAATGTATAAAGTTTGAGTTTTTTTATATCGGGGTGGGCAATCTTGGCCCTTCCAGGCCACTTTCCTTCAGAGTTTAGCTCCAACCCTAATCAAACACACCTGAACCAGCTAATCATTGTCTTCAAGACTACTAGAAGGCTACAGGCAGGTGAGTTTTATTAGGGTTGGATCAAATCTCTGCAGGAAAGTGGCCTGGAAGGGCCAAGTTTGCCCATCACTGGTTTATATTGTGGATTGCTTATTTCCCAATGTGATTTTACAATATCTTATGTTGCGATGTAGCACTTTTTCAGTTTACTGGCTGATTTTTTAAATTATTTATTTATTTTTGTAATCTAAATTAGTTCCTTTTCTACAAATAATTGTTTAAAAGACAAATGATGAGAAACCTAATATAGTATTATGTTCTTTTTAAGAAAGTTATGTTATTTTATTTTGCTTTTGTTTCACGCTGGTTGTCATTGTATGTTTTCAGCTGGGTTTGGTGACCTGTCGGGCCTGGCTAACCTCGGTATGGGATCTGCCAACTTCATGGAGCTTCAGCAGCAGATGCAGCGACAGCTCATGTCCAACCCTGAGATGCTGTCTCAGATCATGGAGAACCCGCTTGTGCAGAGCATGATGTCCAACCCTGATCTGATGAGGCAGATGATAGTCGCCAACCCACAGATGCAGCAACTGATGGAGCGCAACCCAGAGATTTCACACATGCTTAACAACCCAGAGCTCATGAGACAGGTATGTTATTAGACATGTACTAGAAGTTATTTTGCTAGATTTTACTAGTCAAGGTAGTACGCCATTATATTTTGTCTTCAGAAAGTTCTTTATTCTGACTTGCACATCTAAAATGTGTGCATTTGCTTCATTGCATTATTTCAGGCACTGATTTGTTTTTATTAACTTACTTTTTTTGCTTGTCAAGACAATGGAGTTGGCACGAAACCCAGCCATGATGCAAGAGATGATGCGTAACCAGGACCGGGCGCTTAGCAACCTCGAGAGTATTCCCGGGGGTTACAATGCTCTTCGGAGGATGTACACAGATATTCAAGAGCCCATGTTTAGTGCTGCACGTGAACAGGTCCGATAAATTTATTTATTTAAAAATATATATTTATTTTAATTTGAAAACCATGTAATTTTAATAATTAAAAAAAGGTTTTCGCCTAAAATATTATTGAATTTGTCAAATTCACTGTCTAGTCTTAACACTCATATGAAATGGCAACATTAAATGCTATGTTGCATCATCTGAACAGTTTGGAAATAACCCCTTCTCGGCATTGGGTGGAAATGCTGATAACTCAGGAGCACAGCCCTCCAGGACAGAAAACCGAGAGCCCCTGCCAAATCCCTGGGGTCCCCCTGACACTGCTGCCACCACCACCTCTGGGACGGCTACCACCACCAGCTCCACCACAAGCTCAACCACACCCAGTGTGTCCAACCCTCTGGGCATCAGCTCCTCTAGCCTTGGAAACGGTAATGGTCTTTTACGTAAACATTTGGCTTTCATTTTAAAACCAGGTCCATTAATTTTATTGAGGATATGTTGTAGTAGAATTTTCAAGCAGATAATGAGTTCACAGGTATAGCAGACTATATATTTATCTTGTTAATAACATATATAAAAATATTTTTTCAGGTCAAATACTGCATAAAAGGGTTTACATCTCAAATAAATTGATTTTATCTATCTATCTATCTATCTATCTATCTATCTATCTATCTATCTATCTATCTATCTATCTATCTATCTATCTATTGTGGTTTGCTTTTAGGTATGTTCAACAGTCCTGGCATGCAGAGCTTAATGCAACAGATCTCTGAGAACCCTCAGCTTATGCAGAACATGCTTTCTGCTCCTTATATGCGCACCATGATGCAGTCCCTGGCCCAGAATCCTGATATTGCCTCACAGGTAGCAAGACCATCATTCCCAAAAGTTCATCATTCATAGAACTTTTAATTTACTATAATGATCTGTTATTAATATGTAACCCTAACCCTTTTGCAGGTGTTGATGAACAACCCTCTCTTTGCCGGAAATCCACAGCTGCAGGAGCAAATGAGACAGCAGTTACCTGTATTTATGCAGCAGGTGTGTTCAGTTTGCGTTGTTGTAGATTGTCTATGGGGTATAGGTTTCATTTGCTTTTATTTACCAACTGACTTGTTTTTCTGACTCGCTTGCAGATGCAGAACCCAGAATCCCTTTCTGTCATGACAAATCCTCGAGCCATGCGAGCCCTAATGCAGATCCAGGAGGGACTGCAAACCCTTCAAACCGAAGCCCCTGGTCTTATGCCCAGGTGCAGTTCCAGTTCCACAGTTTTTTTTTATATTATTATTATTATTATTATTATTTTTAAGTAGTCCCAGTTATGCTAATCATTGCGCCATGTATTCAATCAATATTACAGTATAAACTTTACATAGTGTGAAATATTATTATTATTATAAATATATGTAAAATTGTTCATGTGATTCAAAGCTTAATTTTTCAGCAACCATTTCTCCAGTCTTCAATGATTCTTCAGAAATCATTCTTAACATTTCTTATAATAATCATTGGAATGTTTTTGTGCCAACTATGATACTTTTTTGTTGTTTCTTTAATGAATAGAAAGTTCAAAAGAATAGCATTTATTTTTGTAACATGAATGTATTTAATTTCACTTGAGTTTAATGCATCTTTGCTTAATAAAAGTAATATCTTTATTTTTTTTCTGTTTATTATAGTTTTTCACACTTTTGCATGGTTAATATATCATGTTTTCCACAAAAATTAAGTAGCATTGAATAAGAATTTGAAGTTGATATTGAAAGGATAGTTTGAGGTATTTTTAGTATTAGAAGTTGAGTATTTAATTTTTTTTGTGAGTTTTATATTGCTTAGCTACTTTGTTCTCTACAGAATGAAAATAATACATCCTCTTTCTACTAGTTATTTCCCTCTTGGCTTTGTCGTCAAGTAAATGCAGCTTCCTCTAGATTAGAGCACGTGTGCTTATTAAATGGGTTTGTTTTATTCCAGTTATGTAAATTAGTTGATGGATCCCATAATCTAAACAAACAGTGTGGCAATCTGCTCCGTACCAAATAAAAATGTGTCTTGTCTCTTTCTAGTCTGATACCTGGTGGGATGGCTGCTGGTATCCCTGGTGCCCCACTGCCCACAGGGGTGAATGTGACTCCTGAGAACCCTCCACCCTCAGGCCAGGCCCCAACCCCAACCCCCGCACCCACCCCCACCCCCGCTGCTGGAACAAACACTGCCCAGCAGCAGCTCATGCAACAGATGCTACAGATGTTTGCTGGAGGGAATGCATCGGTACTTACGTTTTTTTGTTGTTAATAACATTATCAGTGTTGCCCATTAATTACCTGTATTCTGGTGGCCTGCTACAATCTAATCCAGGGTTCCTCAAATCTTGCCCTGGAGGGCCAATGCGCTGCAGAGTTTAGCTCCAACCCTGATCAAACTCACCTACCTGTGATTTTCTAATGATCCTGAAGACATTGATTAGCATGCTCGTGTGTTTGATTAGGGTTAGAGCTAAACTCTGCAGGAAAGTGGATCTCATGGGCCAGATTTGAGGATCCCTGGTCTAATCTGTCCTGGCACAGTTTCAAAATGAAACTAATATTTTTACATTCTCATAATAACTTAATGTCTTTGACGATGTGTTTTTTGCCATTTCTTCGGCAAAGCATCTGTCAAGTGAACAGAAATCAAACGCACAATATGTTATAGTGCCCTAAGTGCAAAAGGTTGTGATTTAATTAAGTGTATAATCTGTTGTGCTAAGTGTTTCAAGGCAAGGTGCACCGTTTGCTTGCGATCCACGTTTTTAACATTTTTGTAGACCGATTATTACAGTATTTCAACAGATTTGTAACGAGAACCTGTTTTCACAGAAATGGCAGGTTTCCACAAATAACAGCTTGAGGGTTTCACTCTCGCAATTGAAGAAATTAAAACAAAACTATTGTAATTTTCCCAGTTGTAACGTAAAATATGCTTAATACAAAATATTCAGTTTTCACTTCTGTTTATTTTACAGTGCAGTTGTAATACAATAATAATATATTACTGACTTAGTAGAAATCTGAGCATTGTTCTCATTACTAATAAAACTATCAGACTGTAATAATAACTATTATTATATTCTAATTCTTTGGCATTTCTAAAATCAGTGTGACTGAACTGAAAAGATGTTTGGAGTCCAGATACAAATCAGTGCAGAGACTTGTTACTCCATTCAGGTTAGACACTGAAATTGGGCTGGAGCAGACTTTAAAATGTGCAACATTGGGAAACACTGAGTGTGCTGTGTATATTTGATTGCACTCACTACTTCTCACCTCGCTTTGCAGACTCCGACTCCGGAAGTGCGTTTTCAGCAACAGCTGGAGCAGCTGAGTGCCATGGGCTTCATCAACAGGGAAGCCAACCTTCAGGCCCTCATCGCCACCGGGGGTGACATCAACGCTGCCATCGAAAGACTGCTCGGCTCTCAGCCTTCCTAATTCCATCAACTGAGAGCGTGCAAAGAGAGACAAGCAAATATAGTCCTCATCACATAAAATCTGACAAGCCCCACATAGACAGAATTCCAATTACTCCAATCGTGTTTTTTTTTTGTTTTGTTTTTTTGCTTCGATCATTCAATCTCTGAATCAAAAAGCAATGAGGGTTTCAAATTTGTTTCCTTGAAAAAAAACAAACAAACCAGAATCGCTGTGGAATGACATCACACTAACCTCTCATCAACTAGTAAGATGGGACAAAGCTTACATTTTGCTTGAACCAAGTTTGAGTTACCATTCCTTACAATTAGAACACACTCACCTGAGGCACTACTCGGTGGTTAGGGGAATAAAATCCATACGCTTGAATTCCGAGGCCCAGAGGGATTCTTGTCTTCTGTGAAAATGCTTGGTTTCCTTCATTTCTTTCTGTTTCTTCTAATTCATGCCTGATCAAACCAGTATTTATTGCAGAAACGTAGAGCTTACCCTTTACTCCCTTTCCACCCTCCTCAGTTGACATTGATTTGAGCGTTCCTTGACATTTTGATGTGTTAATCAAAATCTAATAGACATGAACATGTTGGAGCACTATAACACCTTGACTCTGGTCGCTTACACTTCAGCTATTTTAGAAAGGAATGAGTTTTGGAGATGAGATTTGGAAAAGCTGTTCAGCCATCTCTTTAGTCATTTGGCTTTGTGAGGAGTGTACATGAATTGACCGTAAAGGCTTGTCATATGGGTAAGGTTGTAACAAAGCATCAATAAAATATTTCTCAGCTTAACAAGCAGTGGCGAATGTAGACACCATTTGTTTCGACCATATCTTTATGCTTTGATATAGAAGTATTCTAGTGCCTGGAACACACTTGTATTGTGTACTGGATACATCATCCTCGAGTTGATCTGGCAAAAATACCAATGGGTTACAGCGTGATCGTGACGCTAGCTTCTCTCAGTGCTAACCAACAGCTGTCTAATGGAACTTACAGATTTTTATTGTAAATTTAAAATGTGTTTAACTTTTTTTTTGCTGCACGTCCATAATCCACTCTTTATTCTACTTGAATTACATTACAGAAACCAACATTCATTGGGGTTTGTAGTTCCTTCTAGCATCTGGTTTTGTCTTAAATCCAATGTTTTTAAAAAAATATATATATTTGCAATGCTGGGCTGCATGACACATTGCAATTTTACTTTTTAAAGTTTCAAAATGATTGCATGATCATTCTCTTATAACCGCAATATTTTTAATTGTCTAATTAATGTGGAGGTCACACACAAGTCATTTGTTGTTGTTGTGTTATATAACCATTTAATTTCACAATCACAAAGCTTTAGTCATTATGACTGCTTGAGGTAGACATCTTAACTTTTTAAAAAATCAAATTTTTTGTTAATTTACTTAACACAATATGAGAACTGAAAATCTGACATTTTAAAATTGGAATTGGATTAGACCAATTCCAATCCACCAGGATTGGAAACATTGTGAATATTTTAGTCAATTTTGATTTTCTGATGCTTAGCTGTAAAATGTGCTTTTTTGTGGGTGCAATTACTTAAAAAAATTATGTAACAAAGTCTGGAAATCATAGACTCTTAAAAATCAAGGTACAAAAGGGTGAAGGCAGATATGAAAGAACCGTTTTGGGTTCCTCAAAGAACCTTTCAGTTAACAATTCTTAAAATGTGCCTCTTTTTTTTTTCTTGGTGTAAAAAACATTTCAATAATTTAAAGACCCTTTTTTTCCCCCAAAATAATGCATTAATGCATTGGAAAGGTTCTGTGGATGTTAAAGGTTCTTCGTGGAACCAATGAAGCCAATAAAGGCCATTAATATTTAAGAGTGCATATGTAGCCTACAGTATATTGTAAACAGGTTGTGACTTAATGAGGGTGAACTAGTTGAAGATTGAATACCCTTACAATTTTAACCTAAGGGGTTGTTGCCCTCACCTCCCAAAAGAAAGTTAAAAAAATAAATTAATAGTTAAAGTGGACGCTATCTACACAATACGAGCTGTTCATACGGTTGAATCCGTGCCAGGCTATATATTATACTTATATTACACATTATTTTCTATTTTATAACGCATTTATATATCTCCAGTATATATATAACTTTAGTTGGTTTCGTCGTTCTTTTGTTTTATTAATGACCCGAAAACAAATCAATCATCCATGTTACGTTCAGTTTTGATCTCTAGGCCAAAGTCCCTTTTGTCTAGGCCACGTTTTTGTAGTTCGCAGGCACTGCCATGACACTACATTTCCCATGAATCATCAGCGCGGAAGTTCGAAGTCAGCTGATGTTCTTGTTGGGTTGCTGGAACTGGAAGTTCTTGCTATAATCTCGCGTAAATTTTTAACGTGTTAGCATTATTGCCGTTTTCCTTTCAATTATGTTGCGTCCTAAAGCATTAACACAATTACTCAGTCAAGCAAACACCAGTGGCGTACAAAGCACGCTGTGAGTATATAAAATTAATTCTTTGTTCTTATCAGTAGCTTTAGCTGGCAGATAAATTGGTAAACAATAATATGTTGTACATTTATGTTATTAACATGCTCTCGAGTTAAAAGTAAAGTATTTTGCTGCGTATGGGCTTTGCTTAATGCATGTTAAACAATTAAAAATGTTTATGTAGTCATATTTAGAAATATCGGAATATCTTTTTCATTAGATTAAATATCAAGTCAAATCCCATTATTTTAAATAAATATATCACACACACCATTTTAAAGAACAAACATTACACAAAAATATATGTGTTGTTTAATGTTTATCTGTGTGAACTCAAGGAGAACTGACTTCATACATCCACAGAAAACACCAAAACATCCGTTCAGTTTGAATGTACTGGTGTAGGCCCTATATTGTGCAAAAAAAATCATGAAGAAAAGTGAAATTAGGTCAGAGAAATTTTGTTTGCAGGCCACTTTACAGGTCAAAGTATGAGTTGTTTATGAATTTATGTTCAATTCTTGTATATAGGCTACTTAAAAAAAAAAAAAAATGTAATCATTTTTTGTGTGTGTGTTTTTTGTTTTAGGTTATTGAATAATGAAGGCTCTCTATTGGCGTATTCTGGATATGGAGACACTGATGCAAGAGTCACTGCAGCCATTGCCAGCAACATCTGGGCGGCTTACGACAAAAACGGACACCAGGCCTTTAATGAGGACAAACTGAAGTTCATCCTGATGGATTGTATGGTAGGAATGTCATTGTACAGTTGGGTTATAGTAAATGATTGTGAATGCTGATCTTTGATATATGCAATAACATATGCATTATACAAGATATGCACAAATTCAGCACAGCAGATGCTATAGGCCGTGTCTGGATTTACCAAACATATGTGCTTTTTTGAAATTACACCATGCCAGAAATAATACTAACATGATGAACTGCTGTATTGTTCTACAATAATTTTTCCTTTATAATGTGCTGCATTTTCTCTGTTGTTGCAGGAGGGCAGGGTGGCCATTACACGTGTTGCAAACTTGTTGCTTTGCATGTATGCCAAGGAGACGGTAGGCTTTGGGATGCTTAAAGCCAAGGTGAGATTTGGTGTATATAAAATAGCTCTTAATTATGTATTTTCATGAACAATCATAGTAACTGTGTCTGTTATGTTCACAGGCTGAAGCTTTAGTGCAGTACCTCGAGGAACCACTAACTCAAGTGGCAGCATCATAGGATGTACTTTTGTGTATTTCTGTACATTGAAACAGAAACTTCTGAAGATCTTGGCCTTTATAATATATTATCTATGGCTTTATTTATTTGCATACTCCGTATGATTGCTATATCAAATTGTGTGGCTATTAGACCCAAAATAATGCTTTGCATAAACATTAATAATTGCTTTTGAACTGCATTTTCCCTTTTTATTATATTTTCTTTGTCTCAGAATTTTTGCAGTCAGTGATCAGGCTGTGTCTAGCGTCAACAATATTAAATAAATTCCTCTTTTTGTTACATGTTGTTGTTGTTTTACCTTTAAAACACAAGAAATTGATGCTTTTTATTAATTACGTCTAGAATAATATTAATTGATCCAAAAAATACATTGTATAAAATAATGTATCTGAAGATGAAATATCACTTTATCACTTTGTTAATCAGGGTTTCTGTATTTTTTGAAATAGGTCTAAAGTCACACTATTGCAAATTAAGGCCATAAAATATCTTAAATCAGAGCAGAAAGTCTTGAATTCAGAAACTCTTGACATTTAATGTTGCATACAATGTACAGTACAAATATCTAAACATCATTAAATCAAGATACATTTACTTAAGATGCAAAAAGATATGAAGTCTTGTTTTCTGAGAAAATGAACCAAATTAAATGAGTTTATACTTAAAACAAGAACAAATATCTGTCAATGGGGTATGAAGACATTCCCATTTTTTTTATTAAATTGCAGATATTTGTTCTAATTTAAATCATAAACACTTCATTTTGATCCATTTCTCAGAAAACAAGATTCCCTATTTTATGTCATTTCGTTTCTAATGTAAATGTATCTTGGTTTAAGAATCTTTAGACATTTGTACTGGAAAATAGACAAAAATACTGATAAAGAACATGAGGGGGTTTTTTTGTAGCGTGATCAGAAGGTACAGTAAAAGTTATTTCTAGTGGTTGGGAGCAAAAGCATTCGAGTCATAAGCTTAAATAATTTACACTTAGAGACCATAATGATGTTTTGTGTTCCATTCTATTTATTCCTTATATTTTGTTTACTCGGTCTTAAAAAGCCTTAAATTTATCTTCATAAAACCTGCAGAAACTCTGTATAATATTTGGGTTCAAGCAATAATCCAAAATATGCACCATGGGAGGGGCTCTTCCATGGCAAATGCCTTCCTGATCTTGGGAGAAACTGCTTAAAAAAAGCGATTGGTTGCATATGGTGTGTATGTCGTGGTTTCATTGGCTGAACAGGTGCACTATTGCACCCAGTTTCATATGACTGCACCTGTGCTCGCCCTACCTGTTTGACCTGACTTGAGCGCACCAAAAGTCACGCCCACCTTCCCCCAGGTACGGCACATTTGATAGCGGAACTGCCAGGCTAAATAACAAGGCCAGTTCCTTGTACAAACAACTGAACTGTCCACCATAAACGGTGGGGTTTCATTCGTACTTCTTACTGTTTCTCTGCTATTTCAGGTCAGCCGCTGTAGCATAGAGAGGAGGAACTTTCATTCTCGGTTTTCCTTGGAATTGATTGGGATTTTGACTCATGCAGCACTGATCTAGATTAGTGAAGGAAGATCTGCTTACAGTAGTGACAGTATGGGGTCTGATGAAGCCTACAACTTTGTTTTCAAAGGTAAGATCTGACACTTTTTGTGATTGAGTTGTCATGCACATTAAACAATCTCTGATGGAGCTTTAAACTCTTTTAGATGATGTTTAGTTAGTCTCATAATCTGCAAGCATTCATTTCACTGTTTGCAGTAGTTGTAGAGTATAATGGTTGGTATATATAATCATTAAAAAAGAAAACAGTTATAGAGAAATATATAAAGCAACTGGGTTTCGAGTACCTTGTGCAATTCAATTCCTCCTTTTGTAAAGCTCTCAGTTTACCAAAAAAGAAATTGAGTCCCATAGGTTGGTTGAAATCTGATTTCCATGACAGCAAGGTTTTGTTTACACAAGATTACTCAGTTAAGTTACTCAGTATGGGAGGGGAAATAATTGTATCTGTTAAAGCCCGTTGTGAAACTCTGATCTGCTAGAGCAGTCCTCAAACAACACCAAACCACAACGACTACTTAAAATGACCTGCGTTATGTGTTGGTTTCATAACAGCTGAACTGAAGCAATACGAACTGGAAGTCTTTTTAAAACATGCAAGATGATGATCATTTAAAGGGCCAGCTTTAATATGTTTATCACCTGTGTTGATGGTTTAATCTGAAATTACACACAGATATTTGTACATGAGTTAAGTAAAGCAATAGTTTGCCGAAGAAATAAATGCTGAAAACTTACTCACGCTCAAGTCATCCAAGATGTAGGTGAGATGGTTTCTTCATCTGAACAGATTTGGAGAAATGTAGCATCACTTGTTCACCAATGGATCCTCTGCAGTGAATGGGTGCCGTCAGAATGAGAGTCCGAATAGCTGATAAAAACATCACAATAATCCACAAGTAACCCACACCACTCCAGTCCATCAATTAATATCTCTTGAAGTGAAAAGCTGCGTGTTTGTAAGAAACTTAATAAGACTCATCATATTTTAAAACTTCAAACAGCTGCTTCCAGCTAAAATATGAGTCCTCTATCCATAATATTGCTTTCTCCAGTGAAAACATTGTCTAGTCTGATTTAAAAGAGAAATATGAACAGATCAAGCATTGTTTACAAGTAAAAAGCAGCAGTTCTAGACATATGTGGGTGGATTTTGACGTGAAGGGACTAAAGAAGATCTTTTCACTAGACGAAGGGTTATTATGGACTGTTATTTTAGCCAGAAGAAGTGAAGGTTTAATGTTAAAACGCCTTGATGGGTTTGTTTCTTACAAACGCTCTGCTTTTCACTTCACAAGATGACAGCTGATGGAGTTGTGTTGATTATTGTAATGTTTTTATCAGCTGTTTGGACTCTCATTCTGATGGCACCCATTCACTGCAGAGCATCCATTGGTGGTGAGCAAGTGATGTAACGCTAAAATTTCTCCAAATTTGTTGCGATGAGGAAACAAACTCTACATCTTCTATATCTTGGATTGTCTGAGTACCTTTTCTGCAAATATTCATTTTTGGGTGAACTATTCCTTTAGTATTTCTTATAGGCTTTTAATGTCTATAACTGCCATTTCTCCTAACATAATATGATAAATGAACTCCAATCCCAGAAGTGTCAAAATAGTCCTGCATGGGTGGAGTGTTGATTTTACTCCTGACATGTTTGAGTCATTTTTGTTTACACCTGCAATTAGTTGGGTTTTCATAAGGAGTGCTATACTGGGACATACTGTTCATCCAGTGTTGGTTTGTTTTGACAAGAATATGAGGATCAGACCTGTTTCAAGTGTCTCGAGTTTGAATGCACAACAAGCCTGGACAATTTTGTAATAAGGATGCAGATTTGTGATAGTATAGTACATGTTTTGCCTCTTAATGTTGCACTTGTTGTTGAAGAGTTACTTGCCACACAAGTCCAAGACAATAAACATGACATTGCAACAAGTTGATTTTACACAATTAGTATTTCTTAATACGCCAAGCAATGGTGTTGCAAAAAAAAAATCATGGGATCTGTCACAAATGCTTAAGCTATACCAGGAGAACGCTTTTGGGCCCCCTTCATCATCACAGGACCGGGACATTCATGCTTGTTGTTTCCAGATGATTGGCATGACTCAAGTCTGGGTTGGTAGTTTTTCCAGACTCGTATGCACTCATATGCATTTTGTTGCAGTGGTTCTTATTGGAGAATCTGGCGTTGGCAAGAGCAACTTGCTGTCACGGTTCACCAAGAATGAGTTTAGTCATGACAGCCGGACAACCATCGGAGTGGAGTTCAGCACAAGAACTGTGCAGCTAAACGGCCTCACCATCAAAGCTCAGATCTGGGACACAGCCGGATTGGAGCGGTACCGGGCCATCACTTCTGCGTGAGTTTAACATGGGTATAACATTGAAGTACCTGACAAATGGTGATGCAAAACAAGCAAATATGCCCATAGTTCCCCAAAAACGACAATTATATCAATTACTCAGCATCATGTTATGTTTTTCTTGTTTCTGTGGAACATGAAACACTTTTTCATAAAAGGGAATGGTGACCACAGGTGTGAACTCAAATAAAAATAAATAGTTTTATTTGATTTATTTTACTGTAATTAATAATTATTTTCATTTCTTATTTACATTATAAACTCTACTGTTGGGGTAGGTGTGATTTCTTTTTTTTCTTTTCTTTTCTCTGCTCACCAAGGCTGCATTATTTAATTAAAAATACAGTAATATTGTGAAATATTATTGCAAATTAAAATAACTGTAATTTATAATAAATGTAATTTATTCCTGTGATGCAAAGTTGAATTTTCAGCATCATTGCTCCAGTCTTCAGAGTCACATGATCCTTCAGAAATCATTCTAATATGCTGCTTTGCTTCTCAAGAAACATTTCTGATTATTATCATAATTGACACCGGGATACCATTTTTTTCAGTATTCTTTACTGAATAGAATGTTCAAAGATACATTTAGAAATGTTTTGTAACAATGGGAAAGTCTTTACAATCACTTGCGATCAATCTAATGCAAAAATATTAATTGATCAAAAACTAGAAACAAAATCTACTTCCACTCTATGGACCAGAGCAGTCTGGTGAGGAGATGATGACATTTATTTTAATTAAATGTATAATTAAATGCACAGAATAACATAATTTTACGTGAACTGTCCCTTTAAGTAGTTCGCTCATACTCTGAATATATTTGCATGCAAATACATTTTTGCCTGTATGTAAATTGTCATTCATCTATTCTTTAACAAATTGAGAAAAATGTAACACATCATGTTTCACCACCCATTGCTATACAATTCATTTCTCACCTGTTGTTCTAAACCATTTTCATTATGTAATCTTGCATATGACATAATGTTTTATGACAGTGTTCTGTTCGTTTAAAAAGAGGAAGTAAATCGAGTCATCTGATTTGATCTGATCTGTTTTCCTGTATCTCAGATATTATCGAGGAGCGGTTGGAGCTCTACTAGTCTATGACATTTCAAAGCACTTGACGTATGAAAGTGCCGAGCGCTGGCTGAAGGAGCTCTATGATCACGCAGATCCACATATCGTAGTGATGCTTGTGGGCAACAAAACGGACCTGTCAGCTGAACGAACTGTTCCAACAGAGGACGCAAAGGACTTTGCAGGTCATTACTGAAGACAGCTTATTATATTATACAGGCTTACTCAAAATTCACAGAGAAACTCAAAAGGCTTCACCACAACCCTTCAAAATAAAAGTTCGGCCTAACTTGAAGAAATTATAACAGAAATATATTACTATTGCACATACTGGAGAAAATACGAAATCATATACATATTACTAGTGCACAGTAGGAATATTTTAAGGAATATTAAAATGCCTCATTCATGTTTTAATAAAAAAAATAATGATTATTTTATTTATTAAAAATGAAAGCAATTATTACATTTTTGTTTGACTACATTTTAAAAGATTAACTAAACTGTTAGTTTTATCATTTGATTTGATTACTACCATTGATAGTATTAGTATTGATAGTAGTATTAATAGTACATTTGTATTTGGTATTACAGTGTTTTTTTATATTCTATGTACCGACAGTAAAATAAGCCACTATAAACCCATATAAATGTCCAGTCATGAAAAGAAAAAAATACCTTTACTCTAAAGAAAATCAGTAAAAATGTACTGTAAATCAGGTACAGTGTACTAAATTAATATGAGGGAACTTTGAAGGTGTTTTATCTGTATTTTGAATGTTGCAGTGCATTGTGTTTTAGAGTTAACAGAGATGTAAATGAATGTACATTATACATTTCCAGTCTATTTTTTTTTTAAACAATGAAACCGCAATGTAAGAAAAAAAAAATCAGTAAAAAATGGATAACATCCTTGCGTAAAATTACATTTTCTGTTAAATTTACAGACATTTTCTTAAACCCTCAAACACTACACAATGCAAAGCATAATTCAAATAATGGGCTAAACACCTGTAACATAAATCAGTACAGAATTTTCCTTCATAGTACATTGGGCAGTATTTTTACAGACTTCTCTTAGCGTGTATATATTATAATATAATATAATATTATATTGGGGGGAGTCGTGGCCTAATGGTTAGAGAGTCGGACTCGTAACCCAAAGGTTGCGGGTTCGAGGGTTTGAGTCTCGTACCGGCAGGGATTGTAGGTGGGGGGAGTGAATGTACAGCACTCTCTTCCCCCTTCAATACCACGACTGAGGTGCCCTTGAGCAAGGCACCGAACCCCCAACTGCTCCCCGGGCGCCCACTGCTCCGGGTGTGTGTTCACTGCTGGGTGTGTGCACTTTGGATGGGTTAAATGCAGAGCACTAATTCCAAGTATGGGTCACCATACTTGGCCACATGTCACGTCACTCACTCACTCATTTAGCAAAACCAAACAAAGTTAATCTTGATATTCATATTATCATTCTTTTTTGTAGAAAAGAATGGTCTTCTGTTCATGGAAACCTCTGCTTTGGAGTCCGTAAACGTCGAGGCAGCGTTCAACACTGTGCTTACAGGTAGCTACTGTTTATTCTGAACACATCATACCGTATTTACATGTACTCTACATGTGTTCCTTGCCCTCTGGGTTTCTCCTCTTCAGTCAGGCTTGAAATAGTGTAAAGACTTCATTATCATAATCATGCTGTCATCGTTTGATCTCTTTCTTTCAGAAATCCATAAAAAGGTGAGCAGCAAAGAAGTGACCCGAGGCTCTATCAATGCTGTGACATTATCCCAGCCTAAAGCTGCAGCAGATGACGCACAGGAGGAAAAGAAGGCCTGCTGTAAGAACCTGTGAAAGAAGATTCCGGGTAGAAGGACTTCACCAGGGGCCTAAAGGAGTTGTGAATTCAGCAAAAAAACAAAAGGAAATCCATTTCATTGACTGACATAGCCACATTTGTATTGTTAAATATTATATCAAGTAAAAGGCATTTTAGTGTTTGACGAGGATTAATGTCAATTTTAATTAATTGTAATGTGTTTCCCCTAAATGTTCCCAGTAGGAAAGTTTTGTTTGTATTATTTATGAAATGTCATGCCAAACTTTTTTTTTTTAACTTAAATTTATTCATTTAACAGACACTTTTTTTTTTTAAATCCAAAGAGACTTACAAATGAAGAATACAACAAACTATTCATCTTCCTCAAGTTATAAGATCAACAGATGCTGGAGGAATAACTTTATCACTTTAATATTTTTCGATTTGCATGTTCATCCTCACTGTTTAGTTTTTAATTTGATTTATTCAACACACCTAATGAAGACAACTGACAAAAAACCCACACACATATGATTAAGAAAATTATTTTTATTAAGACTAATCAGCCGTAATTAAATATTTTGTGTTATTAAAATCTATAAATAAAGCATTTATAAGCAAAGTGTTGATTTGTATCTTCATAAATGAATTCTGATGCTGCAGGTATTATCAGTTGCTGCTGTTAACACAACATAAAGAAAATATATACAGCATGTCATTTTCCAATAAGAAGTAAAGCAGAAATATGTATGAAAATGTCTGAATTGTTTTTTCACAGTGAGTCTCAAGTGCAGTTTGCCAAATGTCTAACAACACAACATTTATGAATAATCATTATTCAATATAAAGAGAATAATAAATGTGTAAGAATTTAAGGATAAGCTTTCAATTTATTACTTGGAAAATTCATTGATTTGACCAGTTTGAATTAGAACGGGCTCTTTGCAATCATAAATGTTGGATTAATTATGATTATTTATAGTAATTGTGAAATACACCACTATATATAAAAATTCTTAATTAGAACTTTAGTCTCATGCTCACCAAGGCTGCATTTATTTGATTAAAATGACCATAAAAATAGTAATATTGTGAAATATTATTTCTATTACTATTTTTATGGTAAATAAACACAGCCTTGATGAGCATAAGAGACTTCTTCTATGTACTACTAATCAAAAGTTATTTTGTAAAAATGTTTTTGAAAGAATATACAGTGGGTACGGAAAGTATTCAGACCCCCTTAAATTTTTCACTCTCCAGCTATTGATCATCTTAGGTCAGGCCGAAGCAAGTGTCATGTTCCAAAACACGGCTACCTTCTGGACTTTCCAGCAGGGCAAAAGATATAGAAATTGTACATTTTAATCATTTCTAAATGCCATTTTTTTTATTGATTATATAATGCACAACATGACTGGCTTCTCCTAATGTGTTTTGTTTTATTTTATAATTTTCATATATATATTATATATATTATATATATATATATATATATATAATACATTTGAACTTACGCTGTGGAAACAAACAATTTGGACATGTAATGCACTTGCCACACAGAAAATGGAAAAAAAAGTATTTTTGTGGAAATTCATTTAGAATTTTCCTTCTATGGTGTCTGCAATATAAGCACAGTTAAACCGGTAAGACCTGTATAAATCAGGTCCTTCTCAGGATGGGTTTGCATTCGGGTTTTAAAAACTCTCTCATTTAAATCAGATCATCACTCGGATCATTCATTTGTTCTATTTTGATATATAGCCAATTATTCGAGATTGAAGGAGATCAAGTGTAAAAGGTTGAGGATTTCCTTTAGTAATTGACTACTGAAGCGAATACTAAATGATATAATTTTTTACTAATCTGACCTCTTTGATGTCTGCGGTGATTATGTCCATGAATTTGACACTTCCATTAGTCAAAGTTCTGCTCTTGACCTCCGTGTGTTTAAGCTGTCCGTGGACCTTTCGCTGTTTGACCATGAATCAATCAGTGCTGTTCAATCACCGCTCTGCTCTTTAAACATGTCTGTGTCCACCAGCTTTAAAACAAGCAGACGTCTTTGTCAAAGTGCATTCCTGTGTGCCTAACTCGGATGTTATTAGCTGAGGCATCTGTTATGGATTTCATTCTTTCATGCTGTCGAGTTGGCAACATTAACCCAATTTATTTCAGGTTTAGGTTGAATAAAAATTGTAATTGTAATTGTTTAATCACCTTCATGTCATGTTCCAAATGTTTTTTCTGAAGTCACACAACATCTTTGTGTGATGAGTAGACTGGAATTTAAGTCATAATCTTTCTGTCCTCAAAAGCTTTGAAATCGTATTCACGTTCACATTCAAAAAATGAAAATAAATGAGATTTGATGTTCTTGAAGCATCTTTTATTATTTTACATAAAAGTGTTCCTCTTATCTCTTACAGTATGCCCACATAGACTGTACTGATTTAATAAAAAAAAAAGATTAAAAACAATTCACACACTACTGTGTGAAAAATAAACTACTTTTATTTTTAAGTCTCTTAAGACTGCATTTTTTGAAAAAAATAAATAAATACTGTAAAATCAGTAATATTGTGAAATATTATTACAATATTTCTGAATATAGTATTTTAAAATGTAATTTATGATGCAAAGCTGAATTTTCAGCAGCCATTACTCCAGTCTTTATTATGGCACGATCCTTTAGAAATCATTCTAATGTCCTGATTTGCTGCTCTAGAAACATTTATTATTAGCAATATTAAAAGTTTTGCTGTTTAATAGTTTTTTTTTTTTGTAGAAACTGTGATGCATTTTTCAGGATCCTTTTATGAATAGAAAGTTCAAAAGATCAGCATTTATTTGAAATAGAAATCTTTTGTAATATTGTAAATGCCTTTACTGTCGCTTTTGATCAATTTCATGCGTCCTTGCTGAATAAAAGTATTAATTTCTTTAATACATTTTTTTTTTTACCAATTCTTAACTATCTAATAAGTAATATCTGTTCCATTTTTGCCTCTGTCAGCGGGAGACACAGACGTTCCCAGTATTTCGTAAGTCTACCTGTGGGTGAAAAAGGGAGTTGCTCTTCAGTCGTGCCCTTTTCATTCATTGTCGAAAGCTTTGTGGAAACACCCTTTGTGTGTGAAATATTCAAATCTAATTGCTGTTGTGTGGTGAAGGGAGGCCGGCTCCTGCAAGCGCACAAATGGAATCTGCTTGAAAGTGCTCTCACAGTGTCATGTGTCTCCAGCAAATACAATAGCGTTTAAAAGCACCATAAAGTAGAGCCGGTTGATCTCACACACCCGCGTCCTCTTCATCCACAGTGGTTCTGATCGGTGACTCAGGAGTGGGCAAGAGTAACCTGCTCTCTCGCTTCACCCGCAATGAGTTCAACCTGGAGAGCAAGAGCACCATCGGGGTGGAGTTTGCCACACGCAGCATCCATGTGGAGGGCAAGAACGTCAAGGCCCAGATCTGGGATACGGCTGGACAGGAGAGATACAGGGCCATCACATCAGCGTAAGTGTCTTCAAAGACTCTGTTAAGACATCAACTAATTGAAGAAGTCCAATTGTTTTGTGCACCAGTTTTTAAAAATGTAATTAATAAATGTAACTATAAAATAAAAATGTAATTAAATTACTAAAATAAATATAATATAATAAATATAAACTACAGTGTGTGCATAATTATTTGGCATATTAATATTCTTATTGTATTGTTTTTTTCCAAGCACATTTCACCAATTTCAAACCAATCCATCAGTCAACCTTAATAACTACTATTAATTTTGCGTAGAGTCATTTATAACTGATTTATAGTTGTTAGCAAGAACTGGAAGTAAAAAAAAAAAAAGGTTTTTATTCAGATATGCATAATTATTAAGCAGGTTTTCTTTTACAGGTACAGTTATTAAGATCGATGTGGCTTGGATTTTTTTTTAATGTGCTTGGAAAAAATGTCATCAGAATCATTTTAATTAATTCTCATTTTAAACAAAAAAAAATTAAGTTTTAGGCCCTTTCGGTTAAAAACAATTTATTAGGCATGTAAAAAATACAATTTTGTCGTGACTTGATAGACGATATTGATCTTACAATACAATACACACAATACTTTAAACAAAGCCAAAATAGAGTTAAAATAGTAAGGTTTTTAAAATTATTTCTTCTAAGACATATGATAATCAGTTAACGAAAAGTACTGTTCATTAACCAGAATAGAAATATTCATTCTTCTTAGCTAAAAATACAGAATTATGTTAGATGCACATGCTTGCACTCTGTCCCTGACTAGATATGTGCAAAAAGTTTTAAATATTGTACTTTATTAAATTAATAATAACAATATATATAAATAAATAAATGCGTGAATTAACTAGAAGAATAACAAAGTGCAGTAAATTTTTAAAACCATTTGCTATTATGATGATAAATTAAAATATAGTTTTTTTTTTGCATAGTTAAAATTACTGGAACCGACTGACACTGGAAACCTCGCACATTGAAGTTAAAAATGGCTGTGCCCCCTCTTATGTTAAAAATATAAGGTGGATAATTGTGCCAGGTTTCTAATCATTTGAGCTTCCCTTTTTACTGTATAGTACAATGGGAGGATGTAGACTCCCGTCAAGTGGGAAGTATTTGAATAATAAAAAAAATCAACACCGTTTGGCCCCTAATGATGTACACTCAAATAAGATAACGACTTTAATAACAGTAGTTTTATTTCATATGACCAGCCAAATACTCCTTGGTAATCACACTATTATTGGGCAACTTAGATTGTGGAATAAATGTGGTGTTTGTGTGTCTTTTAGTTTCTGAATAATGACTGCATATAACATCTGTGTGTGTGTTCACAGGTATTACAGAGGTGCCGTAGGAGCCCTGCTGGTGTATGACATTGCCAAGCACCTGACCTATGAGAACACCGAGCGCTGGCTGACAGAGCTGCAGGATCATGCTGACAGCAATATTGTCATCATGTTAGTAGGGAACAAAAGTGACCTGCGCCATCTGAGGGCCGTTCCTATGGATGAAGCCAAAGCGTTTGCAGGTTAGTGTTGTGACTTCATTAGCTAGTGTGAACTGTAATTACTCAAGAGTTTCTATAAGTGATGCTTTTCTGGCAAATCAAATGTATAGAATGACACCTAAAAACACTAGACTTGTTCATATAATTTACCAAGATTTATATTAAGGAGTAGGAATACTAAATATTTCATTGTAAAATTGAGACCTAATATGTCACTTTTGTGAAGACAGCTTGTAAAGTTGAGTTAACTAAATAATTTTTAAACCGCCAAAGGTCATTTGGAACACCTTTAAAGGTCACCGAGGTGCTGTGCTGGTAGTGTTCAAGGCCTGTTGGCTGAGGTGTTTACATTACAGGTCTTGTTGCTGATTGGTCAGTTTGAATGTCTCCGATTTTTAGTCACATGGTCAGGAATGAATATGTTTGTATTTTCATTTCTTTGGGCTCTGAGAAGTTGAACGCTACATTGTAACCTTTTAAAGCAGTACTGCTAATAAAATGATGGGGCATCATGTAAACTATTTTTTAGGAAATGTTGATTTAGCATTACTCATTTATGTGTAATGCATTCCATTTAACAATCAAGTCACAATGCTGTCCGCATATTTTGCTATCTCCGTTGTTGTGTTAAGGTGGTAATTGGCAAATGTAGCTTCATACCATGATGTTGTTGTATTTACTTTAACATTTGGCAAATATTTTAATCTTAAGTGTATTACAGTGCAGTTAAGATATACGTTGCCTTTGATACACCATGGCTTTGGTGTTTCTGGTGCTGTGCTCTGTGGTTTGCGATACCTGCTGTTAACTTTTTTCTTAGTTATCTTGAGTACTGAATGCAGTAATGATTATTTGCTTGCTAGCTGGTCTATGTTCTATCTAAATATTTATACAAATTGTTTATGATAAATAATGTATTTGGGAAGCTATATTTATTTCATATAACTTATATTTTTGTGTGTGATTTTACAGAGAAGCATGGACTTTCTTTCCTGGAGACCTCAGCGCTGGACTCTTCTAATGTTGAACTTGCCTTTCAGACCATTCTTACAGGTCAGTCCTGAGCAAATCATTTAGAAGGGTGAATATCACAAAGCTTTTGGAGGTGAATCTCATGAAAACTGTGAAGAACATGTACCAGTAATTTTTTATTAAGAACATTCTCATTACTGTAATGTCAAGAATAGTATTTAAATAGCAAAGTATTTATGCATAATTTAGTATATAAAAAAAACATTTTCAAACGTTGTGAATTTTTAATTTTAGAGCGAAATGCGATCTAGTTGTTTATTTATTAACTGGACGTTTCTGACATTCAATTCTGCTTAACTTATGCATTCTAAATATCTGTACAATATATACATCAGCAAAAAAAAAATGCTCTGGCATTTTTTTCCAACTGTTACAAAATTGAATTGCTCCATTTGTGGTAGAAGTTATTGAAATTTGATGCTTTCCAAAAACGAAACAAAATTATTATTGTTGTTGTTGTTTTTGTTATATATTATTAAAGGGATAGTTCACCCAAAAATGAAAATGTGATGTTTATCTGCTTACTCCCAGGGCATCCAAGATGTAGGTGACTTTGTTTCTTCAGTAGAACACAAATGGAGATTTTCAACTCCAGCCGTTGCAGTCTATCAGTCGTATAATGCATGGCAATGGTAACAAAATCTATGAGAGTAAAAAAAAAAGCATTATATGACTGACAGACTGCAATGGCTGGAGTTAAAAATTTCCGTTTGTGTTCTACTGAAGAAACCAAGTCACCTACATCTTGGATGCCCTGGGGGTAAGCAGATAAACATCAAATTTTCATTTTTGGGTGAATTATCCCTTTAATTTATGATTTATTACAGAACAGATTTGTAAGGGTAAAGAACAGAATATATTTTTTTCCCCCCCTTGAAATTACTAATAAAAAAAATGAAGGGAACCAGAAACATAAAGTTCTTCCAGAAATCAAAATTGTCATGATTTACTGAAATAATGCAAATTATGACACTTTTTTTTATCTATTCTTTTAAATATTTGAAAAAACTAATGTGAAAAGCCAATTCTTACTTGTGTTAATACAGTAAAAAAACACCCAAAAATAAAGCATAAATACAATTACTTTAAAGGGGTCATATGATGCGATTTCAAGTTTTCCTTTCTCTTTGGAGTGTTACAAGCTGATTGTGCATAGATAAGATCCCTGAAGTTGCAAAGACTAAAGTCTCAAAACCAAAGAGATATTCTTTATCAAAGTTAAGACTCTGCCACGCCCCCCTAAAACGGCTCGTTCTAACACGCCCCCACATATCTACCTCACTATGTGGAAATATTTGCATAATGCGCCCAAATGTGTACGCAAAGAAAGAAGGCGTGGTTTCAGTAACCGCAGTTAGTGTTGAAGCAGCATGTCAGGGAGACGCTGTGTGTTTCTAGGCGAAAGCAAAAGCACTTTATTTGGCCTTCCAGAAGTAGATGCATTTAGGAATCTTTAAGAT
>NW_015505332.1:2292558-2311456 GCF_001515645.1 Sinocyclocheilus grahami
GTTGAAAACGAAGTGTTTGAGAGAGGCGGGGCATAGAGGACCTACAATAATGTACAGTATTTGAAAAATAATGTGTTTTTTGAACATTAAAGCATGTCAACATATTCTGTTACACCAAATATACAAAATAGTGATCTTTTAAAAAGCATCATATGACCCCTTTAATAAATATTTTAAATATAATTATTTTGTCAGATTACAGTAATGAGTTTTTGGGGTTGGGAGAATCTGCTTAATTAAAAGTGACCTAAAAAGAAAAAGGATACTCCTTTTCTTTTATTTTCAAGGAAAAAATCTGTCTATTTTACACAAGACATTTCTTAACAGTTTTGTGAGATTCCAGGGTGTTTTTGTGTGTTAAGTATAACCTCTAGATGGCGTCAAACTCCACGCCACAGATATCCTCTGCTTTTCCTGCGAATGAATGAAACAGTGTTTTGATGTCAAACTTCGAAAGTTTGCAACGCAGAAATAGTGGTTTGCTTTTTTGCAGTTTTTCTTTTTTTGTTTGGCCTGAGAAATACCTCTCTTCAGCCACGCCGTGGTACACCGTTACACTGTTCATTTCTAGGTGTCACGATGAAGCGTAGCTGAAGTTGTTGCACTGTCAGTATCACACCTGAAAGAGCACGTTTATCAGGCAACCCTCCATCATGCCGATGTATGAATCCTGCCTCTCTCTCACACAGAAATCTACCGTATCGTGTCCCAGAGGCAGATGTCAGGGCGTGGTGATGACGGCTTCTCCCCCAGCTCAAAAGTGGTTCCCATTACCGTGCAGCCCACACAGAATTCGGGCAAGCAGGGCGCCTGCTGTCAGAATAACTGAGCTGCTGCAGCGCCACCATGGGATCCTGGGAAAATTTTGTTGGGCTGGGCTGCAAGGTTGACCATGACCGTTGTATTCCCTGCGCGTGATGTGCTTAACATATGTAACAGACTTGCTTAGTTATGCCCAGAATAAGTGAGTAATAATCTTCAAAATTGGAGAACAAGAGATGTTGAAATTGAATGGATCAAGGATTTTCTCAGAACTGAGAGGCCATGCTTCTTGTTTCAGACTAATTAGAAATGAGCAGTTAGCTGGGACGCTCAGACGTGGCTGCTTTTTTTAAATTTTATTCCTGCACTTTTTGCCACAGAGTCTGCTTACAAACAATGGGCTGAAGAACAAGAAAAAGTGCTTGGAATGCATAATGCTTCTTATAAGTACCTCTTGAATGGTTTCTGATCGCAATGGGGATTCACTTGTGAAATCATTTTTTTTTTTTTCCTTTAGTGTGCCAGCGCAGAAGTAGTCTGACATCTTTTCCATGCATCTCAACACCTGAGAAATTCCTACTGTGGTCATCATAGCCGCCTGTTCGCTCAATTCTTACATTACAACGGCATCTCTTGTATTTATTGAATGCAAACACGGTCTTGTTATTCTGTGGTGTTTTTATATATTTTTTGCTTTTATCCATCACTAGGTTATTGATCGGAATTTCTCAAGGGTTTCTCCTTCCAGTCATGGCACTCATTGCTTTATAACAATTGCATTTAAAACCAAAGCAATTTAATATATAAAAAAAGGAAGGGACCCTTTATTCACTCAGTAAAGGACGAGTACACAACACTTCTGAGGGCTTCTAGTATGCAAAAACACGGTATTGAGGCACAAAGTTGAAGTGACTAAAATACCCCCGAATGCTATAAAATATTTCTGCCGTTATCCCATTGTTAATGCACACGTTACGTATCTGACGTTTTAAAATATAAGCCTTTGAAACCCCACCCCACTTGTTTTTATGCTGTCAGAAGTGTGGATTTTTCTAACTTTCATAAATAAAAATTCTATAGTTTTAATCATTTTAGTAGAAATCAACTTCATGCGTTTTACAAATATATTAACTTTTTAATTTATTAATTAAAAAACAAAACGTCTTGAAGTTACTTATAAATACGTTTTCTTCATTAAAGATATTCATAAATAACATCCAGATACTGACCTCTTCCTCTATGAAATAATAATGCATGTTAGCAAAATAGAATCTTACGAAACAGCTATAAGACATTTTAAGTTCCCTTTTAAGTTGCTTTGTATAAATGCTGTGAGGAAGAACCTAAACAGATATGGTGGTATTTCTCTAGCCATGAAATTCAACTGAAAGCTCACTTTTGATAAAGAAAAAAAAAGGCAAAATTAGACATTGGTTGGGTGGCCATTTTTACATTCAAATACATTATTTGCCCTTTGTACTATACTGAAAGGCATTATAATTGCTTAAGTGCATCACGTATATGTTCTCTGGTGATTCTATGGAATGGATGCTGCAGCGGTTATAGATAAATACGTGCAGCTTCGCTATCTGCTATGTCAGAACATATAAGGGTATATACTGTTTGCCTAACCGGGCACATAAAAAATAAAAAAAACTCAAAAATATCAACAAGACTAAAAATGCAAATATATCCGTTATGGGAATGCAAGGTACAGTTCAGCTCAAAAGTTTGCAAACCCCTCGAAGAAGTTTTAAATTGCATTTTATTTTATTTTTAGTACATCCCTCAGTTTTTTTTAAATGAGGCGAGACACTTCAGATAAAAAACTTTTTTTTTTTCATGCACTGGTCAATTTTGAGATTTTAGGCCTTACGTAATACGTAGTTTCAGACTAATGGAAAGCAAGTACACAAGTGCAAAGTACACATTTAAGTAGTTATTGTATTGCACTTTATCTATTTGCATCTGTAGATTTCAATTATAATATCTTTAAAGGCTGTTTCCTCAATGAGTTTTTTGTCCTGTACGTTACAGTTTTATTCCTATCTATATTCTGAGATGTTTTACAGATGGCTTTGGTGATGTATCTTTCACCTTGTTCTATAACAGTTTTTTCCTAAAAACGTGGTGAAAATTAATAGTTGTTTTTCTGACTTATGGATTGAAAAAAACAAACAAAAAAAACACCCTTTTGTAAAATCTTTTAACTGTAATATAAAAGAAGAATTTTTAATCTGGCTCTATCCAGTGTTTAGATTTATGTTCTGGAAATGTATGCACATTTGTGTATATTTAATAGGATACTGCCTCATTTGCATATTTCAACAACATTTAAAAAAACTTGGGGGGGAATCGAATCAACTGGATAAATATATTAGTTAATCTATTAGATCTATTAGTCTGTTTTTTTTTTGTTTTTTTTTTTTTTTACCCTATTCACCTGGAGTGTCCCGCCTTAATATTCCACAAGACAAAATTGTTCACATGCCCTTGTTTAAATTCATGTGTTTCCTCCTCGAGTGTCAATGACTGTTTGTATCTTATGTGATGTGTTTTGAGTCTCTGGTTTGTCCTCTGAGCTGAAGCAGCCCACTGTTCTTGACAAACATCCTAAGTTCTTTGATTTCCCAGCATGCTCTGCACATTTGAGTTCTTCCCCACAGTGGCTATACGATGTTGATCTCCAGCTCTGACACTCGGGACAATCGAGGGACTCATGCAGCTTTCACAAAAGGCTGCAAACAATCATTGACACTTGAGGAGAAAACACAGTGTTACGAACTAAAGGTATGCAAACTTCTGAACGGAATAAATTATTTGTGTAAATTATTTCATATATGGCATCTTCAGGGCAGCACTAAAAATAAAAACCCTTTTTAAAAAAAAATGCTAAGCACCTTCTAAACAGACTCTGCTTGGGGTGTGTAAACATATGAGCATTTATCTGGTATTTGTGCATTAGATACTTTGTTGGGTAAGAGAAATATGTTTGGAAAAATAAACTAGTGTCATTGTACAGCATTACATTAAACACCAGCTGTAGTCCTCACTAAAAATCTCTGTAGTACAAGTGGCTCTGTTATATTTTATCTACACAGGCTGTTCAAAGGTTAATAATGCTCTGTAAAATAATTTCCCAGCATGCAAACCAAAAAGAAGCAAGAGAAGCTGTTGAACTGCAACTATTTAACAACACCACATAATTACTGGAAAAGAAGAAGCAGGAGGAACGGAAACGATTCACAGTGGTTCTTAATATTAAGCTTCATCTTAGACAGCACATTCTTGTTAAACCTGTCAGACTCCAAACCGGACCACTTTTCATTGTGAATCTGTAGTTGTAGGTTGTGACCACTCCCCCTTCTCGATCAGAATGGCTTTTTGCATGGGCAGTTATTATTTTGGATTAGGCATAATAATAATAATAGTGCCCTCATCATTCTGAAATTATAAAGGAACTTGCCAGTTTGAAATTATTTGAATGATGATTCGACCGTTCTGATATGCATTTGTAAATATATTTTTATTTCTTATGAGCTGCTCTTACATGCAGTAAATCCTGTCAATAGGGTGTGTAGATATTTTTTTTGTATAATCATAACCGTATGCATCAGTATAGGCAAAGCAAATGCTGTACAAACTAAACTATATGAATTCTTTCCCCTATTGATTGTGATAACCCTAATTTTTGGTTATGTACTTTCTGAAGAGCTTTCAGATTTTGGGGCATCAATAACATCACACTTTATTTAATTTCTGTTGGGATGACGCCTTACGAAATATTACAAACTAGCAAGTAGGCTATTAGAGACTATTACAATATTTTCAGAATTGCTTATATAGTGAAATATATTTAATGATATGCCTATCATAGTCAGTCTTTATTATATATCTCCCTAAATGTCAATAAATATAGTCTTATTCCTATCAAATAAATAATACTCAAAAAAGGTTTTGCTGTGATTGGCTGTATAAAGTCTTTAACAGTTCAAATGTCTCCTTTTCAAAGCCTGCATTGAATAATATCTCGCTCTGAATACTTACACAGCATTGATCCAGGCTACATTCTTTGAAGTATATCATCACTCTATTAGAAGTTGCGGCATTTGGTTAAGAAACACAACTTTTGAAGTGCTGCATTTTCTAATTGGGAAAGTCGTTACTGCTTTTTTGTTCTCAAAAAGGGCTTTAATTGGGTACAATGTGCATGGCTTTAAACAATTCTTAGGGTTATCAACCATTTAGAAGCATTTTTCTAACAGTGCATTTTTGGATAAGGATGAACTTGTTTTATTAAGTATTAAGACAGTTATTGCTGTTTCCTGCATACGCTGACCTTGTGACCTTAAAAGAGGCAGGAGAACAAAATACGGCATATAGACAGACAACTGTTGTTCTGAATCAGATTCTAAAATTCGTGCTATTAAGGTTTGCATAATTGATTCTATTTTTAAAATGGTTTTGGTTTTTATATAGAAATGACCGAAATGCACAAACATACATTCCTTTAATGGACGAGCATCTGTCCCTGATCAGTGCTGGGGATTTGAAGAACTAGAAAGAAGGTAAGAAAATACCATCGCATTGTTGTCCCTTCATTTTTAAGTAAATTAAGATGCTATTTCTAAAGACTGCGATGTTTAGAAAAACCACTAAGTGTCAAAATACGCTATCCGTGCAAATACAACCAACTAACCCAAAATATAACAAGTGCAATAACAACAAGAATATTCGCCATTTCAGTTCACTGTCGAGAAATGCACATGCATTACGATTGCAAATGCTGCTTGCTTACGTCAAAATAAGGTGCTTTTAAGAGCTTTAATTTGTTAAGCCTTTTCAGTTTTTTTAATCTCAAATCTGAGTTACTTAAAGGGACTTGAAATATATTTCAGTTAAACAAAGTACCTTATTACACTAACGCTCATAGAAACAAAAACAAAACAAGGCGCTACTGCGGCCGTAATACATGAATTCAGATGAGGCGAACGACTAAGTATATCTGCTGTAACAGTCAAAAGTTTTTCAGAACTAATATTTAAGATGCTAATGGCTCAAAGGTAAATCGTTCTAGTAAGTTAAATACAATCACAGGCTTACCCTAGCATATCTTCTAACACCGCGCACATGTGGCAATGGCGCAGAGAGGCTCGATGGGGGAAAAACTGACCCATTTCAAACTGAGAACATTTTCAGTGGCTCCATTCTTTTGTAGTGGCCTTCTAGCGAAAGGGGGGGAAAAGACAGTTTCCCAACCTCCGAACACTCTAATCCCCTATCCCGAAATCCCCCAGCCTGCAATGAGACAGGCACTGGGTGTGTAATTTGATTCAGCATGAGCGGCCACCAAATTGGGCGTTCCCCCCCTGCTTTCTTGTCAATTACAATTGTCTGATTTCATTGTGGAGTTCAAGGTTGTTCTCCGATTGGCTGCTCGTGACCATGCGCTGGCAGGCCTGTTTCGAGGGGGTCACGGCAGGATGTCCCGCTCATGAAGGAAGACTCCATGGAAACTTCGATGGCCTGCCTCTTGTGCACATTAAACAAGAAATCTCAGAAGAAAAATGCTTTGGGTCTATCTAGTCACACTCTCTACCCAGAATGGCCAGCTTTTCTCTTTGAAATAAAATCTGCTCTTGGATTTTTTTTTCACCCCACGGCAGGACAAAAGAGGCCCCATTTCTTCCCAATGGGAATACCAGAACGGGAGCGAGCAAGCGATCAACAGGAGGGGGCCCCAGCTGCACCTAGTTTAGCCCCCTGCGTGGCATCTCCGTCCTCATTCACGCCACTGTACGCCACCCCTAAAAGAAACTCCCTGTTTTACTCGTCAATTACCCGTTTGAATATTGATTTGCAAAGCAGATACTACATCGGTAATTGTGTAATTGAGAACATGATCCGAATTTAAAGCCATCAGGTCGTATATATCAGCCCCTATTTCTATATCATTTATCTATTTCGCAGAGACATCTAAAAATGTAATATTTTTTCGACAATCACTTTACATCAGTTTTAAGGTGCAAAGATTTAAGATTCTAGTTTGCCTTAAAAAAAAGAATACTCGCTCATTTGCAGAAGATGCTGGGATGTAAAACTATACTCCAGTCTTAGGAAATTAACTCGTAATTATATTTCTTTTATATAATAATATACCCCCCCAGCAAAGGAAAAGTGTCAAATGTTCACATTATTTCTTCTGTTACCGTCCACACACAGCATGTGGAAAAAAACAGCACCATTAAAAAATAAAATAAAATAAAGCAAAACAAACCAAAAAAAGAAACTCCCTGTTTTACTCGTCAATTACCCGTTCGAATATTGATTTGCAAAGCAGATACTACATCGGTAATTGTGTAATTGAGAACATGATCCGAATTTAAAGCCATCAGGTCGTATATATCAGCCCCTATTTCTATACCATTTATCTATTTCGCAGAGACATCTAAAAATGTAATATTTTTTCGACAATCACTTTACATCAGTTTTAAGGTGCAAAGATTTAAGATTATAGTTTGCCTTAAAAAAAAGAATACTCGCTCATTTGCAGAAGATGCTGGGATGTAAAACTATACTCCAGTCTTAGGAAATTAACTCGTAATTATATTTCTTTTATATAATAATATACCCCCCCAGCAAAGGAAAAGTGTCAAATGTTCACATTATTTCTTCTGTTACCGTCCACACACAGCATGTGGAAAAAAACAGCACCATTAAAAAATAAAATAAAATAAAGCAAAACAAACCAACATGCTAAGAACTATGTTCTTTCCATTTTTAAAAAAACTTTTATAAAATATATATGTATATATGTGTACATATAAAAGAAAAATCTGAAAATACTTCTTCCTCTTTTTTTTTTAGTAAACCAAGCAGTGTGTTCTAAAATATCTGCTTGTTTTGATTTTGTGTTTTCTGAAAAATAAAAAAAGTGAATACAGACCAAATAAAAAAAAGGGTTAAAAGTGAACTGATTCTACAGAGTAAAAACGAACCACAAAACAAAAAAAGCAAAAAGAAAGTCGACTTTTTAAGAGAATATCCGGATGGCCTGTGTGACAAGGGTGTGGCAGACAGGACACTCCGGATGGTTTAGCTCACAAATTCGGATGGCGCACTCCATGCAGAAGAGGTTATGACCACACGGGACCAGAGCGGCGGTCACTTTGCTCTCAAAACAGGTCATGCAGTCCCGAGCCATGGCAGGTGGAGAATCCGGCACAGGGAGACGTCCAGTGAATGCGGCAGTGATGGCGGTGGGCTCGCTGTGGGCGCGGCGCGCCTGGGCGTGAGGAGACCCCACGGTGTTTGAGTTTCCGGTGCCACACGGTTCAGGCAGACCCGGAGACAGTCTGGTCAGAGGAAGAGGCAGGCCTCCAAAGCTTTTGGAGCGCTGCTGGGCATAGTAAGCCACCTGTTTGGGATAGTCGGGATCGCCCCAGCTTTGAGTGCCCTCGGATCCGAAGTAGGAACATGGCTTGTCCCCACTGCCATGGTTGGTAAAGTCACCTTTACTGTATATCCCACCTCCTCCTCCTCCTCCTCCACTGCCACTTCCGACCATGGCGTCTGAGAAATTCTGGCGGAAGCTGCTGGCAAGCGGCTTGCGCGGGGCCCCCTGTAGCCCCCACACCTGCTGCAAGCGGCTCTCTAGACCCCCGTTGCCGCTGTCCGGTCCCAAGCAGTCGTTCTCATTGTTGTGGTCATGCAGGCCACCCGTGCGGAAGGCGATGTGTGACTCGATTTCTTCCCTCGCCCGTTCGGCGTTCCCAGGGGAGCCGGTGATCTCAAAGACGGGGTCACGGTCGCGGCTTGGAGTCACGATGTAAGTGCACGTTTGCTGCTGGATGCGTTTTATAGTTGAGCCTTTCGGTCCGACCACCAAACCCACGACGCGGTAGGGCACCCGCACCTGTATGGTGGTCTGGCCAGGTAGCGGCGCAGGAGGCGAGCCGCTGAAAGAGACGCCCAGCTTGTTCCTGGAGGCCCGCAGCATGGAGAAGTGCTCGGCAGCTGAGATGATTTCACGTCTGGCCAGGGCCACGTCCTCTTTGCGGCCGGTGATGAGGAAGACTGGTTCTTCGCCTCGGACGGGGGTCTTGATGTAGGTGTTTGTCTTTGCACGCAAAGCTTTGATTTTGCAACCTGTTGAGTGAAGAAGGAGTATTATAGTAGTAGGAGTACTAAAATCTATCAGATAATACTTATTTTGCTTGTTTGTTTCTAGGTCAAAAGGTCACCCATGCACAGAATCTGCAGCAGAAGAACTCATTCACAAAGTTCTTCATGTGTTGAGTGTAATTTAAACATTTTGAATCATTTGATTGTGGTTTCAGTTTTCAGTAAAAGTATGGTACTGTTTATTCTATTTACCATAATTTAGTCAGTTTAAATTGGCCATGTTTCATCAATTTGCCATGCTTAAATATACAAAATTCTGCAGATTCATTGCACAAGTCAGTAGATTCAGTCTGGGCCCGCCCATGCCTTTTTCTATTGTAACCTATACACAAAATATACCAAAATAAAATTTTTGATGATTAAAAATGAGCATTGTATTGCATTTCTTTGCACAAAATATACAAAATTTCATTTTTTGATTATAAAAATGGCCATTATTTTGCTATTTTTGTTGAAAAGATGTTATTATTTAGATAGAATTATACTTTTTTTGGGGGGGGGGGAAATATTGTCGGACCATTTTTTGTACAACACATATTATAATACAACTTTTGATTATAAAACAAGCATTGTCTTGCAATTTTGTGCAAAATATCTGAAAACATTTTTGAAGATAAAAATGAGAATTATTTTGCAATTTGTTGTATTTGATTACACCCACTGAACCTTGAATAAATATCTGTGTTCATCGTTCGTTCTTTGTCATTTTTGTTCATAAAACTATTGATTGAACAATGCACACTGAAATTCCTTCTGCTCGTGTTTGTGGCCCAAAGTGAATTTGGAAATAACTGTTCACTCTTCTCTGTTGTGGTAAATGTACAAATCCATTAAAACAATATTTTCTTTTCTACACTACACTGTCTGCACTACACTATTATTTTGCCGTTTCATTCATTATATAGAAAAAATGTGTCTCCTTTTAATTATCTTAAGTATTTAGCATAATAAATCCCATTAAAATTTTCCACTCTGTGTTGGAAAATCTACTCTATCCTATTCTCTATTTCCACTCTATCCTATTCGTGATGCAAAAAAACAAACAAACCTGTAAATACAACAGCGCTTAAAAATCACTTGTCTGAATGACGCCTCCTCTGCAACAGTGCCATGTGCTAACTGTCAGGTACAGGTACTATGATATTCAGCACGGAAACCCAAATTCAAATGTGCTTCAGATGTAATTTCCCAGCTATTCTGCAGAAGGAGGACAAAGCAAGCATGCAGAATCCCTCATAAAGTTATTGTTGAGATATGAATTCATGACAAGGTGTGGTGCTCGACCGCATCTGCCTCGTGTTCAGAACCAGAGTATTTATTAGCACCTCGGTGGTGTCTTATCAAGAGTGGGGTGGCTTTCTCCGCCCAGGGGCCTGTTCAGCGGATAGATCCCTGCACACTGGTTTCATGCCTCATTGTGTACAGCAGAAGCTAAAAAAATAACCTGGATGGACTGTCTAGCACTGACAGCAGGGAGCACAGATTCCCTCCCGCCACTGAATCGTGCCTCTCGCTGCAGGAGCACATCTCCTAAAAGGCATGGCAGCCACTGCAGGTGAACAGAGCACTGGAACCTTACAGCTCAAAATTCCAACTAATGGTGATAACAAGGATACCTAAGTGTGTTGCTTTTTTCGCCATCACTCTGGCTTGTTATTATGAGGCCAAATGCATTTATCTATTCATAGAAAAATGCAATTAAATTAACCTAATAAAGGCCAAACGAATGTCACAGGATGTGGCCATATTATCTGACTAATGAGGTAAAGACCCCATTTCGAATCCTCTTAATCAGCAATTTCCAAGCCACGCGCTCACTGCATCCCATTCCCAACTTAGCCCCATTTGGATTCTGAAAGCACACAGGCCACTTTACAACTCAACAAAGTTGTCATATGCAGGGACCCCGCTTGCTGGGACGTTTATTAGTGCATATTTCATCTGGGTGAGATATCATGCTCTTAATGAATGGACAGCAGAGGCTTCCTGAGTGCAGGGCTGTTGTACTGGTAGACGGGGCGTGACAGTCTTATAGTCTGTCTCTCCAGGACCAAATGCAACACGGCTTTCCAGGATGCTGGAAACGTATTACCAAGTGACTTATTGAGACAACAGGGTCACCAAAGTGATCCAACAACACGCAGTTGCCTCGTCAACTTATTCCAGATATCATCACACACACAAAACGCAACTTTGATCACGTTTATATAGCTCTGCACTCGAAGCACACGAGGACTTTTACTTCTTTGTCTGACCACGCTGTCAGAATTTCAGCACTTTTAGACGCACACGAGACATCAGCGGTGGACTAAAGTTACCCGACAAGTGCTCTTTGTCTTAGGTAACCTGATCAAAACAACGTGGTGCTGCATATGAAAGCCCCCAGGAACTATAGAGGCGCGGGAAGGAGCGACTGACACAATGTATCCAGTCAACAAAGACCGTTGACTGTTACATTGTATCCAGAGAGCGCACACGCGTTCCATTTTTTGTTTCAAAAAGCAGAATTACGCGCGCTCAGACGACAAAGGGAAAGCAGCGTGCTGACATTGAAGGCGTGGATGTGGAATAACGCCTTTGTTCTCGTACCCACTGATAAGTTTGCTTAAAGCTAAGAGGAAATGCCCATGTACGCGCTGAAACAGAGTGCTGAATTGTGGCTAAAACAGACACGTTAAAAGCATCACCACTCCCTTTTTCTTTGTCAAGACAGCTCCACACTTAGTTTGAGCCGCGCACCCTGGAGAACAACGAGTTGGAGAGCATGTGAAAGTGCGCATCGTTGTATTTACCTTGCCTCCCCACTATTTCGGCCACATGTTCGGAGCTTGGCACGGGGACGCACTCCGTTATGTTGCAGCCCCGTCCTTTGGTTTCGGTGGGCGAGCTGTCGTACAGGGCGCACAACTTGTTCTTCCCTTGTAACATCCCTGAATCGGCTTGGATGTGATTGTGGTGGTTATTGTTACTCCTGTCTTGAACTCCTCCACCACCACCACCTCCACCCACAGGAGCCCCGTCCTCGCCCTCTCCAAGACCCAGCAGCGACAGTTGGCCCAGCGCAACTCTAAGGGCACGGGAATCGTCCTCCTCTTCCTCGTTTGGCACCAGGAGACATTCGCTGCCGAAGCCGGAGCCGGCTAAATCCCCGCCGTAGCCCCCATTTTTCTCCATGATCCCTGCTAGAACCAGCAAGCTAGGCATGGCTAACAAAAGAGTGTGAGACAAAGACACTGGTAAGAGACTGAAGAAACAGCACCCTCGCCGCCACCCCGCCCCCTCCTGGTCCTAGTCCCCTCTTTGCACTAGTCCCTCCCACAGACCAGCCCCCTCTCCGGTTCCGAAACGCAGAAGGCGAACGGGACACAAGGATGTCTGCGCCGAGAGGGGCCAGGCGAAGCGATGCTCCACCCCGTCTGGTTCGCCTCAGTCCCCGCCTATGGCAAGCCGTTGCTGCATGTATTCACCAGAATCAGTCTATTTTTATGTCACTGGTACTGTGACTGAGCTGCGTGTTTGTTTGTTTTTTCTTACTAAAGATACTGCTTTATTTTCGTTAAAATAACAATAAACTAAATTTGAATCAAATGAATACATTTTTATATTAGTATTAATATTATTACTTTTTCAATTTCGTATTTGTATAAATTATATATATATAAATAATTATATTTCGTATACAAAAATTAAATAGAAACCGATTCGTTTCTATTTGAACTAACAATAAGCAAAATTGTAATTTAATTTATGTAATTATTATAGAATTACTACTAATATTTCAGCAACAAATCTAAGAAACAAAAAAACATAATATGCACTAAGCATATTTTAATATTATGTTATTATGTTAATTTATCATTAGTAATATGTGTCCAGTTAATGTAAATACATTTGATAATTTTTTTTAAATTATATAAATTACATAAAAGTAACACTGGTTCAAAATGACTGTAATGATGAAGTAACTATAAACAAAAATACTATTTTAATTCTACCTTGTAATAAAAATAAAATGTCAATTTCAAAAATAAAAGCAATATGCATATTATACATATTTTGATATTTTAGTAGTATTGTTTTATTATTTTAATGTATTATTAGTAGTAATACTTATCCAGTTACATTTATGGGACATTTAACAACATGTTGTTTTTATTGATTGATTGATTGCATGGTGTAATTTAATTATCACCTGCAAGTGTCATCATTATTCATAAAAATATTAATATGAACACCAGTAAAGAATAGCAGCATTACACAAAAAGATGACGTTTGTATTAAGAAAATAGTTTGTTATTTTGATATTAGCCTACTTTGTATATTCTTTTATCCTTTAAGCCTGAGAAATATACTGGTCTCTATTGGTAATAACTTATATAATAACACTAAAAATAATCCCTATTTTTAGTGTTGTTGGTGTTAGATAATCTATTTATTTATTTCTAAAATGGATAAGCTACTAGTGTAAAATAATAAATGTTCAAACAGCTTGCCATGCACTGCCTCGCTGAGACAGAGTCACCGTCCATCCATCTATCCATCTATCCATCCACCCATCCATCCATCCCGTTGCATTTCAGACTCCTTTGTAGCAACCAACAACTCACTTCTAATGAATAATCCAAAACATCATTTTATGTCGTAAATACATTTATGGGACATTTAACAACATGTTGTTTTTATTGATTGATTGATTGCATGGTGTAATTTAATTATCACCTGCAAGTGTCATCATTATTCATAAAAATATTAATATGAACACCAGTAAAGAATAGCAGCATTACACAAAAAGATGACGTTTGTATTAAGAAAATAGTTTGTTATTTTGATATTAGCCTACTTTGTATATTCTTTTATCCTTTAAGCCTGAGAAATATACTGGTCTCTATTGGTAATAACTTATATAATAACGCTAAAAATAATCCCTATTTTTAGTGTTGTTGGTGTTAGATAATCTATTTATTTATTTCTAAAATGGATAAGCTACTAGTGTAAAATAATAAATGTTCAAACAGCTTGCCATGCACTGCCTCGCTGAGACAGAGTCACCGTCCATCCATCTATCCATCTATCCATCCATCCCGTTGCATTTCAGACTCCTTTGTAGCAACCAACAACTCACTTCTAATGAATAATCCAAAACATCATTTTATGTCGTAAATATTAGGCTACAACATTGTGTTGTGTTGTGAGGAGAGGAGAGGCGTGCCAGAATGACCACACATGTGCGCCTGCAAACAACACCATCCAGCTGCCGCTCTGCATCTCAACAGCAGCGCTTCTGTTGTAATGTTTGATCAGCGGAGTGTCAAAATATGACCGAGATTACGCGGCGAGTGTCAAGCAGAGGAACCGAAACATCTGGCCCCAATATTTCCCCAAACTGAAAGAGTTAAACTGACATCATTTGGGGGTCCGCCCACCCTGTTTGCCGTTGGTTGCAGCGGGTCACTGAGTTGCTGTTTGGACTACCGTTGCGCATGGAGTGCTGTTACACTGAGAGTCGCTGAGAAGAAGAGACGCAGGGAGTTATCAGACAGACGTTGCAGGATCTGCACTGCACATTTATGGTAGAGTGTGAGAGAGAGAGAGAGAGAGAGAGAGAGAGAGAGAGCACGTGTCTAGCAACATCGCAGGCAAACCTTGAACAAAGAGCATTCGTGTTTCCACCTCAGACGACACTGTGCTCATGATGCCACGCCTGGCGGCAAAGATGAAATCTGGAACAGCAGCAGCAGCAGCAGCAGCAGCAATAATACTAATACTAATTGTAATACTAATACTAATACAGATATATTGTAGTTTGAATTCTAGAACTGATAATATTTTAAATAGTATTAAAAACATCACATATTATTTAAAAATATTATTTATATTAAGCAAACTGATAACACTAGTAGTTACACTTTTTACCAATTCATATTTTCAACATAATTTTTTTTATATGATATTTTTAATATTTTTATTATTGAAACGAACATAAACATACCAAATACATAAAAAAAAAAAAAATACTTGTACTTAAAGTTGATTTAAAAAAAATTACAAAATGAATGAATTCAAAATATTTTGACCTTAAATTGGGGCATGTTGTCACACTATGTGGGGTAAGTTGTCACAATGGAACCTATTCAATAGCATTTTATTGGCTAGCTAGTGTTAGTTAAAACAGTTTAAACACTGATTAAAGCACATCATGATTTTGGTAAAGAGATATTATAATTAAAACAACATATTATATTATTAAGTTAATACAACAACATAATCATCATCATCATTATCCAAATATAGTTTAGTTTGAATTGTAACCAATACTAGCTGTTGATATTTTAAATGTATTTAATAATATTAAGCAAATTCATTTCTTATTGTCTTATTGTACTCTAAAATGGTAATTCATATTTTATTTTTGAAAACCAGATTCTGTACTGACACATATCTAGCCTATACAAAATCTACTAAAAAGCTTTTGAACATAAAATACAAATTTTAAAAATACAAAAAATGTGATAATACATTGACCTTAAAGTGGTGCATGTTGTCACACTATATGGGGTAAGTTGTCACAATGGAACGTATTATTTATAGTTTAGTTAGGGTTAGATAAAACAGTTTAAACACGAATAATAATAAAAATACAATGTGTGTGTGTGTTTGTGTATTGAAATAAATATTATAAATAATATCCATCGGATGAAATGCAGGTATATACTAACAAATGCATCAGCTTTGAAAAAACAAATGTGGTTGTGGTGACGACATGAGAGTGTAGTGTAGTAACTGGTTTCATTTACATATTGACTACACAGAATGTCATATTTATTTACCATCAAAGGCAAGCATACTTAATTGCTTTCTTAGGAAATGCTGAGGAAATTCTTCTCATGGCAAATATAGAGGTGACTGTTTTCACTCAGTCTCTTCTCATTTGCATCTGCAGTTTTTCCGGTGTTTTCATTGGTCAGTCAGACAGCTGGACACTTAAAGTTGCATCAGCGTGAGTCGATCCGATGGCAGCACTAATATGAGATGTACATGATGGGTCTTTCTCACATATTCTGGATCAGTGCCAGCACCTTAGTGACAGTCAGTATGTCCAAAAGGTCATTTGCCTCCATTTAATGGTCTCCACTGGGAGCCCAAGGCCCAAATCGATATCAACTATGGATAACAGCTCATGTTTCCCTGCCTGCTCCGTCTGTCTGTGGGCCTGGTTCTTTTGTTTATCAAGTCCCCCTTTTGTCTTTCCGCTCGTTCACTTTGCTTGTTTCAGTCGAATCTGCATCTAGTCATCGGAAGTGTCTCTTGAAGTCTGTGCTGAACATTCTCTTTCCTGGCAGAGCCGATATGTTTGCATATATTCATATTGTACTCACTACACCCACATTCTATAAATAATGACCTAATATGACATCATCCAGCAGAGCATTTGTCAGTATGCATGCCGTAATGTGGTGTCACATAACAGTGACATGAATCAGTCGGCATTAATACCTTAAGCTTAATTAATACACGACAGAATTATAATACAATAAAATAATAAATCATAATTCATTCACATATATTATCGAAATATGTCACATGTGAACAAATGATGATTTATATAATTTAAATATTAGTTAGTCACACTTAATATGGATTACTTGATTGTCAGAATCCATATTAAGTGTGATTAAGACTTAATTAATACAGAATTATAATATAAGTCACATATATAATATAATAATATATGGATTACATGATTTGTCAAATTTGTAAATAACAGTGATAGCAACAACAATAATAATACTGTTATTGATAATAATAATAGCATGGCAAAAACAAATAAATAATAATAAAAAAGACCCACTTCCCTATTTTTATCTAATATTTGTCAATGCCTTGCTATGTGTTTCTAAAGCCCCTTCTGGATTTTAAGCACAAATAATTATGGACTTAATATGGCTTGTGACAATTACGAAATCCATGTTAAGTGTGTTTAATTAATAGTTGATTAATGCATAATATAATACAATATATATTAATTATAAAACATGCATAATACTATATAATATAGAAATTCAATATTAATTAATCACACTTAATAGGGACTACATAATTGGTATTTATTTATTTGTAAACAACAACAACATTAATAATAATATCATATTATCTCTATAATAAGTGCTTATATTCTCTTGCTTTATCATTTATGTTTGAAGAGATATTATTATCAATGGCCATCACTCAGGTCTTGCTGCATTGAGCTCTATGACTGTGCTGACCCTTCCCCCTCCTCTCTCTCTCTCTCTCTCACATAAACACTTGGGGTTTACATTGAGTGTAAATGCTTCTCTGAGCTGGGAATATGAGTCAGGTGAGTATGACCTCATCTCTTTTTTCTGTGCTATGAGGTAATGTATCTCTCTGGCTCTCTTTCTCCTCTGTGAGCCAATCATTAGAGGTGCTTCACCGATGACACACTCCACTGATGATTCAGATTCTCACTGTCACATGACCCTCACACCCTCAGGTGATCTCACTGTACAGATGGGTCATTGCCAACAAAACCACTGCACATAAATGTTGATGGTCTTTCTTAATAATAATAATAAAAAAAATCAGTTAAGGTTTGACTTAGATGTATTAGTTTTCTTTTTGGAATGAATGAATGAATGAATGAATCAATTAAATAATTACATTTTCAATTCAACTTTCTAGAAAACCTCACATCAGTTGAAATGACATACGCAATATCAGTTTAGACTAGATTTATGTATATAAAATGTGTATATATAGGCTACCATCTAGATGTTATGCAGAATTATTTGTTTATTACATGATTAGAAGTTTTAATTTAGGGGCCTATATTTGTCTGTTTCGGTTTCATGCATTTAAGCACAAGGCTTCAAATCAAACGTTTTTAAGATTCAAGTGTGTCCAAATATTTGACTTGTAGCATTCAAAGAAGTGATTTGTGTCACACAGGTGCAACCCGTGCTATTGAGGTTAGAGGTTGTATTTATTTTTTCAATGTGATGTTAAATGTGATCACCTTTATCTTTTTTTATGTGGGCCTAGGTGAAATGATCATCTACTGTTCGCACAAAAATACAATGATAATAAGCACATCTTCTTTCACAGGAGTGCACTTTAAACTGAAAGTACTAGTTTAGCTGATTTTTACAAAGCGTTCTTCCACACCCTCTGCTGGTTGGGAAAACGAACTGCAAATAATCAAATGGTACAGTACACAATGGAATTTACTGCAAAAATGGTTAGTGCTGTTCTAATGTATTGTTACATTTAAGCGATATATAATCATATTGTACATTATTTACGCTTGTCGTGGGCTTATATAAAACTGTGAATTCAATAAACCATCACACTACTAATAAACTCATTAAACATGATTTTACATAGGCCTATAACCAGTGTTGGGAAGGTTACTTTGGAAATGTAATAGGTTACAGATTACAAGTTACCCTACTTAAAATGTAATAAGTAGTGTAACTTTTCAATTACTTTATTAAAGTAATGTAACTGATTACATTTGATTACTTTTCTAAATTTCTAATGTTTTCAACTGTTAATCATTTTCAAACATGTAAACCAGGCAGGGTTAAACTTACAATATGTGCTCAACACTGATAACTGTCAGACTTTGGAAATCCTTCATCACTTGAATTAAGATTATAATATTTTTATTTTAAAGGAGACATTGGATGCAAAATATCTTCATTTGCATATAAATGTGTCTTAGCAGTGTGTGGACACAAGCACCCTACAATGATAAAAATTCACTCCTTTTTTTTAATCCCCCAAAAACCTAAACCGTCTCAATTATCAAGCCATTTTGATTTTGGAGTGAATACCAGCACTCTCCTCCACCTTCAATACCACGACTGAGGTGAGACCCTTGAGCAAGGCACCAAACCCCCAACTTTGTTGGTGTGTGTTTACGGTGTGTGTG
>NW_015505332.1:2311466-2312492 GCF_001515645.1 Sinocyclocheilus grahami
CACCATACTTGGCCACACGTCACTTCACTTTCACTAAATTCGTTTATGTCTGACTGCTCAAATAATTTTACTCCAGACTGCTTTCTGAATTCAAGGCAGGTTTTGTTAAAAAGTTAAAACTCAAGGATGGATCAGTACCCATTGTTCATGATCCAGCTGTACCTCCAGAAAAAGTAAGTCTCACACTTCTTATTTATTTATGGTGTTATTTATTTACTTAAGGTTATTTATGACCTTCCTTTATTGTGATAGGACAGATCAGACATGACAGTAAGTGAAGTGAGAGAAAGAGAGGAGGGGGGCAGGATCAGGAAGGTCCTCAAGTCAGGATTCGAACACAGGACATCCAAAGCACAATAGCGCTATATGTCAGCACACTGCCCACAAGGCTATCGGTGCCAACACCCGTTTTATTTTTTATGATTATTTGCGTATCGTGTTTGCTCTTCCACAGAAGAGAGGGGCGGGGTGAGCAAAGCTCATTAGCATGTAAAGAGATATGCACCAAAACGAGTTGCTGTGAACAGAGCTGTTTTTGACAAGGTAAAAAGGGTGTTGTTTTACACGACCACTGAGACCATTTCAAGAATACTCTAAAGAATCATACCAACTTGTGGAAAATGGGCATCTGAAGCACAGCCACCACAAAATTAGACTTACTTTAAAATCATTCTGTGGTTAAATACATATTTAAAATCATAACAAGAAATAGTTTAATAGCTATGACACTGTTTTTGAAATCAAATCTTTGCATAGCTATGACAGGAAACACTGGAATCTAACAATGCCATAGAAAAAAACGGTCAATCTTAAAAAAATAAAGCATATACATAAACCCAATTAAATCTGTATGTGGATGTGTGTAAATATTCAAATGTAATCCCCTTTGTAATCGTTAACATTTTCAACCCCCTTTTAACATTTTCATAAGTTTGTCTTAGTAACTGTAACTGATTACAATTACTTTTATTTTGTAATTAAATTACTAAATTACGTTACATGTAACTAGTTACTCCCCAACACTGC
>NW_015505332.1:2313617-2353753 GCF_001515645.1 Sinocyclocheilus grahami
GAGCTGTTTTTGACAAGGTAAAAAGGGTGTTGTTTTACACGACCACTGAGACCATTTCAAGAATACTCTAAAGAATCATACCAACTTGTGGAAAATGGGCATCTGAAGCACAGCCACCACAAAATTAGACTTACTTTAAAATCATTCTGTGGTTAAATACATATTTAAAATCATAACAAGAAATAGTTTAATAGCTATGACACTGTTTTTGAAATCAAATCTTTGCATAGCTATGACAGGAAACACTGGAATCTAACAATGCCATAGAAAAAAATGGTCAATCTTAAAAAAATAAAGCATATACATAAACCTTTATTTATAATAAAGTTATAAACTTCTGAAACATTGGTGTTTCATATTTTAGAGCAGTCACTGCAATTTATGGAAGAACTCAATTAAATCTGTATGTGGGAGTGTGTGTGAAAAAATCTTATGTAACCCCCTTTGTAATCCTTAACATTTTCATAAGTTTGTCTTAGTAACTGTAACTGATTACAATTACTTTTATTTTGTAATTAAATTACGTAATTCCGTTACATGTAACTAGTTACTCCCCAACACTGCCTATAACACAAGACTAAGAAACCACTGTGAAGTAAATTGGGCAAATTTCTGTCAAAATTAATGTCATTGAATTCGCCCTGTATGTAGGCCTATGGTATGGAACTAATGAGTTAATTAGAGACAAGTGGGCAAAATGCAAAATGCAAAAGTTCAAATTTTCTTGCTTTCACTGAAGTTAAAGATGCTCTTTGGAGTAAGGTAAACAAAAGTCATTGATTGATTGATTGATTCATTTATTAAAGGGGTCATATGATGCGATTTAAATTTTTCCTTTCTCTTTGGAGTGTTACAAGCTCTTGGTGCATAAAGAAGATCTGTAAAGTTGCAAAGACTAAAGTCTCAAATCCAAAGAGATATTCTTTATAAAAGTTAAGAGTCAACCACGCCTACCTAAAATGCCTCATTTAAACACGCCCCCACATATCTACGTCACGATGTGGGAAGATTTGCATAACGCCGTCCAAATGTTCACGCAAAGAAAGAAGGCCTAACTTTTATTCTCGCTGTAGTATTGTTGCCGCCGCCATGTCGTAAAGGCGCTGTGTGTTTCGTTGTAAAAGTGTAACTACTTTGTTTGGTCTTCCAAAAGACGACAATATCTGCTTCGTCATGCCTGGAGCTGATCCGTGCTGGTCGCTGAGGAAAAACATCAACTTCGCGCTGTCAATCGCCGGATTGGCTTTCACCGTGGATGAAGCGGAGTCCAGCCCGGGGTCGTCACATGTGGTTGCCGCAAGCCCGCTGGACGCTCCTTCGTTGAATCCGCGGGCCGCGCCATTCTCAAGCCCGCCCCCTGCCGCTCAATCTAGGCCGCCGCTCATTCTAGGCCTCTGGCCTCCGCTCACTTGCCCGCCGTGTGTTTCGTTGTGAAAGCGAAACTACTTTGTTTGGTCTTCCAAAAGAGGACACGACTAGAAATCAGTGGTTAAGTTGTATTTACAACACTGTTCCAGAACAGTTCAACCCAAATATTCAGATGTGTTTCCTGATCCTGGTAGAGTACACTACAAGCTGTTCTGACTCACAGACTGTAAGTACATATTTTATATTTAAAGGATTTGCCACTGACTATTCAAACGTGAGTTTTGAGCAGTGTAGAGTAGCACTATGTATGTTTTTTTATGTACGCGGTGCGATGCAACGCAACGCGTAAAAAGACAGTATAAGTCATTATAATCCGTAATTATGTCCCCACTGGATGCAACAAATGCCTCGTTTATAATGGGTTTTAAATGTTTTTGTCTCGCCGCTCCGGCCAGACAAGGCATCACAGTATGGTAAGGGGCATAACATTTCCATCACACGCTTGAGGTATTCGGCCAATCACAACGCACTGGATAGCTGGCCAATCACAGCACACCTCGCTTTTCAGACCGATGAGCTTTGTAAAAATCGAAGCGTTTCAGAAAGTCGGGGCATAGAGGAGAAACAATAATGTACAGTATGTGGAAAATAATGTGTTTTTTTAACTTTAAACCGCATAAACACATTTCATTACACCAAATACACTAAATAATGTTTTTTTAGCAACATCATATGACCCCTTTAAGAAAGAATGCTTTTTGTTTCTAATAGTGTAATAGTCTTTTATTCCATTAGATATAAAAATATCTAATTTATCCATTTATCTCATTTTATTAAATTAAAAAAAAAATTTTTTTTGCAAATGGACAAGCTTTTTTTAACATGGCAAGAGACTAACACATTCTAAAGATGCCTTAGAAAAACATAAAACTCTAAAATCACTAAAATCACACCCTTTCATGCGGTGTGTGTGTGTGTGTGTGTGTGTGTGTGTTACAACATTATCTATACAGTTAAACCAATGTGACTGAAATTGAAAAAACGTTTCATAACTTATTTTTTGTCTCAACATTTCTAAAAGTGAAACATATGTCAACCAATGCATGTCAATACAGACTGAAAGTATCAGACACCTTACATATCTATCTAATCAGTAAAATCAACTTATTAATCATCAACCGATATATTCAAATAAACAACAACATTGAGAAAAAGATATTACAACATTTTTCAAATTAACCCCATTTTTATTACACTAATCCAACATTGATTATTATCAACCAATATACATACTGGGAAAAAATATATATAATCTGTATACTCATTTTATATAAATCTCAGGAAACAGTACAGCAAAATCAAATCTCTGAAAAAATACAGTAAAACTAAGCTATATTCTCATACAAAAATACATAAAAAAAATAATTTGGCCTCTTTTGGTTGCTGGACAAAATATTCCAGTGATAAACTCATTCCCAAATCTAAGATTCTTGAGAATCGTTTAAATAGCTATTCCTATATTCCCTAAAAGGCTACTAAACATAATCCAATTATTCCCTGCTTGAAGAATATCTCCTAAGATCTGAAATGACAATAAATGCTTGATAACATTTACTAATGCAACCAAGTTCGTATTGAAAAACTATTTCAAATCCAGAGCTAACATATACAATTTCTCCTAATATATACACTACCGGTCATAAGTTTGGGATCGGTAAGATTGTAATGTCTTTCTAGAATTCCTGTAGTTCAAATTACTCCAGTCTTCAGTGTCACATGATCCTTCAGAAATCATTCTAATATGCTGATTTACTGCTCAAGAAACAGTACTGTTAGCAATAAAATAATTATCAATGAAAACAGTTGTGCTACTTCATATTTTTGCAAAAATTGTGATTTTATTTTTCAGGATTCTTTGATGAATATGAAGTTCAAAAGAACAGCATTTAAAAATATATATATACATCTTTTGTATCATCATGAATGTCTTTATTGATCAATTTAATGCATCCTTGATGATGAATAGAAGTATTAATTAATTTTTTCTTACTTCCCCCAGACCTTTGAATGGTAGTGCATCGTGGTTTCCACAAAAATATGAAGCAGCACAACTGTTGTTTTTGTCTAACTTTTGTCTACTGTATTACAGTATGGAAAGTTATGAATAACAGTAAAAACTGTGATACAGTACAGTCTTCATGCTTTGGTATAAATATGTTTTCAGAGCTAATTAGACACCCAGGAGAACTAATTTAAATTCGTTTTTTTTTTAAACAGATACGATTTTTAGAGAAATATTCCTCATCATTTTTTAGTATGTTTACTTACAATGATTTAAAAAGTGTTTAACTTTATTAACATGTGTTGAATGTATGTGTGTATGTGGGCATTTGTTTTCACACGCATCAGAAATCATGTCTCACAGCAAGAAAAACCTTAATTAACTCATCATGATGTTGTCAGGCTTGAGGTCCTGGTGAACGATATTCTTGCTATGCATGCTATGAGGCCTTTGATAATGATGATCATCACAGGCTTTGTTAGCTGAGAGAGAAAATAACAAAAGCTATCAGCACTACTTAAGTTGCACTGATAAAAGTCTAACTATAGTATATCATTAAAGGTTGTGGGCTGAGCTGTAAATTACATTTTGTGCACAGAGATAAAAGTTTTGTTTGTTTTGATATTTTTTGTCATTTTAAATTGTGTAGCTTTCTGAATAATTAGGGGTTAGAAGTGATACACTAAATATTTGTATCTGCTAGACAGATTGTCACATTTCTAGACTAATGTTTAATTGTTTCGTTATTTAATTTAAACATTCTTGAATTTCAACTAGTGTTTGACTAAGCTTAGGATAAATCTCTTATCAGTGTAAATTTGTAACTAAAAAATGTAAATAAAAATAGATCAATTAAAATGCAATTTTTAACAGTACCTCCATGTATGATTGTGGGCTGAACATAAGCTTTTCCAGAGTTTTCCCAGAGACTAATTCCAGTGGGATATTCCAGAGTTCAGCCAGGAGCTTCACCACATTGGAACGATTCAGTGACCTGCAATAAGATCACATGTGCCGAATATGAATTTCTTTTTTAAATTATATTTTAAATCAGTAATAAGCAAAAATCTTCTTCTTATTGTTATTATTATGTTTTAAGCATATATACAAATACTCACTAATATATATCTTTCTGATTTTTTTGTTTAGATACAGCAGTGGAAGGCACTTTCTTAAATATGTAATATAAGTCTCTGGTGTCCCCAGAATGTGTCTGTGAAATTTCAGCTCAAAATACTCCACAGATCATTTATTATATCATTTTGAAAATTCCCATTTTGAGTGGAAGCAGAAACATGCTGTTTTTCGGGCCTGTCTCTTTAAATGCAAATGAGCTGCTGCTCCCCGCCCCCTTTTCCAGAATAGAGCTGCCCATTACAGCTCGAACCTGCTAAAAACATCTGTTTTGGTTCTGTTTATCATGTTTATCGCCCTGAAATCATGCGTTTTAAAGCCATATGAGTTTAAACTTCTGATATAGGGTTTTCTGAGCGCACACATATACGAAGCACACGGACAGAAAGCGGCTGTCACAGCATGTGCGTACTAAACTAAGTTCTCATTCACACACAAGTTTAGGTTAAAAACACACATGAGTTAAAAAAACAGTGGGTTACATCTGTGAAGGTAAACAGCTGGGAAATAAATCGCATGTTTATTTTAGATCATTGTGGCAGCAGCAATATACAGTAAATAAATCAATAAATCCACTGCTCTGTTGTCTCCTCTGAGGCTGGGACTCTAAATAGTGTTCTGTGCTCATCTGTGCAGCCAAAGACAGAACAGTTAGCATGCTTTGCTCAAACTTTCACCATGACATTAGAACTAATACACTGTTGTTGCTTGCGAAATCAAAATGACGGCGCCGTGGGTGGAAACTTATAGATTAAGGGGCGTTAATATTATAATGAGATCTCTTTGCAACGTCACCAAGGGAGTGAAATCAGACGCTCGTTTTCTCAGACGCTTGCAGAAAAAGGCTTGCCAAAACAAAGTTACTGGGTTAATCTTTTTCACGTTTCCTTGGTTGGTAGATGCACCGGAGACCTGATTATAGCACTTAAAACCTGGAAAAGTCAGATTTTCATGATATGTCACATTTAAGAGTGGCATGGGTGTTTCCAAAGGTTACTTTATACACCTTTCCAAAGTTTCCTTTAGCATAAGTAGCAGCTGAAAAAGCCACCTGGAAAAACGATCAAAAATTCAAATGAATTCATTGTTGAATTATTTGATTTCACATTAATTTATTTCTTCTCCTCAGTGTTCCAACTAAATTATATATATTTTTGTTTGCATAACAAAATGGTTATCAGCAAAATTTAACTCCAAGCACCAAAACTGAACTAAAACTAAACAAAAATTTTTTGCTCCGTTTGTTCCTGAATTCCTGAAATCATAGTAGGTGTCTTAAAACTCTACTACATACTCACTAATGTGATTTTCGCTTTCATTATCCACTTTGACAAACTTCAAATCAGTGAAAGTAACTTTTGTAAAAAAAAAGAAAAAAAAAAGCATTAGTTGTAGTAGCTGTAAATGTTGTCATTTCTAAGACACTACATTTCAAAGTCCCTACTGGACTTTGAAAAATAAAATTTTAAGTGTTTTCCCCACACAATTTTAAATTATATAAATATATAGAAATCAAGAGCATATATGCATAAAATGTTAAAAATTGATGAGCAATTAGTTCCACCTGATTCTACCATAACACATATACAATTTATGCATCAAGAATATTTATATATATATTTATGTAAATGTAATGCATTATAAAAAAGTACAACTGATGTTTCAAGCTATTCAAATAAAAAAACTATTAATCATAACCAGACTCAGTCTGTGGTGTATGTGAATTGTGATTTATTGTCCTTACCACTGCAGTTCTCCAGGCTTTGAAATGAACAGTCAGACAGACAGAAAACCTCACACTTGATCACCAGAGGGTCGCCAACATTATCAGTCACCAGTAAATGTCTCTAGAAGTTAAACAGAAAGGGAAAATAATGTTTTTATAGGAAAAATGTATACAGAGAAGCTTAGTAATGCAGAGAGGCAAGTCTGTCTCACAGCCTCATTTTCATCCACGTTAAATTGGTGTCTAACCTGACTAAGGTCTATTCATTAAAAACCTTAATTTAAAAATATATAAACATTCATTTTCTAAAGATATTTGTAAGCCATGTTGGTTCTTCCCTCCATGATACAAGGATGATTTGTCAATTAATTTACCAGAAGCCCAGTATGTTTATAGTTCAGATAGATTTAAAGAAAAGTAGTTGTTGAATGTTAACAAACTTGATAAATGAAAATTTTTATAATAACATTTATGATGTCACCATAGACTAATTTGACTGGAAACCGACATTTCTGTGCATTTACAGCTAAATGTCTCCGTGACAGCTTTAATTCTCTATAGTCCCAGGCTACATTCAGGTCTTCCACACTTTTTAACCAATAAAGTTGTTTCCAGTTGTTAGTGATTACAGGATAAAGTTGTTAAATAGTTAAACAAAAATTGGTGGGTGGTACCAAACTTCAAAATGAACATGTGTAAACTGATTTCATTGACTTTCCCAAGGCTGGAAATCATGATTTATTTATTTATTTTATTTTATTTATTTACAATTAATCCATGTTTGTGACAATTCAGTTCTTTATATTTCGTGTTATGTTTAGTAATTCAAATATGCACTCTCAGATCAACCACCAGAGGTCCAAGTCATCCCACTTGTTCCCCTCATTCTTCACACACCTTTCTAATTCCTTGTAGTGTGTATCTTGTTAAATACGATGAACATTTTGTCTTTGCAGTTTCTTTGGATTTCTGTTCAGTCTTGACATCAGTTTCTTTCCGCAGATTATTAGGCAACTCAACTGCTTTTCAGATGTTTTACATTTCATGTATATTGCTCATTATGGCTCTGTTCAATTATTACTTTTCCAAACCTGGAAATCACAATTTAAAAGCTTATTAATACTCAGTTTCACCACCAGAGGTCCCTGTCATCCAATTTGTTCCTATAATTCCTCACTTACACACACATTGGGTTTCCATGTTTTATGGGGGCATTCCATAGGCATAAAAGGTTTTTCTACTGAACAGACAGTAGAATCACCTAACACTACACCTAAATATGCCCCTGACAGAAAACTTTCTGCATTTTTAGATTTTCAAAACACTTAATTCTGTATGATCTATAAGCTTGTTTTCTCATAAGGACCAAAAAATGTCCCTACAAGGTCAACATTTACTGTATTACTATCCTTGTGGGGACACGAGGACCACCCCTCCCACTGGTTGTTGTAATCTAATAATCATAATAGCGTGTCTTTGATAGGTGTTAAAATAATTGCATATTGTTAAAATAATGAGATGATCACCATATTTTCATGCAACCAGTATGCAATAAAATACTAAGTGAAGTTCATTCATAACTTTCAATATATGATGCAGTACAATCTTTATACTTTGGTAGAATCTTGATATGAAACATCTGATATCTCTGATTTAAATTAAGTGGTCCGAATGTTCAGAAATGACACTGGTTACCGGATACATACATTTTGACTCCTTTTTGACATGGAGTAGGATAATAAAAGCAAAAATCACATCAGTGAGTATGTGCAGCATGAACTAACCCCTGAGACATCTAATATGCTGACGGGAATTCAAGAACAAGAGGGGCAACATTTTTACACAAGAACTTTTCCTGTAACTAAGATTAATTTAGACAATAAGATGCTCTGATAGCCAGAGGGTTTGAAAGCTAAACACAATATAACATGCCACTTTAAAATGTTAGGAATGTATATAAAGAACATAGATTTTTTTGTAGACGTGAGATATAATGATTGCGACGTCCCTGCTGATGGACAGAAGAGTGATGGACAAGACTACATCTTTAAGACACTATAATTACCTACTGTAAATATCACTGAGGCTCAAATAAAAAGAAAAAAATAATCAATAGTGTGGTATTTTGAACATTTCAGAATGTTAAATTATTAGTTAATCAATAAAAGTGTGCAAACATTAAAATGACATTAACTAACCAGTAAATGCACCTCAACTATTAATAAACAATTCAATTAAATTTCAATGGTTTGCATATATTTGATTTTGCACACTGTATGAAATGATATGCAATAGGACACCAAATTACTTAAATGTAATGCAATATAAAAAAGTAGAGTAGGTGTTACAGGCTTCGTAATGCAGGGACACTCAAGTAATTAATTCACTGTTTGCATCTAAAGATGGCTTGTGATAAAGACATGAGAACACTTGGAATGTCCCGATGTAGTTTCAGCTGTGACCAAACTTTGTATGTAAATAATTTTGTTCACATCATTCAGATGAATTAACACACTGATTTAAATACTGACTTTTTTTACAGGAATTCACAGAAGATACTTTTGAAAATATATATGTTGGTTGTTTTCTCGATGACTGCAGTTTACTTAACAGAAGCCCATTATGTATTTAACTTGGATAGGTTGGGTGAAACGGTCCCACTTTATATTAAGTGGCCTTAACTGCTATGTACTTAAATCAAAAATTGTGTTCATATTGTATTGCAAAAAACTTTTGCTGCTATTGAGGTGATATGGTATAAGGTTAGGGACAGGTTTGTTGGTATGGGTAGGTTTAAGGGTGGGTTAAGGGATGGGTCAACAGTGTAATTATAAATGTAATTACAGAAATGAATTACAGATGTAATTACATGCAGGTATTTTTAAATGTACAATGTAAAAACATGTATGTACACAATGAGTGCATTGCACCAAATGATTAACTTAAATGTAAGTACATAGTAGTTAAGGCCACTTAATATAAAGTGGGACCGGTGAAACATTACAAGTAAAGTAGCATTTGATTTAACAGATGTTAAAATGGACTGAAAAGATAAATGAAAGGGTAAAAAGATAAATGAATTAATAAATGGGTTGTAACTTTACAGTTACAAGTGTAAATAGCTGATGATTTCTTTTAAAGCAAAGCAGAAATAATATCTGTATTCACTAATAAGTTCAAGAAAAGTCACTGATTGATAGATTGATTTGACTGACTTCTGCGAAATGTTATGAAACAGGTTGGGAGAAAAAAGAAAGCTACAAGAATGTACCTAAGAATATTTTCTAAGAAAGTTTCTTTAACATGACAAGAATATCACACATTCAGAAGATGCTTTAGAAAAACACAGCAACACAGTTTGACAAATATTGCAGCTAAAATAGTTAATTATAGTTATATCAATTTTTCTATTTTTTTACATAGCTATTTTTGCTATCTTTAGGACATGAGAGTGCTTATGATCAATGTTAGCAAACAGATCTGTTAAAATCACAGCTTTTGATACTGTGCTTTTGTTATTCAATTTGTGCAATTGAAAGAACATTTTTTATAACTTATTTTTTGTGATCGAACCTCCAGTGGTGAAACTACAAACTGCAAATATTGCACTTTCCACATTTCCACTTTCTTTTAAGTGACAACAAAGTTGAAAATTAAATGAAACACACATGAGATCTCCATTTAGCTTTCTGAGGCATGAAGGAAGTAACATCTCAAAATTTCTGAGCGTGAAACATGTCAAACAATGCGTATCAACAACGAAGACTGAAACAAACCTGTAACTCATTACATTGCATTCATTTCAGTAAAAGTATTAATCAACCAATATATTAAAATGAACAACACCTAACTGTTTGGCACAAATGTTTTTCAATGTTTTCTGTTTTTTAAATGAACACTGTTTTCATTGCATTAAACCGACACTGATCATAATCAACCGATAGGCTATATAACCAAATACAATAAACCTAAAATTATATTTTCATCATGTGTCATCATCAGACATCACATGTCTGGTCTTTTTGTTCCCTATAGAACTGCCTGATCACTCACTTACATACATACTTGGCATACTTGGCATACATACACTGTCCCAGGGGCGTAGCCATCATTTCAGAAGTGAGGGGGACAGAAATGTTTATATATATATATATATATATATATAACATTACAATATAACATTTCTGTAATCTATATAACCTACCAGTCAACAGTTTTTGAACAGTAAGATTTTTAATGTTTTATAAAGAAGTCTTAATATTTTTAAAATAACTGCTTTCTATTTGAATATATTTTAAAATTATTGCTGTGATCATAGCTGAATTTTCAGCTTCATTAGTCCAGTCTTCAGTATCACATGATCCTTCAGAAATCATTCTAATGTGCTGATTTGCTGCTCTAGAAACCTTTTTTAATTATCAGTATTATTCTTATTATATAGTAATTTTTTTCAGGATTCTTTAATGAATAAAAGGATACAAAGATCAGCATTTATCTGAAATAAAAAGCTTTTGTAACATATACACTATACCATTCAAAAGCTTAGAGTCAGTATAATTTTTATTTTTTGGAAAAGAAATTATAGAAATTGAACACTTTTATTTAGCAAGGATGCTTTAAATTGATCAAAAGTGATGATAAAGACATTTATAATGTTACAGAAGATTTCTATTTCAGATAAATGCGGCTCTTCTGAACTTTCTATTCATCAAAGAAACCTGAAAAAATTATACTCAGCTGTTTTCAACATCATAATAATACATGTTTTTTGAGCAGCAAATCAGAATATCAGAATGCTTTCTGAAGGATCGTGTGCTTGGAGTAATGATGCTAAAAATTTAGCTTTGAAATCACAATAAATTACATTTTAAAATATATTCAAATAAAAAACAGTTATTTTAAATAGCCTAGTAAAACTATTTCAAAATGTTACCGTTTTGCTGTACTTTGGATCAAATAAATGCAGGCTTGGTGAACAGAAGAGACTTCTTTAAAAAACATAAAAAATCGTACTGTTCAAAAAGTTTTGACTGGTAGTGTATAGGCAACTTTAATTTTTCTCTTATTTCTAGCTTTTAATTGGCTAAGAAATCAGATATACTGCTGGACAATAACCAATAATAATAATTTGTTTATATACTACAAACACTTTTTTATCACATAATAAGGCAGAATAGTTTCTATACTGTAATAAATGCTATGTCAGATGGCACTGCATTGTTCATATACTTTATTTATTTTCAACATCATAATAATACATGTTTTTTGAGCAGCAAATCAGAATATCAGAATGCTTTCTGAAGGATCGTGTGCTTGGAGTAATGATGCTAAAAATTTAGCTTTGAAATCACAATAAATTACATTTTAAAATATATTCAAATAAAAAACAGTTATTTTAAATAGCCTAGTAAAACTATTTCAAAATGTTACCGTTTTGCTGTACTTTGGATCAAATAAATGCAGGCTTGGTGAACAGAAGAGACTTCTTTAAAAAACATAAAAAATCGTACTGTTCAAAAAGTTTTGACTGGTAGTGTATAGGCAACTTTAATTTTTCTCTTATTTCTAGCTTTTAATTGGCTAAGAAATCAGATATACTGCTGGACAATAACCAATAATAATAATTTGTTTATATACTACAAACACTTTTTTATCACATAATAAGGCAGAATAGTTTCTATACTGTAATAAATGCTATGTCAGATGGCACTGCATTGTTCATATACTTTATTTATTACCTGGAGATCACTTGACAAACACAAATACACCATATATTGTCGCAATCGTGTTTAATGTCTTCATGTTTCCAAACGTTTCTGTTTTTCTGTGAAAACAACTGTTTTCTTACAGTGATAGCTGGATGATTTTGTCCATAATAGGAATTTCCTGGTACGACTTTCTGTGCGTGAGTGCCCTCCGGCTTCGAGTATGATTGAAACACAGCGCTCCGCGATGTTCATCTCACCTTATTCTGGGTCCGAATAAAACATCAGATCATGCACAGACTATCCTGTCTCTTTGAATTTAAATATATATTTATTTCTCACTGGCTCTTGAAAACCTCCATGCGAACACACTTGCCCGAAAAAGTGTGGGGGACGAATTTACGTGATATTAAAAGTGGGGGGGACATGTCCCCCGCGTAATCTACGCCCCTGCACTGTCCTCATCTTGTCTTCTATCACTTCAGTCACACCCTTCAGCACCTGTTACTCCTCCAGCTCTTTCTGTGAACCTGTTTACTCACCTGCTTCCATCACTTGACTTTCTGTCATTCCTGCTAATGCAGACCTGCTTATACATTACCTCTGTGTCATCTTATGTTATTGTGACACATGCATGTTTTGTGTTAATTGTGGTCATTTATTATATCTTGACTTTTACAGTTTATAGGGAGTTTAAAACTGCCACACGAACACAAATGTATCACTGAACGTTACACTGTAAAAAAAATTCCGTAATATTTACAGTAAAAAACCGGCAGCTGTGGTTGTCGGAATTTTACCGTACAAAATACGGTAGCAACGTTTTAGGTTTTAACTTAAATTTACAGTTAAATACCGTAATTTCATTAACTGACATAATGTTAATATACCAACCTATTGAAGTACTGAAATCTGTTTTGTACCTTTGTAATGCACTGATAACCACCAAATGCAGGTGGTGATGAGAAAGTCACATGATGAACCAAAGCCCATCACAAGCAGCTTTTAAATAATAACATATATAGAAGGTGCACAGTGTCATTCACACAAACGCTAAACACCATCATGGTAACACACATGAAACTGAAATAATGCAATAAACATTCATTTAACAACATTAGGTGTAACACACAACTCTAATATACAAAACTGATAAGAAAAAACTAAGAAGAAACATAATTATTTCAACAAAAAAACATCAAATTTGAAATGTAACGCAGGGAATTCTGGCAATGTCAATTTACGGTTATTCACTGTAAATTAAATGTATTTTCACTTCCAAAAACGGTATACTACCGTAAAATGTATGTCCAATACATGTAATGTCCAATACAGTTTTTCACCGTATATAGTAGGTGAATTTACCGTTAACCATTTAACAGGTTTTTACTGTAGCATTTTTACAGTCTTTTACCGTTAAATTCACGGTAATTTTTTACAGTAATATACTCATTCTTAAATCTAGGATTCTTGAGAATCTTTTAAATAGCTAGAAAATTCCAAGGAAAGTGCAGAGACCAGTACTCTGACCAGTACTCTGACTTGATTTGACTTGATGTGTGGGCGATGGCTACACTTTGAGAAAACAAGGTGGTGTCACTTTGAGGGTACTGCGACAAGCTGTTGTACTTTTTTTTTTCTTCTGAAGTGTACCCATCGTTCACACATCAGAGTACTGGTCTCTGTATTTTCCTTGGAAAATCTCAAGGGTGGTGTAACACACCAGTTTGTTCCCACAATTCCTCACACACACACACACACACAGTTATGATGGCCCACATGTGTGAATGAGACATTGTAATGGCTGTTATCTGATAAATATAATAGCATGTATTGATAATAGGGAATCAAATATTTCCTATTTGTTTTAGGTTATGAGTCACTCACAATGAGGAGATTGCCATGTTCTTATGCTACCAGTTTGCATTGAAAAACCATTTCAAATTCATTAAAAACTTCCCATTTTGTGATATAGTATAAACATTTATGCTTTGGATAAGAATATATCTCCCAATTGCCTAATTGAGAGCTGGTTTAAATAATTAGGCAGATAAAATTGCATATTTGTCTGATCAGAAATCATGCCTTACAGTAAAAAAAAAAAAAAAAAACCTAAACCTTTACATTATTGAGGTCCTGGTGGATGATTGTCTTGCTGTGCATGACCTCTGGTTATCAAAGCAGCGTCTACAAGGAAGTTCAAATCCTAATTACTGGAAAAGTACAAAAATGGTGTCCTTCTTGTCTCTTTGATATAACAATAATTCTTTTGGCATGTGGTATTTCAGAGAGTATGTGCCTGTATGTACACTGATGCATTATCTACTTTAATATTTCATGTTTCCTTTTTTTTGTAATGAGCATCAGTAGTGCTAGATTTACTTTTTTTCATTTTTAAGAACTATATATAGTTCTATTTGGTTTTGAAATCAACTTGGCTATTAAAGTCTCCAGAAATAAACCAGATTATCAAAATCACTGATTAGATGTAAATATATTTATTTTTAAATGTGACTCTGAATCAGTGAATTGCTTTCAGTTTTACATCTTGTTTGCAGATACCACAAAAATAAAAATTAAATAGAAAAAAACTACATTTCTGTGATTTGTCTTATAAAACAACATTTATTTTCTTGTAATTTTCAAATATGGTAATTAAATGAAAATATTTAATGCTAAACATGTTGAAGATTATCAGATTGTCAATTCATAAAGTGATCAGTTTTGTTTAGCTTGTATGCATACACCCATAGAAAGCAATTTCAAAGATGTTTCTCATCCAGTGTGTGTGTTGCTTTTTACTCTTTTTCTTTGTTTTGCTAATGTTGGAGGATCCTTGTTAGAGGACAATATTTATGACCCAAAATCTACTAAATTGTCTAATGATTTGATATAGTATACCCACCATGGTTGATTTTGCACCTACATTTGGCAGGTCGGTTGGTGTTGTTTTCAAACTAATGATGCTGGAATTATGTACTGTTTTGAATTAAAGGCCTGAAAACGACAAGAAAAAGATCAGCTATACCAGAGTTTGGTATTCTGAACATATTTTAGAATGTTAAACTGTCAGTTCAATCAAGAGAATCTAATCACAGACACTGGCAATTTTTAACATAGAACAATTTTACAGCATAGTTCTTTGACAATAGCAATCATTTGACAGAACAACACAGGCAGAAAGATTTGATCATAACACAAGAACACTTGGAATGTCCTAAGTTGTCATTAGTGCAACATCTCTGACAACATCTATAGATGTTCTGTGGTTTCAGAATGTAATGTGTGCGTTGGGACATACCTTTGTGAAGTATTGTCGTGTTTTTTTATTTAATTAAATTTTATTTATTTTATCCAAATTTCTCTCAGATGTATTTTATACACAAGAATGTCATTACTGAATCATATTTGGGGGAAAGTGACATGACATGTGGCATTAGTGCATTTTTACCCATCCTAAGTGCACACACACAAACCGTGAACACACACCCAGAGCAGTGGGGCAGCCATTTATGCTGCGGCGCCCGGGGAGCAGTTGGGGGCTCGGTGCCTTGCTCAAGGGCACCTCAGTCGTGGTATTGAAGGTGGAAGAGAGCGCTGTACATTCACTCCCCCCACCTACAATCCCTGCCGGACCTGAGACTCGAACCCGCAACCTTTGGGTTACGAGTCCAACTCTCTAACCATTAGGCCACGACTTCCCCAGAACATTTGTTGTTCTCTCTATGATACAGGAACAGTTCATCATGCACGTAACAGAAGCTTATTACTGTAATGTCTCTGTTTCAGTTGGATTTATTTAAAATGGAACATAGAAAAATAGCGTAAAAAACAAGCAGTCCTGATGTTAAAATAGCTCTGTTATACCAATAATATAACATTATTTATTATGCCACCATGGACACTTTGTCACACAAACAAACTCCACACAGAAAGACCTTCTGGCCCAGCAGCAGCCCAAACCAGGGTCCTTCTTGCTGTGAGGCTGTCATTTAATTTTTTGTTGTTGTACTTGGAACTAATTTCAGTAGCACCTTTTTTACAGTCCTGTTCCACATGTATATACTGTGTTATATTAATTACAACAACTGGGTAATAACTAGGTACTAACCCTGAACCTACCCCTAAACCTAAACTTAACTCATGCAGTGACCTTATATTACCCTTATATTACTGTAAGTACATGTAAGTGAATGTACTGTAAAGTGAAGTGAAAACCTAATTTCTCTATCTCTGTTACGGGGCTGACGAGACGTGAGACTTGCGGATCCATGTGCAAGCTTTATTTGATAAAGACAGAGACGTGGTCATACAGCAGGCCTGGGTCAGATGAGGGCAAACAGGTATATGGTGGGCAAAACACAAGAATAGTCCTAGGGCTAGCGCAGGTCGACGATCGGCAGACAGAATCAAAAAGGGGCAAGACAAAAGGGGTGAATCCAGGGAACCAGGCGAAGACTGACATCCTTATTCATACTATCTATTCATACTATCATTGACCCAAATAAATATCCATCTATTCATTTTGACCCAAATAAATCAGGTTCTCAGGTCTTAGGCAGGGAAGCACCCACTCATATATGCTGTTGCTGTTGCTATTCTGTAGTTATGCATTTATATGTTCATTTTCATTTAACATTATTTTAGATTCATGATATTACCGTGTCAGTTTACATGTCCCAGCATTTGTCAAAAGGATGTTTAGAAATACATATACAGTACACACGCTACTGTGTTTAAAGACCATTTATTGATTTTCACCTCCGATTAATGACAAAAAAAGCAAAATCACTGAGGGCAAACAGCAACCCAAAAAGAAAAAGAAAGCAAGCTGAAAGAATCAACATTTATAAAGCAATAATTCAGGCATGATTGCTGAATGACTGAACAATCTTAATGAGGATATTTATATTTGACTTCTTCAGCATACAAAACATTGCCATTCTCAAAGACTACTGTTTGTTTGCGAGCACCCTTTCCTGCATCGGGTAAAAAGCGAGTCATCTTGCCATTAGTTGGATAGGAATGCATGCCATTCTGGAATGGGGTTGGTTGGAACATCATATTCATCTGAAAGAACAAAACAAGGAGGTTAGTTATAATCATCCACTTGTTTCAGCATACTGTTTATTCTTATGGCATTTCTGGGTTGTGGTAATAGTACAGTAGAAGTGACATCTCTCAGTTACAGAATTTTAACACAAGGGCTATTATTCTTCATAAAGTAAAGTAATAAATATTTCAGAGTGTTTCAGACGCAATTACCTGGGGATAAGGCATCCCACCGAAAGGCATATTACCGTTACAGAAAAATGGCTGTCGTCCGTACCTTTCGTTTATAAATGAGTCATGTTAATCATATGTTTTAATGAAGCTCAGTAAATGTAAATTAAATTGTAATTATTTTTATTACATTATTTTTAACTAATACATATATACTAACCCATAAGGCACCATGGGACCCATAGGATTCATCATCCCCCAAGGGCCAAAGCTCATTGTTGGAGATGTTTTGTAGTGGTGTGGTAAGCAGACTTAGCAGCTGAGAAACAGTAGAAGTCATTTCAAATAACTGAACACTTTTCCTGCGCTTTATCTACTTTTTAGTTCATTTTTAGGCAGAAATAACAGAATACAATGTAATGTTGTTTCAATGTATCTTGAGCACACTTAATAAAGTTTGGTACAAGTGATTGTTTAGATTGTTTGTTGGTTTTCTGATTAAACATAAAATAATACAAGACTTAAAAATACATTAAAATACAGGGTTTTTGTATGACATAAATATGTACCAGTCATACATTTTATATAAGACCTTTGGATTTAATTTGATATTTCCTTACCAAAGCCTTTGTGCAGTGTTCAAGCAGCTCTTCAAAGCAATGAAAGTGATTCTACTTGAGCACCAGACATCTATACGCCCAAGGACACAACATCTCCACCCACTAATATGAACAAATAACAGGTATAGTTCTGAGGCAACCAAGAAAGAAACTGAAAACAGCTATTATATTTGTTCTCTTTTCTACATTTCTAAGAGCATCGATGAAAATCCACCTTCTTTGTCAGACAAGATATTTGTTTCAACACTAAGCACATGGTTTTATGTAATTGTATGCCTTTATTGATAGGACCTTAGAAAGAAGAATTGGACAGTTTAAGGTCTACAAGCCAATACTCAAAACAGGGTCTCCTGAATTGCTGTTGCGCTAAATTTCAGAGCGCTGCCTACAGGCTATGGAATCAAACGTACATACATTTTGCAAAATACCTAATAATAATAATCAAGCAAGAAAACTGGAAATAGGTCTATTTTTGCTAATATTTTGTTCAAAATCATGTTAATTAAGAAAGAACACTATAAGATGGAAACAGTATGCCATGTGAAATGATGTCTACCAGATTTCAAAGACACAATAAAAATTCTCCATGACAAACTGCAGCTATTCCATGGTAGTTCATTCATTTAATGAGCAATGCTGCTTTCTCAAGTATTATAAAAATTGCAGCTAATTGCAACAGTTCATTTATTGACAAAAGAAACAGAATGACTGAAAATACACACCATATCAAAATAGAGAGGGTTGTTTATCTGCTTGTAACTGTGTTTAGCACTTGTCTTTTGTCAAATGCCTCTATTAGTTTATGTTGCTTCATAAAAAAGTATATTGCAAAATAATTAATAGATTTACATTGTACCTTCACTGTGTTTTCTTCAGCATGCACGCGCAGCAAAAGTTAGCTAAGCATCAAAACTTTGACTAAGTACTAAAATAGGGTTTGTTTCTATTCCTGTTAGACCTCCCCACATTTGCAAAAGCTGTTGTCAAACAGGATTCTGAATGAATGACACTTAAGAATGATAAATGGGACATTGTTTATGGCAAACAATGCAGAAAAACATAGCGTTTCCCATAAACCATTAATAATATTCCATAATAGATCAAAACAAACAAACAAACAAACAAAAAATTAAAAAAGGAACAAGTACTCAACATTTTAGTTTCTTCAAAGTATTTTTGTAATGTGTACACTGGTATTTACTTAAAATATACGTGCACCATTTTTGCATCACACTTTTTAAGTAAATACAACTTGAAACAATTGTATGTAAATTAATAAGAAAACCTCTGTACATATGAGTTTAGTTTATTTTGACAGATTGCAATACTACTCTGAAAAGCAATCAAACTAAAATCATGAATGTATAGTGCTGAATTTTTTTTTGCCATCTTCAACATGTTTCACTTCACAATGGTTCAAATTCTTTGCTAGTTTTCATGCTAGTTGACGTGACGCATTTTTAGCAACAATTCACTTTACACATACTCTTGTGTTCATAACATTTCAAGGTTTTTGACAACTTTTGTGCCTTTCTTTTGTGTGTGTGTGTATGAAAAATTATATGATCAGTACGTCATGGCAACTTTTGAGTAACTAACTTTTGTGTAAATTAAGTTGAAATAACTTGTATAGCCACGTTGCTTATACTTAAACATTTAAGGTAGCAACTCAACAGAGTTTTTAAGTTAAAATAGGTTGATTTTGTTTGTTTGTTTGGTACCCTCAATTAACCTTTGATGCTGTGTTTATACACCTTAATAAAATACATATATAAATAAGTCATCAAAGACAAAGGGATATGAAACCATGAATATAAACATTTTTAAGAACTGCAGATGTCTCCAACATTCATCCTCATTCAATATATTGTAACTAGACTATATGTGACCATGAGATTGAATGAATAAATAAGCTTTCAATTGATGTACAGTTTGTTATGATAGGACAATATTTGGCCGAGATACAACTATATGAAAAAAAAATCGAAATATTGAGAAAATCACCTTTAAAGTTGTCCAAATGATGTCCTTAGTAAAATGCATATTACTAATAAAAAAATAAGTTTTTATATATTTACGGTAGGAAATTTACAAAATATCTTCATGATCTTTACTTAATTTCTTAATGATTTTTTGGCGTATTTTTGGCTATTGCTACAAATATACCCGTGCTACTTATGACTGGTTTTGTGGTCCCGTATAGTCTACAGGTATGTGTATCTATGTTAACTGTCATTATTCTCCAGCATATTCTAGATTATGAGCTATTTGAAATGTCTGTGTGTGTGTGTGTGTGTGTGTGTGTGAGAGAGAGAGATTTCATATAAGCTAAATGGATGTTCAACACTATTAATTAAGACTAGACGCATGGCTTTTAAATTTGGTTTCCTGAAAAGCATTCATCAAGGGAAAGGAATGGAATAAACATAAGCCATAATCGAGTATACACAACATTGTTTGATGAACATTTATTTTTAAGCTAAATCATTGAGGACAAAAAGCAACCCAACAAGTACTTGATTAATTTCAGTTAATGATTTTGCAGAGACTGCAAAAATGTGAATCTTATACATAATTATAGATTTTAATTTCATACTTTCAATTGATGATTTTGTAGAGATGGGACAAAGTACAGATCTTTAAATGGAATTATGGTAATTATACTAGTAATTAATGAATTTTAAAGCCAATAGAAAGTAGAGTGAAAAAAAATCAACATTTTGAAAAAGCATAGAGATTAAGCAATAATTCATTAATATTTCCGAATGATTTGGTGTTGTGCATTAGATCTTGAAGAGCCGTATTTTGTTTCTTCAGCATAGACAATTTCGCCATTCTTTAGGACAATTTTTTGTCTGCGAGGACCGCTTCCTGAATTAGGATAATAGCGAGTCACTTCGCCATTTCCTGGAAGAGAAGGTGCACCACCCTTGAAGAAGTTTGATGGAAGGCTCATATTTGTTTGCATCTGACAAAAAAAAAAGTTTTCACAAAAACATGGTGAGAACAAGTCCAATAGAATTACTAAACGTTATACATGCTCAGTTTATAAAGAAAATATTCACATGCCATTACCTGTGTATGAGTCGTTGCATTGGAAGGCTCATCATCATCCGAATCCTCATTATAGATAGGTCCTCCAAAGCTTTCATTTAAATAATAATAAAAATCAATTCAAAAATGATAGATGAGTATACATCTGAATGACAGATTGATCACTGACATTATTCTATCAGGATTGACACATTTACAGTTTTTTTTAAACTTAAATCATTTTAATAACAGAACCTTCATGTCATTTTTCAAAACTCTAGACACATAATTCACAACCGATGATCAAAATGCACATTTTTCAAAACACTTAACACTTTTTCCAAATGCTTGGATACAACACACATGAACCAAAGATCTTTTGTTCATTGAATTCAAAATAACACAACTTAGTATCAAAGTATTGCTATTTCAAAATGCAACTACATCTGAATCGAGTGTCTGTTCATTTCATTACAATGATCTAACTATCAACTGATACAACTGCTCAAAATGTTACAAAACGGTTGCAAATATCTAAAGTAACGTTTCTATGATATTTCATAATAAATGAGTTTTATGAGAACCAATGCTTCTGCAAATGGAAGGCTTCTTTAAAGATATGAACGCAATATGCAAAGTATTGAACATTGAGTTTTGTGTCTGGAGTTTTGAAAATAAAAAAGTAATACTTGCCCCTTTCAAGTGATTAAAATACTGTTTTATAAAAGGGTATACAATATACCTTTCCAAGTGGTTAATATTTCCACTGGTACAAATATACCTACCCAAAAGGTACTATCTGGTTTTTCGGAGTCATACCCCAGTTATAGTTCATTGTTGGAGATGTTTTACTGGGGTAAGCAAATGCTACAACTGCGAGAAACAAGGAAATCATTTCAAAAAGTCAAAAATCTACTTTAAATTAACTTCAAAATTAGGCAGAACAGCAGAATGCAATGTAACTGTTGCTGCTGTGCATATTAAGTTGTGCAAATGTGCCTAGACAAAGTCAATATTAATGCAATATATGTTTTTAGTACATATGCTGCTAAGCAGAGCCATTAAATGCAGAATAAAATCAAATAAATTATACAAATATGTTTATTTTTGTAGACACTAATTAGTGTTTTTACAATACCATAAATATGCACAAAAACATATACTTTAAGATTCATTAAATTAAATAAAATTAAATATGATATTTGCGTACCAAAGTCTTTGTCCATTTTTCAAGCAGCTCTTCAAAGCAGTGAAGGTGAATAACCAGAGATCTGTAAGCCCTTTTATACATCTCCACCCACACATCTACTGACAGGAGGGTAGCTAAGAAAGAAACTGAAAGAATGAATTAGCTTTGTTCTCTTATATATTTTTTTAACATTTCTTCTGTGTTGTATTTATACACCAATCTTGTTTGTAAAAAAGTTAGGTCATGTCTTGCAAAGGATGCAAGTTACTGTATGAAAAAAAACACAAAAAAGACTTGACTAATATTAATCAAAACCAGTAGTTATTTGCCAAACAATGCAAGAGTTTGAGCTGAAAATGTATTAAATTAATTAATTTAATATTGCATTTCAGTAAATTTTTTTCAATAGACCTTAGTCTAGTCATATTTATTATTAGTCAGGTTATTGCCATATTACATTTTTCACAGGAATGTAAAATGAGGATGTGTGTTTGGTGGATTGCACTGTTGTTTAACAGCATACCAATCATTCATCAAAAGACAACAAAAAAATCTACTTTTCCAAACAACTGTGGTAGTCAGTATGACGTCTAACTTGACTTGCTCATTTCCCTTAAAATATGCTCTTAATTACATACTTCGTTGTTCCTGAAGTGTTACTTCACTTAACAACATCACATTTGGTAACCTGCTCATCCTGTTTTTATTATGCAGTCAGCCAGTCGCAACTATGAGAAATAAAAAACAACTTTAAACCCAACATTCTAAAAAAAAAAAAAAACTATTGTTGGAAACTAGTTTCAGTAAATCATAAAGTTTAACGCCACTTATTTTATATATAACAAGTAGCGTGACATCTGTCACAACTTCTGTTACAAAAATACATGATTGTTTGAATCAACCCTGATTCATCATGAAAAAACTATGATAATCAAAACACAGAGGCGCAAAATGGGGTGTGCAGAGATTGGTAGTCTTAACCTATCAATTGTTTTTTTCACTGTAAACCGTTAAGTCAATCAACATCTATGTTGTTGCTTGAGAGGGCAAAGTGATTAAGCATAATATCATTTCATTATCTCTGTCCTTCAAAAAGTAATATAGTTGCGTTATGTTTGTGAATGGGCCTTCAGTTTACTTTCTAGAGAAACTGAGAAGATTGTTAACAGAGATGCAAACTTGCGCTGAAAATCAATGTTTTTGTGATCAAGGGCATGATTGGAAGTTCAGGGGCCAATTTTGATTTTACAAATACATTTTACTCACACTTTCAGTGTAATAATATATACTTCAGCATCAGATTTGTTACATTAATTACCTTTTTGTAGACATTTAAGTGGTACCATTTCTAATTGATGACCAGTAAACACAAGTGATGACAATAGCATTCATTAATACACATTTTATAAATAGAACTTATCATTGTTTCTCCTCCTGTTACGTTTCAAATGTGTGGATCCATAATGGTGTTTTGGTGTGGATTGACCGGAGCAGAGTTGGTGTTTTCATACTATTCTTTCCGATGGATGTTAAGTTTAGCACTCACGTATTGGATTGTGGGATTGACAAGCAGACCTAAGAAAGTGTGCTGACTCAACTCAGCTGCTCAAAAAACTTATCCAGTTTGTTCTAATGACTCAGTCATACTTATCTTTATGAAAACATAAAGTAAAAAAATAGGTAGGATGGATTTGCTATTAATAGCTAAGGATGGGAAATTTTATTCCGATCATTTGATTTGTGCTGGTTTTGGGGTCCATTAAAGAAGGGACAATTTAAAGACATTTGCAGATGTCAACATGTCAACACATTATAAATGTCATATTCTACAATTTCATTGCATAGCCAGATAAGTCTGTCACGAATCCGGTCTATGAACTTCCGTTCACTCACCACCAGAGGTCACCTGCTCACTACATGGACTCTCACACTACACAGACTGTTACACTGTACCCTGGAATACATTTCCCCATCATCCATTGCACTGATTGCACACAGCTGTAACCAATCACATGCTCACCTGAAAGCTACTAATAACACACACTATATAAATCAGTCTCACACCACCATTCAACGCCGAGTATTGTTTAGCGTTTATCACTCTTCTAGCGGTAGCTACTTTACGCAGCCAGTTCCCGGTCTAGTTCATAGTTTAGTCTAGTCTTGCCTTGCCTGTTTTCCTGTGTAAAGATCTTTGCCTGTGTATTACGGATTACCCCTTTTGTCAAGCCCTCCGGATTCTGTTCGCCTATCGAAGACCCACACCTAGGATTACTCTTTGTCTTGCCTGTGTTGTACCTGTTTGCCATTGTTTGACCCATGCCTGTTATATGACCATGTCTTGGAAATAAAGCCTTGCATACGGATCCGCACGTCTCACGTCTCGTTCGCCCCATTACAAAGTCATTACATATCTAAGTCGATGTGATGACTTAACAATTAGGGGGGAGAAAAAAATGGAAAATAGCGATAACAAAATATCACTAAAGAGTACTACCATCTAATTTAGATGAGGCATGCATGAAGACATCATTTGATGTATTCTTCACTTCAATAGAGATGACACACAGAACATTTATTGTTCCAGAAAGCCAAAACTTTTTTATTACATTAAAAACATCATTAGACTTAAAAATCCTGAATTCTTCAATTGCAACAGCTTGGCCATTTTTCATACACGCTAGAATGTTTGAACACCTCACTCAATATTGTTGTGATGACGAGTCATTACCCCATTACGAAACAGCTGTCAGGATCATGGACTGTCTGTGTTATGTTTTGCCCCTGTTTCTGTTCCCTTATTTGGTCATGTTCCTGTCCTCGTTTTGTTAATTAGTTTGATTAGTCATCCCATACACCTGTGTTTCCCCAATCATCCCCTGTATTTAAGTTCTAGTCTGTGCAGTCTGTCTCTGTGGGTTCTACTTATGTTCCCTGCTGTTCCCAGTGTTGGAGGGACCTTGTGTTTCTTGGATTAAAGACCGTTTTGTTTATTCCTCATCTCCATCGGTCCTCGCCATCACAGATTGTGACAACAGCATAGTTGTTTCAGGAAGACCCCAAATGGTTTTTATTTTTCAAGGAGCCTTTAATCAGTTCTAACATTCACTTCTTCAAAGGCAGCAAGTTGGTAGGTCCTCATACACTCTTAAAAATAAATGTGCTTCATGATGCCATAGAAGAACCTTTTTGTCTAAATGGTTCCATAAAGAACCTTTAACATCTTTTGTTTCACAAAAGCTTCTTTGGGGTGAAAGAAGGTTCTTCAGATTACAAAAAGGTAAGAAAGAGATGGTTCTTTAAAGAGCCTTTGACTGAATGGTTCTTTGTGGAACCAAAAATGGTTCATCTATGGCATCGCTTGAAGAACCTTTTGAAGCACCTTTATTTTTAAGAGTGTAGTTTCAGACAGTGCCGGTCCTCCCTTATACGTAAAGTAGGCTAGCCTACACAGGTTGCGTAGGGCCCCTCAAACCAACAGGGGCCCTCCTTGCTCCTAAAGATTATTTGATGGCTAGGCCTGTGCAGTTAATAACGTTTTAGTTTTGTTTTTGATTTTGGCTTTCAACGATTATAAAAACACCATTCTGCATTTCATTCTTTTCCTGTAATTTCTTTACTAAGTTTCACTTCAGTTTATTGGTGAAATTTTTTTTTTTTAAACATGCCCTTTAATGCAACTCATAATCCTTATCCCTTTCAATGAGTACTACAAATGACATTGACGACTCTATTATTTTATGTTCTGAATACCTTGATTACCACAAGATTTCACAGTGCAGAGTGACACATAGCAAGGCTATATATGTGATGAAATCTACTTACATGAGATGCAATGGACAAATTAGACGTTTCTATTCATGTTCATCATCAAATTGTATTAACTCCCCACAAATTCTTTCTAAATGATCAAATCAATTAGCATTTGTTTTATTTGAGAGCCTGCATTTTTAAAAATAAAGTAAAATAAAGCAATTGAAAACATTTTAGAGTGTATTGATAAAATCAAAGTAAACAAATGTTTCTTTGAATTGAAAATGCAGGAAACATTATTATCAGTATCAGTGATTATTTTTAAACATGCATTATTGTCCTGATATAGCACTAATATCTATTAATTCTAAAACAGAGTGCAAAACTGGGGGAAATACATGCACACTTCAAAGGTAAATTTACTCTCAGGATGAATGAAGCAAATGCATGATGACGTTTGGGGTCTCCACTTTTCGAGTCCGCCAGAGGGAGCCAACATATTAGTCCAGAGCAACGTTCACCTGTGTATGCATATTGCTCTTTTGGATACCAGATGGCTATTATTTAATAAAGTGCAAATTAATTTGAACACATTTCAATGTGTGATATACTACACGTTATTAATGACAGAAAAAGTAGATAAACACATTGATGTTTTTCACATTTTAATGATTTATACTTTACATCAAATGAGACAAAATGAATGTTGAATGAATATAAACAGGATATCAGCAATGACAAAAAAATTAAATAAAACCAATTTCACTACAATAGTTTTCCAGATGAGATCTCTTTAAAAAAAAAAGAAAAGAAAAAAGCATTAACCTACGTAGAATGAAAGTACTCGCCAACGTTTTTCAGAACACAAGTCTAGTGTTTTTTTAAGAATCTTTGGTTATTTGCACTTTCTCATATTTAACGATTCTCCCTCCCTTCGTGACGATCTCTTTATATTCTAGGGCTCCCTTTTCCTCAATGTAGCGTTCCTGAGTCACTTTTCCGGTTTCAGGGAGAGGGCAAGGAAATGACATCAGAGACAAGTGCTTGTTTAAGGCCTCCCCTCTAACCGGTACCATTGCCTTTCCCAGCTCTCTCTGCTGAGGTGGATCCTGTCGATAGTATAACATAGGAGGTTTATTTACCTCCACTTTATGAACAGGAGGTCCTGGTGGACACCCCTTTTGATTTGGCCTCATGTCAATTCCATGTGTCACTGTGATGTCTCTTGTGATCTCTTTTGGTCTAATGTCTGCTGGTTGAGGTGAAGCAGCTCTCCAGATGTCTGTGATGACTCCAGCCATAGTACTTCTGTAATTGGGATTGGGTTCCACCATCCTGGACACTGGATTACAGTATGGCTGGTCTTTTAGAGTTTCACAAATCTTGACAGGAGACACAAATTGGGTTGGTAACCTGATCCTGGCGCAGAGTTCTGCTATGATTTTACCCATGGCCCAAACGTCTGAGCGTTTGTCACGAACGCCATTATTCTGCAGGATCTCTGGAGCTGAATATGCTTCATTGCCCAAGTTTACTGCAGAGGTGAGTCCGTTTCTGGAGAATTTAGCCAGTCCTAGATCAATGATCACAGCACGGTGGGTTTGATGCTCCACCTGAAATAGAATGAGAAAAGTATGTTTCATTGCTCATGACCACATATAGGGGAAACATGTAGAAAAAGGTATTTTTTTCTACTACAAATTATCTCAAAGTCTGTAATCAAAAGACACAGATTTCAATATGAGCTCAAGCATTCCTCATTGAATCCTTCAAAGGAACTTTAGGAGCAACATGATAGGAGCAAGTTGATACTATGAACAGTAAAATGAAAACACATTTTCGATTCTTGGCCCACTGAGGAGCATTTGTGTCTCACCATGATGTTATCAGGTTTGAGGTCTTGGTGGACGATGTCTTTACTGTGCAGATAGAGCAAACCGTCACACATCCCAGTGATGATTGTGCCTTTCACTGCGTGAGTCAGCTGAAGAAGACAAGAAGACATTGTTGTACTTTGGCTCCACCAATATAATCTAAAGCATACTTTTTAAAGATGTTGTAAAGAAATTTTGTCGTCACTTGAGGTGTCATTTAATGTGCAAAGATCCAGGTTTAAATCCTGATTTAATCATATATATGCGACCCTGGACCACAAAACCTGAAATTGAGATTTATACATCATCTGAAAGCTGAATAAATAAGCTTTCCATTGATGTATGGTTTGTTAGGATAGATACAACTATTTGAAAATCTGCAAAAAAATCTAAATACTGAGAAAATTGCCTTTAAAGTTGTCCAAATGAAGTTCTTAGCAATGCATATTACTAATCAAAAATTAAGTTTTGATATATTTACAGTAGTGGAACATGATCATTACTTAATATCCTAATGATTTTTGGCATAAAAGAAAAATCGATAATTTTGACCCATACAATGTTTTTTTGGCTATTGCTACAAATATATCCCAGCGGCTTAAGATTGGTTTTGTGGTCCAGGGTCACATATTGTTAATTAAACTGAGCAAAATGCAAGTGAACTTGACTAGGTGTCAGTACAGAAAACATTTTAGTAGCTTTATAGAATGTATGGTTTATGAAAGAAAAAAAAACAGCGACAGAATTAATGAAGTAAAGGCTTTATTTGCAACAGGACATAACTGCAAGATAACAAAAATATGCAATACTGTTGCCGTTTACTATATGAAAATACAAAATATACAAACATAAAAAGCCACAGATAAAAAAAACAAAAACATAAATTAAAAAAGTAATCTTCTAATCTGCCTGGTCTTCTGCATTCGGCCACATGTTCTTATCTACATCACACCTGATATCTTCTTCTCTGGCAAGGTATCTTTTGGTGTGCCTTATCCACCCCTGGCAGTGTTCAGCTGTGATGTCTGGGCATGCTGCATTCATGAGGGACATTTGGCCCTGTGGACGATGCTCAAAAACCTTCCACCTCTAGGCTGAGAAAAACTTCTCAATGAGGTTGAGGAAAGTGGACATCATTCTCGGATGGGTGTCAAATCAGGCTGTGACTGCACGGGAATGATGGAATGCCATATTGTTTCATGTGATCACATATATTGGCAAGTGGTTTCCCCACCTGTCACCTTTCTACCTCTGGCACCAGTCTTTCATGCAGGTCTTCTAAAACCTCACATTCATGCAGGAGTGCACTTTTCCACACAAGATCAGCCCAAAGAGGTCCTCTTTTACTGTATACCGTATGATCATATGATTGAAAGAACCTCAACACCTGAGTGTGTTTCCTAGATGGAAATCAGCTGTAATTTATATATTTGCATAACCTCAATCAGCTGTTTCTCATTACTGAATAAAAAACAGGGGATGTATTTGTGTTTCAATTCACAATATTAACAGTTTCACTTAACATTCACTTTGACTTTAGCTTAGGTTTAGAACATGATGTTATCTGTTCTGACATACAGTGTGAAAGCATTTGCAAATTTGGCAGTAAAAATCCATTGTTTTGGTCTTGGTTGAGCTTGTTGGTAACACTTTACAATAAGGTTCATTAGTTAACTACATTAGTTAACATGAACTAATAATGAACTGCACGTATACAGCGTTTATTCATCTTTGTTAATGTTAATTTCAACATTTACTAAAACATTATTAAAATCTTGTTAACATTAGTTAATGCACTGTGAACTAACATGAACATCTGTATTTTTATTAACTAACGCGTAGATTAGTAAATACAGTAACAAATGTATTGCTCATGGTTAGTTCATGTTAGTTAATATATTAACTAATGTTTAACTAATGAACCTTATTGTAAAGTGTTACCAATGCGTTAATTGTATAGCCTACACAGATGGATGTTCTACTAACTGCATTAAGAGTTTAGGAAAATTGTTAAAAGTATTGACAAAAAGTATCATAGCGATTGTAAAAATAAAAAAAAAACTGTAGTATTATATTATATGGAAAAAAAGCAGCAAATCAGGAAATTCTGCTAAACTTCTCAATCTGTTTCACTAAAGAAATAAATAATACAAGGGTAAGTATAGGATGATAGATTTAACATTTTTGAGCTGTGCTAGACATCCTTACCTGTATTTTAGAAAGCTGTACTTTGAAGATGGTCGTCTCAAGATCTTCCCCAAAGATGAACTCCAAAGGAATGTTCCACTTGGAGTCTTTTATCCAAGGTTCACCAAGAAGCTTCACCACGTTTATATGCCGAGCATTACTGGTGTTAAAAAAGTGTGCTTCATGGTTATAATTTAACCTCAGTTAAAATCATTAAAAATTAAGAAATATTAAATATACATACTGATATACTTTGCATTCTCTCTCCAACTGTTGTCTGTTGATGACTCCTAAAGGAACTCTCTTCACAGCAGCCCATGTGTCTCCAAACTTCTCCTTGTATATTTTCCCAAAGCAGCCTGCAGCCAGTGTTTGTGTGGAGTACGCCATCTAGTGATGCTGTTAGTACAGTACACATCAATATGAGAAACTATCAATCCATCTATCTACCTATCTATCTACACTCTCAGAAAAAAAGGTAAAAAAGCTGTCACTGGGGCGGTACCCTTTCAAAAGGTACTAATATGAACCATTTAGATACTAGTAGCTTTAAGTATCTATCTATCTATCTATCTATCTATCTATCTATCTATCTATCTATCTATCTATCTATCTATCTATCTATCTATCTATCTATCTATCTATCTATCTATCTATCTATCTATCTGCTCGTTCACTGACTCGCTGGTCGTCTCAGTGATTAGCCGTAAACAGTGATTCTGTCCTAATTCCCTTACATATTAATGGTGGAGTTCCCTTTAAAATCTTAAATGATTCCCTTTGAGCTAAATTGACCTGTTTCCCTTACAATTCCTTCTGTACATTTTCATGTTGACACTGTATATCATATATAATATATTATATATGATATGTCAACATGAAAATAGATAGATAGAGATAATACATTTTTAATATTAAATAATATTTTCACTGGGGCGGTACCCTTTCAAAAGGTACTAATATGAACCATTTAGATACTAATATCTATCTATCAGAAAAAAAGGTACAAAAGCTGTCACTGGGGCGGTACCCTTTCAAAAGGTACTAATATTAACCATTTAGATACTAGTAGCTTTAAGTATCTATCTATCTATCTATCTATCTATCTATCTATCTATCTATCTATCTATCTATCTATCTATCTATCTATCTATCTATCTATCTATCTATCTATCTATCTATCTATCTATCTATGCCAGAAATCTGTCAGAAATTTCAATGCCAGTATCTTCATGTCAGTGTTTGTTTTCATTTGCAATTGTATGTACTCAAAACAGGACTGTCTTTAAATAGTCATCACCAACAGAAAATAATGTAATATGGGTCATCTGGTGTGTTTACAGGAAATCCCCCCATTAGTCAACTTATATAATCACATGGATAAGTGTCTAAATGTCTACATAGTTGTAAAGTCATAAAGTCATACACTTTTTCTTTAAACCCTACCTGACATTCTACCTGATCAAGTTACTTTAAGATATGTAGTAGAAAAACTTCATTTTAAAGCTAAAGATTCATTAGCGCACATCCATTAACGGGGAGTTTTATTGGAATGCCTTTGGGCAAAACCTGCTGTTTTAAGCCTGTACATGCTGCTGGGAAAATGCTGTCAAACTGGATCTGGATTGCAAAATAAATCATTAACCCTTTCACACAAAGAATACAGTCAAGCCATCTTTCCTTTAAGTTTATGGCTGAATATTTGTTAGCTTAAATTACCCTCCTACCCTCCTCCCTCCACCCCCTGGAAACAAAATAGTTTAGGTATGTTTCCCGCCCATATCCTCAGTGTTATGATTATCCAACCATCACAAATACCCTAGTGCAATTACACAGACAAAAGAAGTGGTTCCTTGATAACCATGAACTAGAAGAAAGAACAGAAACCATGTCATCACTATCACTGACATGAAACCTCTAGCTGTAATCACTGACCTTCATAATAACACACAACAAAATAAGAGTTTGGTTCAATGGTCACTGAATTTTCTTACCTGTATCAGCAGGCTGATGGCAATGAATGTGCTCAAATAAAACAGGAACAGTGATTTTCTTTGCTAATTACCTTCCTTCTATAACCACACCCTCGTATTTCAACACTGAAAGGACACCTGAAGATGACATAACCAACCAGATAAGACAGAGAGAGAGAGAGAGTTGCTAGTTATCATACACTGAAAACTATGGGTTTTCTTCAGTAAACTCAGAGTTTCTTTCAGCCTCCTCTCACTTTTTAAAGCGTAAGTGATGTTTAAATACCTCATTCATTCATTCACACTGCACAAATGGTTTTCTAACTGAGTATTTTTGTCTATTTCAAGTACAAATATCTAAAAATTATTAAGTTAAAGGGTTAGTTCACCCAAAATTTAAAATTAGCTTGTGTTTTACTTACCCTCGAAGCATCCTAGGTGTATATGACTTTCTTCTTTCAGACGAATCCAGTCGGAGTTATATTAAAAATTGTCCTGGCTATTCCAAGCTCTATCATTGCAGTCAGCGGGTGCTGCAGTTGAACAGTCCACAAGTTGTCAAATAAAGCTCACGCATTCATAATAAAACGTGCTGCAGACAGCTCCGGGGGATGAATAAAGGCCCCCTGTAGTGAATCCATGTGTTTAAAAAAATATATATATCCATATTTCAAACGTAATAAACACTTTTCTCTCACTTCCTGCAGACAGCTCCGGGGGATGAATAAAGGCCCCCTGTAGTGAATCCATGTGTTTAAAAAAAAATATATATCCATATTTCAAACGTAATAAACACTTTTCTCTCACTTCCGCTGACTGTCATACACTGAAGCAGTTCCGGCGGATGACGCAGCACATATGCGCAGCGCGCGCGCCTCTGAGGTATGCTAGTCTCGCAAGTTTGTTTATAGGAGCAAAGGAAGCAAAGTGTCCTTACTTTACCAAAGGAAAACCAGTCTCCTCTTGGTTTATATCGAAATCCTCCGACATTTTTCTTTGCAAATCTCGGTTTGTACTTCTAATTCATGACCGCCGTTTTGTTTTGTTCTCTCTCCGCATTCGTTACTAATCACGCAACGCCAACGTGCTGCGTCATCCGCCGGAACTGCTTCAGTGTATAACAGTCAGCGGAAGTGAGAGAAAAGTGTTTATTACTTTGAAACATGGATATTTTTCTTACAAAAACACATGGATTTGCTACAGGGGGCCTTTATTCATCCCCGGGAGCCATCTGGGAACTCCGACTGGATTCGTCTGAAAGAAGAATGTCATATACACCTAGGATGCTTCGAGGGTAAGTAAAACACAAGCTAATTTGAATTTTTGGGTGAACTAACCCTTTAAGATGCATTTTCTATAGATGAACAATGATATAAGATATTTTGTTTTGTTTTCTGGGGGAAACAAGTGCATTTAAGTGCATTTTACGTATAACATGTAAAATTGTCCGCCATATGGTAAGAAAAATTGCCATAAACAACTTTGCCCAAAGGGGAAGAATGGCAGTCTAAACAGAGAGAATCCATGCCTGTAGTGCATGGACATCCAAATGATAAAATCTGGCAAATGTGGACGGCGACTACCAGCTGATGGCCGCACAAATCTTACCAATAGAGATCATGCCCAGGAGGAGGCCATCCCCCTTGTAGAGTAGGCCCTCACACCTATGGGGCATCGTAAGTCTTCTGAGGCTTAAGCCAAGGCTATCACATCTACAATCCACCGAGAGAGTCGCTGCTTTGTGGCCGGCAGTCCCTTCTGGCGGCCTGCAAAGCAAACAAAGAGCTGCTCTGACTGCTCTTTATTTAGTGTTCTAAATACACTCACAGTGCCCTCACTGGACAGGGCAAGTTAGTACCCTGTTCACCATCTGTAATGGGGAGCACCAACAGGGTAATCACTTGTTGTCTGAACGGAGTCGAGAGCACATTAGGAACATAACCATGTCTTGGTTTCAGGACGACCTTACAGTCGTTAGGTCCAAATTCAAGACATAAGGCGCTAACTGACAGCGCTTGCAAGTCACCCACTTGCTTAACCGACGCTAGGGGCCGCAATTCGGCCGAACTGAGTGGCTCAAAGGGGGGCCCTCATAGGGCCGGACTATAGACAAGTCCCAGGACGGCACAGTCTAAGGAGGGTTTAGCCTCCGAGCGCCTCTCAAGAACTTAACGACCAGGTCGTTTCTGCCGATCGATTGGCCAGCTTCGAGAGAATGGTTCGCTGCGATAGCTGTCACATACACTTAATGTGTGTTTATGCACCCATGTGTATCCTCAGGCATGCACCCATTTGCCTGAGGATACACTGCGTCTGGACAGCATGTCTGCGCCAAGGTTCAACCTGCCCGGCATGTGAACCGCCCTTAATGAGAGGAGTTCTATTTCTGCCCATAGAAGGAGGTGTCGAGCCGTCCTGTAAAGGGAGTGCGATCTGAGCCCGCCTTGGGATTGATGAAAGCCACCACTGTCATGCTTTCCAACTGGACTAAGACGTGGTGCCCTCTCAAGGCCGGCAGCAAGGTTTTCAGGGCTAGGAAAACCACCAGTATTTCCAGGCAGTTGATGTGTAGGCGTTGCTCCGGGGATGACCAGAAGCTGAATGCCGGATTGCCCTCCAACAGGGTGCCCCAACCCGAGTTGGAGGCGTCTGTTGCAACCACCTTCCATCTGGAGGTCAGACCCAGGACGAATAAAATAATTTATTTGTTTGAAACAGGTGGGGGGGTTGTCCAAGGAACCACATCTTTGACACAGCGATGGTCTTTCCTGACACGAAGTTGTTCCAGGTGCCAGGCATGGGGTGGAACACGGGCTTTGAGCCAAAATTTAAGTGGCTGCATATAGAGCAGGCCCAAAGGTATCACAGAGGCGGTGGCCACCATGAGACCAGGCAGTCTCTGAAAAACCTTCAAAGGACGTGTTGTCCCAGGTTTAAAGGATGCCACCTATTGCTGAACGGTCAGGGATCATTCCGGCGTGATCCATGCTCGCATTCGAGCAGAGTCTAAAGTCATTCCCAGAAAGACAGCCTGCTGTCTGGGCAACAGCTGACTCTTCTGTGGGTTGATCTTCAACCCCATGTGCTCTAAGTGGCTGAGCAACAGCATCCAGTGAGTGACCAATTCCCGTTCTGATCTGGCTAGAATCAGCCAATCTTCGAGGTAGTTCAGTACACGGATTCCCATCTGTCTGTTGTAGCCTATTTTTTTTATTTATTTGATTATTTAAGTTGCATTTTCTGCATACTTTTATTTTTGGACTAATAATAAAGTCAACTAATTGTATGTGAGAGAGTCAGTGGTAATATCAATGCGTTCCTATTGGTCAGTGTTAGAGGAGCTCAGCTTAGCCTGACAGTTAGCCTGCTCGGGACCAGGTTAGTTTCCCAGCATAAGTTGCCACATGCAGTGACTGAGCTTGAGCTATGGTAATTTTGCTTTATGAAACCAAATCAAGTGAAAATAAGTCAGACTAACTGAAAGAAGCCTGGCTTATTTAATTATTTGGTAAACTTGTTTTATGGAACAGCCCCCAGAGCGGATTGAACTAACTCAGTTCAGCTGTTATGAAACCGAAAACTCAAAGTTTCCCATTTTAGGGTAATTCAACTCAGAGTTCAAGTTTAAACTCAGACTTGGTTGAACCTCCTTATTGAAACGGGCCACATGTACACACACACACACACAAAATTTGAGAGGGGGTTTCTGGGACTTAGAAAATAGCTTCCGGAATTATAAAGACATGGTCCCTGTCCTCATAAACCCAAATATCCCTGTAATGCTGGTACGTATTCAGGTCAAAAACACACACACACACACACACACACACACACACACGTATATGTAATATTAAACAATTATTATTAAATAAATTAATTGTATATTAAAAATAACATTATTACACTATAAAAATTATATAAATATATTCCTTTTTATAAACAAAGACTTCAAGTGAAATGACTGTACAATATTTTGGTTAAATATGTTTCCTAATTTTCACAATGTGTCCAGAATAGATCTGAGATTATACAGATTACAATAGGTTTTTGTAGTTGAACTAAATATTACACACACCTAAAAGAAGAGTCATGTCGGTCAAGTCAGAACAAGACAGGGACTATTTTAAGTGTTGAGCAAGAAGAGACTAGTGTCCTCAAAAACATCTATAATCTGTTCTGTTTCTGTGGTGTTATTAGGATTAGTGGGGAATCTTGATTGACTAGTTTTTATTAGTTATTTTGTATAGACAGACATATGATAACACTGTCCAACGTTTATTGGAAATGTTGCACAGATGTGTATTATTCCTTAGTTGTACATTTTAATGTTGCCATTGTATTTGTATAATATATTGGATAAACTTTTTAAATTGCAAAGAGGGAAATTATATTAGATTGTTTTATTTTATCACAATATTTTTAATTTTTAAATCGATTCCACTACATTTATTTAAAAAACTCCAGGTGTTAAATTATTTCTCTTAATTAAATGTTTAAAACAAAACATGTTTTCTTAGAAATATTTCTCAATTAGTCAACATTTTGTAGGTTTTTCCCTATTTCTCAATATCTCTTTCCATCATGTTAGCATTTTGTAAAATCCCTTTTAAAAACAAGCCAGTTTCCTTAATGTCATCACCCTACAGGAAGTGACATCGATTAGTTTGGAGGGAAAACAACAGCACAAATAGGCTATCAGTGAGTATTTGCAATGACTTTGTGCTCTGTGATGGATTATGGTTAGTTGGTTTCTGTCAATTTAAAACATCTGTCACGTTAGATAAAATTACAGGAATAAGTTATAATATCAATTTATAATAGGAACATCTCCTGAAAGATACAAAAAACTCACACACAAAACTCGGCTCGTGCACATGTTGAGCCCAATGTTATGAAGCCAACAGATGGCAGTGTTATAATGAAGTGAAAATAGATTTTCTTATGCGTTTTAATTTTGAATTATAGATTTAATATAATAGCATGAGCTACTGGAGTAGTAATTATTATATAGTGGTGGAGTATTAATATAGAGGTTGTCTTTTCATTAGTCTGTCTCTCTCTTTAAAGAGACGCAACCCTTTTGAAGAATAGCTGTCAATAGCTTCTGTCATTGTTTTTAAGCCTTATTGTCATGTTAAAATGAATTATTTATAACAGATGTGACACAAAATTAACTTGAGGCTTGTTGATTGCTAAACTTTGTATATTAGTTCATTCAATTACGACCAGTTTTATATTACCAATTCTGAATTGGTAATAGTATAAAACTGGCAATTCACCTTAAATGATTAAATTATGTAAATGTCCTTTTTGTTTGTTTTATATGGAAATGGATGGCAGAAGAACATAATATATTCTTCTTGTAGAACTTCTAGACCAGATGTGCAGGCTTGCCATTATTATGCTTATTTCAGCCTCAAACACTTTCAGTTTAGTCATTTATGATGCACGACATGTTTTCCCATTATGCTGGCCAAAACATAAGAGAAAATGGGATTGAATTATGGTCTATCCACTCTGATCTCCAAAATAACCCTTTCATTTATCAGATTGCTGTATGGTTTGATGGTGATGAGGGACATTGAGCTGGCAGGCTTGTAAAGCGGTGGTTGCTGTATAGGTCAGATTGTTGGAGGGAGACGCTCTACGAGCACCATGCATCCCTGTGTTGATGGTCCAGTAGACTGAGTGCATGTGCTCCACAGTGTCCAGTATGAGCTCACACATTAGCCAGAGGACTTTAGGACCAAACTGAACATCAAACCGCTTTTATAAATGGCAATTGAAACTAAAGCATTGGTAAATAGAGTAGGGCTGCATGATAAATCGAGATCGCGATTCGACAGAAGCTGCGATTGTCATGCGTATCTTTCAGTGAAGCACGGTTCTGTGATCAGCAGTAAATCTCCATCCAAAGGCCAGAGGGTGCTCTCGTGCTGAAACTCCAAATACACCTCGCAGAAGAAACCCAGAATATGCCTATCGCTGCAGTTGAATAAACAGAAGATTCAACTGCTTTCATTGATTCAACGTGACTAATAAACACACGACTACGGCAATATTATTATGCTTATTATAATTTCCATTAAAATAAAGATAAATGCCTTTAACACGGCTTAAATACTATGACATATGTTGCGTGCCTTATTCGGTGTAAGAAGCCACATCATCTCACAGAAGGATTTATTTCAAACACTCGACTGACGTTATGAAGTGAGTTGAGTAAAAATGTGGTATTTTCACTTGCTTTCAGATGAAGCAGCATTTACTTCACAGAGCCGTAGTTCACTGAGAAGCTATGCAAACAGCTCACATAATCGCGAACAATTTCAGAATCGCGGAATAAAATCATTTGTGATTTTTTTTTGCGTAACTTGTCAGTGAACTACGGCTCTGTGAAGTAAATGCTGCTTCATCTGAAAGCATGTGATTATTTCCTGCTGATTACAGAACCGGCTTTAACAAAATGCACATGACAATCGCATTCGATTAATCGTGCAGCCCTAGAATAGAGTGCCACCAGGAGTACTCCGAATGAGTCTGGAAATGTAACATTTTGCATTTACATAGAGACCTATTGTAATGGAAGAGGTCTGACGCAACAGGTTAGTTTATATCAAATAGGTTTATTGGGTCACAGAGAGTACTGGGGTAGGGTTCAGAGGATGTGATGGTGAGGGAATAGTTCGAAGGGTATGATGAGTGGGGTAATCCGGGTCTTTGGCTGTACAGGAGCTGGAATGCAGGCAGGAGGAGCACACACCTCAGCGATCCGGGAACAGGAGACACTAGGAGGTAAGTAATGCAGGAAGTATTCAAATGGAAGTAGTAGCAAAGTCATTGAGTCCTCTACGTGTCTATGAGACCGGACAGTGAGGGTGTCGGAGGTGTGCTTTCATGCAGGCTGGTAATGAGGTGCTTGATTGGTGACAGGTGCTCAGAACTCAGGTGAGAGGGATCGTTGTGATTGGGTGGTGGAGCCTGGCCGATCTGTTACAGTACCCCCCCCCTCCACGGCCTGCTCCTGAGGGCTGAAAACCCCGACGTCATGGTGGTCTACCTCTGCCCAGAGGTGCCGGCTGATCAGGATGGGCAGCATGGAACTCAGACATTAAGGCGGGGTCCAGTATATCGGTCCTAGGTACCCATGAGCGTTCCTCGGGTCCATATCCTTCCCAGTCCACGAGGTATTCCAGCTGACCACCACGGCACCGGGACCGCAGAATTCCCTTCACCTTGTAGATGGATCCTTCATCCAGGATCAAGGGAAGAGGGGGTTCCTCCGTCTGGCCAGGCTCTTTGGGGAGAGAGACAGGTTCATGGTGAGGTTTCAGCAGTGATACGTGAAATGTGGGATGAATTCTGTACTGTGAGGGGAGTTGGAGTTTGTAGGTGACCGGGTTGACTTGTTCCAGGATGGTGAAAGGGCCAACAAATCTGGGACTGAGCTTTTTACAGGGCAGGCGCAGTCTGATGTCCCGGGTCGACAGCCATACCTTGTCGCATGGCAGAAGGGTCGCAGAAATCGTCCTACCTCCTGAATCTTCCTCTCAGTTTGCCCATTTGATTGTGGGTGGTATCCAGACGAGAGGCTTACGGTCACACCTAGGAGTCTGAAGGCATTCCATACTTTGGAGATAAACTGGGGGCCCCGGTCAGAGACGATGTCTTCGGGAATGCCGTAATAGCGGAAGACCTGGTTAAAGAGGAGCTCAGCCATTTCCAGTGCAGTGGGGAGACCTCTGAGGGGCAGAAGGTGACATGATTTTGAGAACCGGTCAACTATAACCAGGATGCATGTGTTACCTTCAGGGGGGGCAAGTCAGTGACAAAGTCTACTCCTAGGTGTGACCAGGGGCGATTTGGCACCGGTAGAGGAAGGAGTTTGTTAGATGATAAATTGCGTGGGCTCTTGGACATGGCACAGTCTGGACATCCTTGCACGAATCTTCTCATGTCCCTTGCCATATTGGGCCACCAGAAGCGATCTCGTAGCAGCGAGAGGGTGTTGTTGGCCCCTGGATGGCCAGTGCCTCGGGAGGAGTGAGCAGAGTGAATCAGTGGGGTGCGCCGTGTCCGTGGTACGTACTGGCATCCGGGAGGACAGCCCGGCGGATTGTTGGAAGCCATGTTGGAGGCCACGGAAGGGGAATTCCATTCAATGGGACTGACGATCAGCTGAGGTGGAATGATACCTTCCGGTTCTTCTGGGCCTTCCACATGACTGTGAATACGAGACAAGGCATCGGCCTTGACGTTTCGGGGACCAGGGCGATAAGTAATGGTAAA
>NW_015505332.1:2353811-2355729 GCF_001515645.1 Sinocyclocheilus grahami
CCACTGAAGGGGAATTCCATTCAATGGGACTGACGATCAGCTGAGGTGGAATGATACCTTCCGGTTCTTCTGGGCCTTCCACATGACTGTGAATACGAGACAAGGCATCGGCCTTGACGTTTTGGGGACCAGGGTGATAAGTAATGGTAAAATTGAATCTGATAAAGAATAATGCACAGCGTGCTTGGCGGGGATTTAGACGTTTAGCTTCACGAAGATACTTGAGGTTTTTATGGTCGGTCAGTATGGTGAATGGATGGGCTGCCCCCTCCAGCCAATGCCTCCACTCCTCTAGGGCCAGCTTGATGGCAAGGAGTTCTCTGTTGCCGATGGCATAATTATTTTCCGCCGGGCTGAGCTTCCTTGAGAAGGCACATGGGTGGAGTCGGGCTGGGTTCCCCTCCTGCTGGGACAGTACTGCCCCCACTCCTGTTGTGGAGGAGTCAACTTTCACGATGAATGGGAGGTCGGGATCTGGATGGACTAGGATTGGGGCGCTAGTGAAGGCTCTCTTGAGGGAGGAGAAAGCTTCTAAGGCCGCGGGAGTCCAGGACAGAGACTTGGGTTTCCCTCGGAGTAAGTTGGTGATCTTGCTATAGCTTAGAATGAAGCGACGGTAAAAGTTGGCAAATCCAAGGAATCTTTGTAGCTCCTTAATGGTCGTGGGTTCTGGCCAGGAGGTTATAGCTTCCATCTTCCCCTCGTCCATCTGGATACCGGTATGATCAATGTTATACCCCAGGAACTGCACCGTGGGTTGGTGGAAGGTGCACTTTTCTGCCTTGAGGAATGGGTGGTGCTCTCTCAGGCGTTGGAGGACCTCCGCAATGTGCTGGCGATGTTCGGCCTGGCTCCGGGAGTAGATGAGGATGTCATCTATGTAGACAATAATGAATCAATGGAGAAACTCCCGGAGCACCTCATGCATAAAGTCCTGGAATACAGAGAGGGCGTTAGCAAGTCCATAGGGCATGACCAGATACTCGTAGTGGCCAGTAGGGGTCACAAAGGCATTTCATCCCCCTCACGTATCTGGATGAGGTTGTAGGCACTGGGGAGGTCCAACTTGGTGAAAATGGTCACACCTCTGAGATTTTCCAGGGCGTTAGGGAAGAGGATATCAGAATTTGATGGTGATAGTGTTTAATGCTCGGTAATCTATACAGGGCCTCAAGCCTCCGTCCTTCTTGGCCACGAAGAAGCTTGATGCAGCAGGGGAGTTAGATGGACGGATGTAACCTTGACCCAGCGCCTCCTTGATGTAGTCCTCCATGGCCTTCTGTTCAGGAAGCGACAGTGAATAGATTTTTCCGAGGCACTGGCTCACCCGGAATGAAATCTATGGCACAGTCCCATGGTCGATGTGGTGGTAAGCGGGAGGCTTGTTTCGGGCAAAACACGTCGTGGAAGGGGGCATAGCAGGCTGGAATATCTATGGATTGCTTCTCTAACGGAGGTTGAATTCACGGGAAGGACCTCCATGGGTTTCTTGGCTGGTGATAGAGTCATAGGGAAGCAATCCTTGCCCCACTTCAAAACCTCTCCCGTCCTCCAGGACAGAATGGGATTGTGCTTTACAAACCACGGGTGCCCCAAGATGATGTCCGCCGTAGACCCTTCCAGAACCTGAAGATGAATGTCTTCTGAATGAAGTTGCCCCAGCCGAAGAGTGATGGGGCCCACACGATATCGTACATGTCGGCAACATAGTGGTTTCCCAGTTATCGACTGGACCTGGTAGACAGTTTCAGTGGTGGTAGCTTGTAACTTGAGCTGGCGGCAGAGGTTTCTGGAGATGAAGTTTCCTGCTGACCCGGAGTCGATAAGGGCCGATACTGAAATAGAAACAGGCAGTAAGCATTACACAGGTAGTGAGTGGTTCCATCTTAATGATATCAGGCTGAATCACACTCACCAC
>NW_015505332.1:2355908-2358239 GCF_001515645.1 Sinocyclocheilus grahami
TAATTGAATGAATTTTTCCAATCCAAATGAATCATCATATGCAGCGAGCTGTAACCACAGCTGGGGCTCCAGCCCCTCTCTGGAAGTAGTCAGCAGCGATCTCTTATTCCATCCACTTGCTGCTGCGAGAGTTCTGAACTTCAGCGAGTATTCGGCAATTGACATGGTACCCTGTTGCAAATGGTAGAGTTGCTCTCCCACGGCGGTATCTCCGTCTCTCCTTCCAAACACCTCACGAAAATGCACCATGAAGTTCAGCAGATTGTGAATAATGGGGCTGGCCTGAGTCCAGATCGTTTCCACCCATCGCAATGCAGGTCCTGTTAGCAGGGAGATAATAAAGACGATTTTAGAAGTGTCAGTGGGATATGAGTGTGGTTGCATTTCAAAAGTGAGGTTACACTGGAGGAGAAATCCATTGCAATCCTCCGCCAAACCAGAGTAGGGCGCCGGTCGGGCCATGGGACTGGCGCTGATGTTAGGCGAAGAAGTGCTGGTTGGGATGGATGAGGTGATGGTGTACAGGAGCTGGAATGCAGGCAGGAGGAGCACACACCTCAGCAATCCGGGAACTAGGAGGAACAGGAGACACTTGGAGACGAGGAGACACTAGGAGGAACACAGGAGGTAAGTAATGCAGGAAGTATTCAAATGGAAGTAGTCGCAAAGTCATTGAGTCCTCTACATGCATACGAGACCGGACAGTGAGGGTGTTTGAGGTGTGTGCTTTTATGCAGGCTGGTAATGAGGTGCTTGATTGGTGACAGGTGCAGGTGCTCAGAACTCAGGTGAGAGGGATCGTTGTGATTGGGTGGTGGTGGAGCCTGGCCGATCTGTTACACCTATTTAGGCCTATATTAATTAATTATGGCATTGTGTTTCTCACAGTCTTTTAGTTTGTATTCAAAAATGTAAAGTGACATTGACATTTTAAGGGGAACATGTGATGTGACTAGGTGGTACTTTATCGTACTTCTTTGATTGTAGATTGTTTCTGACACCTTGCATGAATAGAGTATAAATTGGCAATGAAAAATAAAATCATTTTTTTCTTTCTTAACAAATGGTCAGTGAAAGGATGAATTGTTTCATTTAACACTCATGAAATGTCAAACGCGAAAGGTCAAACGGAACATTAAATTATTAAAACATATAATTCATGTATTTTCTATTCATTTTTTATGAGGTTTGCATTTTTTTCAGCTATTTTATCAAAGTTTCAAACCCTGGTTTGTGTGATTTTTATTTTTTTTATTATTATTAATTTTAAAAAATATACATATTTAAAATAACATTAATAAAATGATTACTTGTATGTTTTAGTAATTAAAATAAGTTAATGAATTTACATGTGACAAGGTGGTGGTTATTGTTTGACTATAGGTTGTTTTTGGCACTTTGCATAAATAAAGTACAAAACTGGGCATGAAAATGAAATTTTTATCAGTATAAAAACCATTTGTTTAATTTAACATTATAAAATGTTGATCATCAGACTCAGGAGGTCAGATTGAATATTGTATGCGTCCTTTAATTTCTGTAAATTTTTCATGTGGTTTGCCATTTTTGCAGCCAATTTACTAAAGTTAAAAACCCTGGTTTGTGTGGGATTTTTTATTGTTTTTTAAATTATTATGTTTAATAAATAAACAAAAAATTACTATATCAGAATATTTAAAATAACATTTAAAACATAAATATGTCTTTAGTAATTGGTTAACGTGACTATGATGTACAGTATACTGAAAACAGTTTAGAAATAATTTTCACTTAGAAATTGTTAGTAAATCTCACTAACAAATAATAAAGAAAGTAACACAAATATTGAAATAGTATTTTCTTGTGAAATGTAGTCCAATTATCTTTTTATAATTTTATTTACAACTTTAAACAGTGTTATAGTTTAAAAAATTGTGCAGTAAAAAAGTAAATAATTAAGAGTTTTTTCTTTCTTAAGAAACAGTCAGTGAAAGGGCCACTTTATTTTTACCTTAATAAAATGTTGATTGATGAGCTCAGGAGGTCAAATTAAATACTATATGCATAATTTATTTTCTATACTTTTTACAGACAATTTTGCTTCTCAAGTACATTTATCTTGTTTTAAGCATATCTAGATATACTGGAAAACAAAACAAAAAATACTAGTTCAGAAAATTATTTTTTTCATTGCGTTTGGTATGCAAATCTGACATTTGGATTTTCAACTTCAGAGAGTCAAGTCAAGTCAAGTCACCTTTATTTATATAGCACTTTTAACAATACAGATTGTGTCAAAGCAACTGAACAGCATTAATTAGGAAAATAGTGTGTCAATAATGCAAAATGACA
>NW_015505332.1:2358311-2362171 GCF_001515645.1 Sinocyclocheilus grahami
GTGTTCTGGATCCAGACTGAAGCTTGTGTAAATCCTAGTTACATCCCGTGGCAAAAAACAGAGAAACAAAAAGAGACATAATTAGCGTAGCTGCTGTTCCAACCAAGCAAAACTGATTTGTTTAACCCAAACTAAAGAATAATAATGTGCATTTGATCAGATATAACTGCAGTACAAGATTATGAGATGCATTATTTGAATGCTTGGCCAAAGAGATGTGTCGAGAGCAGTCAATGGGTAGATAATCTTTCTTCCTAATGGCAAATGTGTAAAATCGACAGATACAAACAATTCTCTTCATGGAAAGCACTGTTTTACTCTAAGGTCTAATTCAACGTCAACCAGAATTTAATTTAGGCCTACAGTGAACTTAAGTTTGAAGGCCAATGTCAATCAGCATAGAGTCAATTTTGAGGAGTAGCTAAGTATGTTGCTTGGTTGATACTACAACTTTTCCAAAAACAAGATCTTATTACTAAACTAAAGCTATTTATATCACCATGTAGTAACTGATTACATGTAATCTGGATTACGTAATCAGATTAAAAAAATTAAGTATACTTGTAATTAGAGTATATTGCATTTCTAAATGTTCATAATCAGATAAGCTTTTTTTTTTTTTGGACATGATTACTTATTTTTCACACAATGACAGTAAATTATTCATCATTTAGATTAACCCCTATCCCCCCCTCCCCCCTCCTTTACATTTTTCTTTCTAAATGAACCTACCACTCTTCTACAATTTGGGAAACCCTGCTCTGATAATATTTAATGCATTTGATCATGTTGATGACAAAGAATGGACTATAGTTTCTGGTTTCTTTTCGTTTTCTTTCTTTTTTGTTTTTCAATATGTTATAGGGTTGCGCGATTAATGGAATGCGATTGTCATGCGCATTTTGTTAGTAAAGCCAGTTCTGTAATCAGCAGGAAATCATCATCACATGCTTTCAGATGGAGCAGAATTTACTACACATAGCTGTAGTTCACTGACAAGTTACGCAAAAAAATCGCAGACAATTATATTGCGCGATTATGAAATCGAAGAAATCGTTCGCGATAATGACAGCTGTTTGCGTAGCTTCTCAGTGAACTACGGCTCTGTGGAGTAAATGCTGCTCCATCTGAAAGCATGCGAAAATACCACATTTAATAACATATTTTTACTCCAAACTCACTTCATAACATCAGTCGAGTGTTTGAAATAAATCCCTCTGTGAGATGATGTGGCTTCTTACACAGAATAAGGCAGGCAACATATTTCATAGTATTTAAGCAGTGATAAAGGCATTGCATTATAAATATACTTTATTTGAATGAAAATTATAAGAACTCAGATAAACCATATATTGCTGTAGTCGTGTGTTTATTAGTCATGTTGAATCAATGAAAGCAGTTGAATCTTCTGTTTATTCAGCTGCAGCAAAGACCTCTGGCCTTTGGATGGAGATTTACTGCTGATCACAGAACCGTGCTTCACTGAAAGATACGCATGACAATCGCAGCTTCTGTCGAATCGCAATCTCGATTCCATCTCGATTTATCGTGCAGCCCTAATATGTTACACAATAATCCCATTCAAATCTATGTGATGAACAAGTTAGATCAAAAGTAATCAAAAAGTTGTCAGACTACATCACCTAATATGTGTAATCCAGATTATGTTACTAACTGCAATTTTCGTCATGCAATTTGTAATCAGTAGTGGACTACAATTTGTAATATACCCAGCACTGTAAATGATTAATGTTGTGTTTTGTTCTCTTTATATTTAGTGTAAATGTATCAGTTTCCTGCTCAAATTTAATCTGTTATATAGTTTAAAGCTATAACTCTAATTGAGGTTCATTCTTTAAAACCTCATTATTTTGTGCCAGAAAAATACAGCTCCAATTAAATTGTTAATTATATTTGCAGATATTTATAAACTGATACTACTTAAGAGGGCAAACTCTTTTTGTTGACTTTTTTTTGTCAATTGCTTATATTTTAAAAAGAGTTGATTGACTTCAGATATGAGTAACTTGTGGTTGTGTTGTTGAATGGGAAGGATACATTACACATTTGGAGCCATGCAAAGCTGCAAGCAAAGCACTGTTTGTGTTTGTCTCTGCTCAACAGTTGTCTGAACAAGGGCACATTGCCATTGTGCTCTGTGAAGCTTTCACTGGAATTACAGCATTGGCGGATTTGTGTGAAGATCAAGTTAAGCACGTGTATGGGAACACTTAAGCTGGTTTCATGAAGATTTTTGGGATGAAGGTGCATGGATGAAAGTAGGAGTTTGCGGAAATGGTCTATATTTTGTAGCGTTTCTGGTCATCAGATAAGAGAATGAAAATTTATGTGGATAAGAATCACATCACTTCTGGGGAGCAGAAATGCATGTGAAGAATCCCATCAGACTAATTGGTTTTCCCCCTCTATGAGCTCAGAGTAGGTCAACAGAGAGAAGTAACTGGATGATTTAAGCTCATAATCCAGCACAGACCCTACCCACAAAACACACTCACGCACTCTCACACACCTTTAGATACATACACATAACTCCATTCAAACTAAATCAAATGTGATGCTTGAATGCTGGTCTAACAAGTAGGGGGTAACAAAAAAATGATAATGTTAAATAATGTTTATATTTATGTATGTACAGGTATGTATGTATACAAATGTTATGACTATATAGAGTAGAATATATATTTATTTATTTACCAGTAGTGTGACTGCATAACATAGAATTGTATATATTTATTTATACTTACCAGTGTTGTGACTATATTTCATGACCTAAACGATTTTTTTCTTAATTTGAACAACATGTAGCCTATTAAGAATTTTATTAAATAGAAAATTGGGCCCCTCAGTAAAGATTTTCTAATCCTTGTCTGATAAATGACATTACTGTTGACCGATCTTATAATAATTTTGTCTCACATGCCTATTATATCATATCGTATGTGTTTGAATTTGATGTTGTCTATTTACGATCAGAAGTAGGGATACCGTGAATGTGTCAATCATTTGGTTCTTTTCCATGAAAGAGTCAAACGGTTTGGCTAAAACGTTCCGAATCAGTTCGCGATTCAGTCTGAATCATCCAGACAGTTCACTCTTGCACCAAATCGTTTAGAATGGCTTCTCACTCCGTAAATAGTAACACAACGATAATTTAAACCGGACAACTGTCTGCGTTTATCACAGACGAAGTTCAACACTCGCACATGCCGCGTTTAACGGCAGGTAAAGACATTTTCCAACAGTACACTATAGGGCCGTGCAATTGATCGAAATATCGCAAATGTGCATATCGCTACAACTTGCAATATTTGGGGCCATGAACAAAAGACAAAGAGAAAATCACTCACTGCTCTTACCTAAATAACTTTTGTAGTTTAAATAAGAATCAGTGCATATTGAATTCAAAGAGTAAATACTACGCAGTGTTTTATTTTTCCTTTTTATTATTCTGTTCCTAAACTCATGTTAAAATGATCACACTAATGTTAAAATTAAATTTTTATGTAATGCTTGAGTAAAACATTACCGTTCACTTTCAGAAGTTGATGTAGGGGTGCTTTCTTATTAGAATCAGAATGAGATTTATTCACCACTTAAGTGTGCGCAAACACAAGGAATTTGTTGTGGTTTTACAGGAACTCTTGGTACATACATACATATATATATATGGCTGGACGATATGGCCAAAATTTATATCACGATATATTTCTTAATTTCGGTCGATACGATATCGATATGAACACTATTTTAAAAAGCCTTGTAAAAACTGCCAAGAACGCCCACAACAGATGTCTTTATGAAAAATGAATTTGCCAAGTCTATGACACCTCATATAAAAC
>NW_015505332.1:2365976-2400259 GCF_001515645.1 Sinocyclocheilus grahami
CATGAACAAAAGACAAAGAGAAAATCACTCACTGCTCTTACCTAAATAACTTTTGTAGTTTAAATAAGAATCAGTGCATATTGAATTCAAAGAGTAAATACTACGCAGTGTTTTATTTTTCCTTTTTATTATTCTGTTCCTAAACTCATGTTAAAATGATCACACTAATGTTAAAATTAAATTATTATGTAATGCTTGAGTAAAACATTACCGTTCACTTTCAGAAGTTGATGTAGGGGTGCTTTCTTATTAGAATCAGAATGAGATTTATTCACCACTTAAGTGTGCGCAAACACAAGGAATTTGTTGTGGTTTTACAGGAACTCTTGGTACATACGTACATACAAATAACCATATATATATATGACACAAGATAGTTATAGAAGTTCACAGAACTGACTCAGCAACAGCTGAGTAAAACTTTCATCTGAGCATGTGGCACTTTAAAGGGGTCCTATTATACTCTTTTACAAAGTCTTGATTTTGTTTTGGGGGTGTACTAGAACATGCTCTCATGCTTGGTGGTTCGAAAAATGCATTATTTTTCACATAATTTACATTATTAAAATACCTTTCTCCCCAGGCTGGCACAAACGGCTCGATTAGTTCCGGCTTTGATGAAGGTCCGCCTTCCGAAAAACAAAATGTGTTGTGATTGGTTAGCTGTTCCAGTGCGTTGTGATTGGCGAACAGCTTAGACGGTGTTTCAGTACTGCCACGCCTCCTTGCTCCGTCTTTCAACAAAAGCTTTTGGCGAATCCGGCACTACACTCACTCTCATGTTGTAGAAGCTGTCCTCAGTAAAATGTGCAACACACAATAGCAAATTGGGGTTATAAAATGCTCAGGAACAGAGTTAAAAAGTAAATTGCAACCACTGTTTCCTGACATCATCCGCTTTCGGAAGACTGGAATTGAGAACCACTGTTCTAGACATGCCGAAAATGTGAGGCTACAGCACAGCAGCTGCTCTTCTACGTCGTCTCGTCTGATGCGCTCACCAAGCGTCTAACCACAACCTCGCCCCTCCCCACCCCCCAACCATTCGAATTTCTGTAGGCGGGAATTCTTTGTAATGATATTCCAATGAGCCGCTTTGTGATATCACAAAGCCCGGAAAACAAACGCTGTAGTCCAAACGAGCCGTTTGCTGTAGTTCTTAAAAAACTAAATATCTCCCTTTGGAGTGGACTTTGAGATTTGTAACTTTCTGGATCTTTTTTATGCCCAAACATACACACTGTACACTGACTAAAATTAAAAAAGTGAAAAGGCATAATAGGACCCCTTTAAGCATTATCGTATCGCATATCGCATTATTTAATGAGTTATCGCATATCGCATTTTTCTTCAGTATCACACAGCCCTAGTAAACAACATTACCATGATATTACCATGTTTTCCCAATGCATTTACCTTGGCACATTAATATATGGAGATCAGGTTGTGAGTGCCAGGCGGCAGGATGAGTGTTCTTATTGTTCAGTCATTTGAACCGTTAGCATCGGTTGTCTATTTTGGACTCTTCCTCCTCTGTGAACATGAGTCACTGGCTTCAGGCATCACTATGGCAACTCAGGGACTGTCCGTCCTGCAAGACTTTGCCACTGCTGCTGTCATCACATTTGCCTTGTGACTCACGGACAGGAGTCTAATCTATCGCAGGCCTGTCACTGTGGCCAGACAAACTGTCATCCTCTTCTGGCAGTGTTCTGTACTTCTCAGCCCATGCGGACTTAAACTCACCAAAAAATTCAGGAGACAGCCATTTATCGCTTTAGTTTGTTCCCTCCCACCCCCACCCCCCACTATTTTTTCTTAAATGTTAAAGCCACAAAATATTGTGACTTTAGTGTGAAGGTAGGCCAGAAAACAAGGTAGGGCAGAAATCAAAATGCATGATTTCAGTGCAATCATCTGTGACCTTTGACTTCAGCTCAGTTGTGATGCATCAGGTTAGATAAGATTAAATTGATGGCTTTGATTCATGTTCCCTTTAGAATGCTATAAGCAATGATGCAGAACCCAATGGGAATGCCGATTAGACCTGGATTAGAATATAGATTAATTGAAAAACAGACTCATAAAAGAGGGATTTGTGTCAATTTGCACATATAGTCCTGACTCTCATGCTGCATACCATTCAAAGCAAATGCGGGATATTCTAACTTGATACCTTAGATTTTTGACTATACATTATTTTTGTAAAAAGACTTAAAAAAAAACATTTACAGTACTTTACACATTTGTTAACTGAACAAATTTTTGTAGGAAGGTTGACTGATGCACTTTTTATTTTGCTTAAAATTGAAGGTTTATTATCAGTTGTGTGCAAACTATAATATCTTCTGTCACTAGCTATATGTTTTCATCCAAATTTGTGAATTTAATTTGTGCCAAAATTTGGAATGCCACATAAAACATTAGTGAAAAAAACACCACTTCCATTCCATGTTCAAAAAATCTGCACTTCCTGGGAAACTGGCACAAAGTATAATAAATAAAATCTTGCTGTGATTGGTAAAGCCTGTTAGCTGATATAATGCAATAACAATATTATCTTGTTTGTCTGTTGAGGCAAAGGTTTTTTTTTTTTTTTGGTTGCACTCAGGAATTTGAGTAAATGTGTTTTCCATATAGTTATGCACATTTTCCTATACTGACAAAATCTGCCTCAGTTGAGTGCATACATTTATTTATTTTTGTTCATTTTAATATTTTATGCACATCTTGCCATTTGCATCCAGTGTTTTTTATTCAATATTCCAAAATTTGCATAAAAATAAATGGATGGAAACGCAGCTAATGACGAACAGACCACAATCTCCTTTAATTACAACTGACGGCTGAAGTACCTAACAAAGTGATTAGTGTTGTAGTCCATCTCTATGTTGGCACGGGCTGTGTCTCTGCTCAGGGAGCTTCACAGCAGTGTTGAGTGAACATTAGCCCTGACCGGGGCAGGTTCTGCTTGAGTGGCTTCACTCATGGCCTGTCTGACCACTGGAGTGGAAGAGAAGATCTCCTGCAGGGTTCAATGTCATTCATAAAACTACCAACCACTGCATTTTAAATGAATGAGATGTATTTCTTGATGTATCAGAGATGTATGCCTTTTTGTGTTTGCATGCATTTTGGTATATACTACTTAGATTTTTGGATGGACTTTAGATGTTTTTTGCTATATAAGTGGTCCTTGAAAATTTTTATGCACTCATATTGTGCTCCCCCCCCCCTGTCATTAACACATTTATTTGGTTTAAATAATTGCTGTTCTGAGTACTGTCTGAAGGAATAGTTCACCCAAAAATGATTTACTTGCCTGTAGGTTGAATGCAAGTGATATTACATATCATTTTTGTTCTTGTCTCATGACCAAAGGTAATTGTCATGAGCTGATGTGTCACATGGTCTAGCGTCTGTGTGTTTGATATGACAGTTTAAAGGGGTCATATGATGTTGCTAAAAAGAACATTATTTTGTGTATTTGGTGTAATGAAATGTTTATGCGGTTTAAGGTTAAAAAAACACATTATTTTCCACATACTGTACATTATTGTTTCTTCTCTGTGCCCCGCCTTTCTGAAACACGTTGCGTTGTGATTGGCCGAATACCTCAAGAGTGTGACGGAAATGTTACGCCCCTTACTATATTGTGATGATGCCCTGTCAGGCCAGAGCGATGATTCAAAAACATCAAAACCCATTATAAACGAGGCATTTGTTGCATCCAGTGGGGACATAATTATGGTTTATAATGACTTATACTGTCTTTGTACGCGTTGCTTTGCATCGCGCCGTGTAAACATAAAACCATGTCTGCATTTGTGATCGGAGAAATGACAAACAACAAGCGCTACTCTACACTGCTCAAAACTCATGTTTTGTATCGTCAGTGGCAAATTCTTTAAATATGAAAATGACTTACAGTCTGTGAGTCAGAACAGCCGTAAAATGCTCTGCACACATCTGAATATTTGGGTTGAACTGTTCTGGGACAGTGTTGTAAATACAACTTAACCACTGATTTCTAATCGTGTCCTCTTTAGGAAGGCCAAACAAAGTATTTTCGCTTTCGCAACGAAAAACACAGCGTCTTCACAGCACGGCGGTGGCAGCAACAATAAAGTTACACCTTTTTCTTTGCGTGAACATTTGGGCGGTGTTATACAAATCTTCCCACATTGTGACGTAGACATGTGGGGGCGTGTTTTAGGAGGGCGTGGACCAGTCTAAACTTTTTAAAGAATATCTCTTTGGGTTTGAGACTTTAGTCTTTGCAACTTTAGGGATCTTATCTATTCAGGAATAGCTTGTAACACTCCGAAGAGAAAGGAAAACTTCAAATCGCATCATATAACCCCTTTAAATGGAGGAGAAATTATCAGAGACTATATCATTTTCTGTTTGTTGCTTTATTGATCTAAGAAGGCTTTAAAATGGCATTATTTTTAAAATAAATATTTCTTGAAAACAATTGTTTTAATAATTGTTCAAATTTTACCTGCTGTTTTTCCCCCCTAAACAGGCTTCCTTTTTTAAAATAATTGTGTCGTGAGATTGATTTTGGACATAAACTTTAAGTTTCAAGGAAAAAGTAAATTAAAAACTTTTTTTTGCGAGTTTTGTGAGTTGACTATTTTTGTACCTTGTGAGAAATGTTTTAAAACATTTTTGCTGTTCAGTTTTGCGTGTGTACAGTATCAAAAATATGATTGATCTAGATCCAGTATTGAGCATCTAAAACAGCGCCTGCCGTCTGGATGTATTTAGTGACTTTTATTTGAGCAGATTTGTTACACTCTTTTTAAGGTAGAGTCTAATGCAGTTTGCTGTTTCATATCTGAGTTTAGATCAGTCACTTTATCAACCAAATAAACTAAACTGTGCTGTCAATTTGACTCAAATCCACACCAAAAGCTCTAGTGTGAGAGTGTCTTGAGTCTTGAGCCTCACGACACACACTGATGTCTAGTCTGCTCTCATGCCAGTGCCAGTATCTGCCACTCAAGATCATGACCTGAGCTATTGAGCTTAGGAAAGTGGATTAACAAGACAGTCATTAAGATTTAGTGATCTCTGCCTCTGCGCAGTGACATCACAATCCGTAGTCTGTCGATATACTGAGAATGGATTGAGTATGTTGGGTAGAGTACGATTGTGTGGTTTGAAATCATTTGCTCGTACTGTTTGTTCATGACTGACATGGTTTAAAATAATGTAAAAAAAAAACACATGCACTTGAACATTTGAAAATGCATTTTAAAATCAAACTGAAATACCATTGTACTTTTGTAATTTGAGTGAAATGTTTTTGCAGCAATATAATGTTAGTATTATTGAGGTTTATGGTTTTTATATTAATAATTTGAATTCGTTTTTATGTTTTAGTAATTTAGTTGTGTTTTTTGTCATTTTATTCGTTTATTTTAAATAGATCTGTAGTTTTTATTCATTTTTCAGTATTCTTTTTTTATTACATCAAGTTCAATGAAATGAAAATGAAAAATGTTTCCTTGACAACCAGCTGAAATAAAATATGTTTTATTTTTATTTATTTATTTTTATTTCAACTAACATTTATCTCAAATAGCGATTTAAAAAAAAACATTTTAGTTAACCATTAGGCTATAACCCTGCTCCAGAGTAATTAGACGCATAGAAATGATGGCTCAGGTGATTGGCTCAAAAATAATTGTATTTAGATTTGCGTAAGCATTAACAAAGATGACACAATTCATGCTGCAATCAAATGAAATTATTTTTAGACCTCCTTGGTATGTTTCCGAAAAGAAAAATTTTAAGAGTCAGAGCAAGTATTGCATTTTGAAGATATATTAAAAACAAACTTTTTATCTCTTTGAAGTAACCTTCACATTGTTCACACAACACCCAGGAACATGTATTACGAAGGGTCCATTTTGATTTCATGCTTTTAGACAATACCATATTTCTTATGTCCTTCATTTACTCTTCTAGTTTCATGCAACTCCAGTCTCTCAGCAAGCAATATGCAGTTCATAAATCTCCCTCTCTGTATATACATTAATTCAGTACAACAAATACATTAATGATTAACAATTTTATAACTTAATGTCTTTGACCCATATACTGTTTAAGAAGTCCGCATCAAAAGAAATTTACAAAAGTGATTATATGTTTATAGAAAGCACATTAAATGTAAGTAAAGTGTCTACTTTTAAGGTTTCAAATAAGTTTTTTGGAGAATAAAATGTAAAAATTTGGTTGAAATAATGTTACATTGTCATTCAGTGTAACACAATATTTATGTAAAAATTCAAACAACATGCTTATTCTGACTTGTGCATATTAAAATATACTATAAAAGAATAAGGGAGCATATTCAATTTTATTGTGTTTTAAATGAGTAAAAATTCTTACTGACAAATGGGTGTAGCGTCTGGAGGGCAAAACCTAGGATAGTGGCAAATTTAAAAAAAAATTAAAATTACAACTAATTAGTATTTGGGGAGAAAGTAATTAGTCTTAATATGTCATAAATTGATTTTTGTTGTAAATATGCCTGACAAGAATGTTAAATTGAATGACATTTTAGTGGGTGTCTTCTGTAAATCAGGGAAAAATGTATGATATTTATTTTTTGCTCGGAAAAACAAAAACAAAATTACAATTAAATTAAACAGAAAACTTTTTAAAAAATTTTTGGGGAAAAACAACAATTTAAAGCAGTATTACACTTATTGTTTTTATGTTTAAACCCTTTTTCGTCTTTGACCCATATAGTTGTTATTGTAATCATTAATCAGAATCATGGAATTTTCTTTTTAAGAAGAGAGAGAGAGAGAGAGAGAGCGAGCACATATTGCATTTTGAAGATATATTAAAAACAAACTTTTTATTTCTTCCAAGTAGCATGCACATTGTGCACAAAACATGTATTACAAATGTAAATGGGGTGGATTTTGATTTCGTGCTTTTAGACAGTGCGACTTTTTTTTAGACACTTTCACTTGCATTGTTTTCTTCCAAATTGAAAAAAATCGAAGAATCGAAAAATTGGATCGAATCTTTCATTAATACCGTATTTATCATTTCTTTCATTTACTCATCTAGCTTCATGCAACTCCAGACTCTCAGCACGCAGATACAGAAAATGTGGAATATGCAGTTCATAAATCTCCCTCGTTCTCCCTCCCTCCCTTAGCGACAGCACTCCCCTCTTATCTTGTCGTCTTTAGCGTCACAGGAGCATGGCGAAGGAGCATCCTTGTGCCCTAAGCTTGAGCTCGAGCGAGAGAGAGATAGAGAGAGAGAGAGAGGCAGAGGGAGGGGAGATGCAGCGTCAGTCAGCTGCAGTAGGCAGAGGACAGCAGCAGCAGAAGCAGTAGTGGCTGCCGTTCTCTATTGTTCAGCCAGAACATTCTCCTTTCCTCTCCAGCCAACCAGAGGAGCAGAAGCCCAGGAGGTCCGCTACATGCACCGTTCCTTCGGGGAACACTAACTGAAGAGGCACTCAAACTCTTTCAGTCTGTGCGACTGAACTTCTTTCTCTGCTCTCGTTGGGGTGTTTTTTCCTCCCGACTGAGTGGATTTTACGTGACTCAGGGGAGCCATGGGACTTGGGGTTAGGGGTGCAAGGACAGCGTTCCTGTGTTTATGGAGGTTATTTTTACTGCTCTGTGGAATCCGGACCGCTTGCACCCAAACATCAGAAGACGGGAAGTCGCTGTACTTCTGGGAGACAGGTATACGGCTATTTCCATAAGTACCTTGATGGATGTGAGTGGGATGTGAAGGTTCCAGACTGGCTGATTGCACAAAGTTGCATTGCAATTGTTTTATTATCTGGGGTAAGAAAAAAAAGGACAACTAAAGGTCTTCGGTCTCACTTCAAAACAGCTCTGCGTAGAGTGTTTGAATTATTTCCAATCATCCTAATTTCTGATTCTCAAAGTCTGTAGGGTTGAGAAACATGTCGCCGTTTCAGCACAGTAGGTTGTCTCCATTTTCCCAGGCTGATTGTTCGATTTCTTGTGCTAGATAACAGCCGTATCATTATTATAATGAAATCTGACACTATAATGGAAGGAGCTCTGAGGTACAAAGTAATGGAAGTGATTTGACTTTTGATTGCGAATTTGGCCGTGTTTCACAGTCACCTCTTCTGTGCATCTGCTATAGTATAAAAAAATGATATATTATACTGTATATCACATTATAAAATATACATTTACATTGTCATTTAGCAGACACTTTTATCCAAGGCGACTTACAAATGAGAAAAAATGACAAATTAAAATGACAAATTGTAATAGATATGTAATATTGTAAGTGTTTGTTATATATTAAACAATTATATTTTGTTTTAATTATAAGAAAATGAAGCCTAATTTTAGGACCATAATATTTTTACATTGTGATATTTTTTCATGACACACCTCATCTCCAAATTCTCATTACTGTAATGCAAATGTATAATTAATTCAGTACAACAAATACTGTACATCAATGATTAACAGTTTTATAATTTAAGTAGTGTATATAGTTTTTTTGTAGTACAGTAATCAGAATCAGTGAAATTTCTGATTAAAAAAATTCTCATTGTAATGGAAGAACAAAAAATTCATTTCTGTAATAAAAAAAAATGAAAATCATTCTATTGAAAGAATGAACCAATAAATGAATGAACAAACAAACAAACTCTTTTAATTCAGTATAATGAATACATTCCTGATGAACAATTTGATCATTTTTAGTACATTAATCTGGATCAGTGATTTTTCGGATTAAAAAGATGTCTTGTGAATGTAATCTAGAAGTTCATATGCTATCATTACTATTGGTACAATGCATTCAAATCAAAGCTTTATTTGCAAACCTGTATCTATTCACTGAAACTCTAAAAGTGCTGTTTAGACTCTTCTATTGGCCAAAGCGTGGTCCTGAGTCAACGTGCATTTGTCACTATGTGAGTGAATTTTTAAAGCGGATGTAAGAGCGTAAGGAGATTAAAGGAGCTGCTGGGATTTATACTTTGAAAACGTCCCTGGGACATGCATGCAAAGAAGCGGAGCGGCAAGGCAAACTTAACCTACATATCTCTCTCTTGTAGGTCACAGTAATTACAGATCATTGACTCATTTCATTGAAAAACATCTGGTGGAAATGCGGAGAGTCTATCTTGGATGGGCAGATGCATGATAGTGTGCAGTTTGACTGCGATATCACTCGGGTGCGATAATGTTATTGCGCTTTCTAGAGCGCTCAAGGGGAGGGAAATTTAGTTTTGACGTATGATGTACTGTATGCATAATGAATCTGACCGTAGAAGAGCTCGGGCTTCAACCTGTGGGGAATTGGCTCACATTTCTGCTGTTTATTGGCTTCACAGAAGAGCAATAAATCTGCTGTCTAGGGCTGATATCCTCCCATGATGGAGATGTTCATATAACATGCCTGGAAACACGAGTGCTTCAGACGAGAATAATCCAGCGCTCCTTGAAATGAGGGTTAAAGCCAACAAGCTTTTCGTTAAGTCATTCTTAATGGCTGTGTTTTTCTTGTTGCAATCGATAGAGCTGGCATACTTGGTGCTTTTCTTTCTAATAAGCAGGCTGGATTAAATGGCACACTTGTCTCTGTACATTTCCCTCCCTGTTTGCTGTTTGAACGTGGGTTTGATGTTCAAACATCCCTGGAGAAGACCGGAGCAATTTTGTCCATATCTCTCCATGCCTCAGCCTCCAATTAGAAGCACTCTTTCTTTTTTTATTTGATCAAAATACAGTCTTGTGTTGACCCTCACCGCTCCACATCTCAGCTCTGGCTCCCATGTGTCTCAAACCCAGCTAATATTGACTCAGGAAGGATTCTTAATTAATGAGAGTATTTACAGGCCAAAATTTACTATGTGGGTTACTGTAACCTTGACTTGTAATCTTGGTTGAATAGTGAGTAGCATCAGAAATTAAGAGGAACAATTTGATTTGTAGAGAGATTATTTAGAGTCCAGGATGTCAATTTGTTCGGCACAGGTCACTAAAGCAATAAACCATGAGAGGCTGTCCATTACAGTGATTTTTCCACAGGCAAGGAGAGTTGTTAGGCATGAAGCAAAGTGGATAAAACCACTTCACCTGCAGAACTAGCTTATCGTTATTAATGTGTGAATTTCTGAAATTGGCTGTATATGTATATGTGTAAGGAAATAATGGCACGTTTTCTTAGTCAGCATCTGCTTTTGTATTGTGTATTTTCTATCAGCAGCTCCAAAAAGAAATTAATAAATACAAAAATACCATTAAAAACAATAATAGATACATTTAGATGAAATTTATAATAAAAAATATATAAAATAAAACAATAGAGAAAAACAGAATTTTGATATCTTGTCAATTTTGAATTTGTGAGTATGTGTGTATCGTTTTACTTCATTAATATATTCTTAGGTATGACACAAAATAAGCAATAGAATAATATATATATATATATATATATATATAGTATACATATGTAGATATACATCTGTGTTTTTACTTTGCCATAAAACAACCGTTTTTGGTTCTCCAAAGAACCTTTCAGTGAACAGTACTTAAAAGAACCATTTTTTCTTAGTGTGAGGGACATTTTAATGACCTGAAGAATCTTTCTACTATAAAGATCCTTTTGTGCATTTGAAAGGATCCATGGATGTTAAAGGTTCTTCATGGAACCATAGATGCCAATAAAGAACCCCCTGCAAACCTTTTTGGCCACATAAACCAAATGTGTTATCTTGAATATAAGCCACATACTAAACATCCTGCACCTGCCTAAATTACATTATATTTATTTTCTCATCCTTAAAATGGATCGCATTATGAGCCGAGCCCAAACAACAAGTCCAAAGATGCCTGTCATGGCAACCCTTCTAGAGCGCACTCTGTGAAGCAGCCTTCCAAACGTTAACAAATCATGATGGCTCTGTCGACGGTGGTTTGGTTAAAATCTCCAAACATAACGAGTCTTTGGTTGCTGTTATATTACTCTAGTCAAAAATAGCAGATACCAATGGGCGAGATGGCAAAACGTTGCTGAATCAATGGTGTCAATCGTCACAATTTCGAGAGTTAGTTCTGTTCCTTACACACTCGGAACTGTAATTTAGGGGATTCACTCCAGTATTTAAATGCGGTTGTCGCTCCTGAAACTTTACAGTGCATTGTGTTTAACATGTAATACCGTATTCTAACTGAACACGATGCAACAAGTGAAGTGACGTGACATGTGGCCAAGTATGGTGACCCATACTCGGAATTAGTGCTCTGCATTTTACCCATCCAAAGTGCCACCTACAATCCCTGCCGGTATGAGACTCAAACCCGCAACCTTGGGTTACGAGTCCGATTCTCTAACCATTAGGCCACGACTTCCCCCAACAAATTTTTAAGATTAATTGTTGTTGATGGTTCCATGAAGAACCTTTGCAATCAGTAGAACTTTTCCATTACACAAAAGGTTCTTTCTTTATTGTGAAAAAAAATTGTTAGATTTTTTTTAATATTACTCACACTAAGAAAACAAATTGTTCTTTTAAGAAACATTATTCTGAGAACCAAAAATTGTGCTTTTATTGCATCACTGTGAAAAACCCGTTTTGGAACCTTTATATTTAAAAAAATATATATATACAAATTCGGTGTTTGCAAACAGTGATGACGGTTTTTTTTTGTGGGCAGAGCCTATCTGGTGGCATAAAATTACCGTTTTCAAGTAGCAGTCTATGGAAGCCATGGAATAAAAGAATTTAAAAAAAGTAAATTTGAGTTTATATTTCAAAATTCTGACTTTATTCTTACAATTCCGAGATTATATCTCACAATTCTGATAAGGAAAAACAACTCGTCATTCTCTCTTTTCCCCTGGGCTCATGAGTTTATAGCCCACACTTCTGGCTTATTTGCCACCTGATCTCATGACGAAAATGTATCTGTGGGAACTTTTTTATTTGCGAAATATGTACCAACAAGTACATATCATTGCAGTTTCCAACAGAAATTAACACTAGATGCGGTAAAACAGCGAGCCCTTGTAATCATTTTTGTACACAGTTATGATTACAGCTCCATATGTTTTACTTTCCGGACATAATGAGCTTGCTCGGTAGCTCATCCGGCACAGAATTGGACTTAGGATGAGGAATCCTTGGGTACAAATCCCACCAAAAACATGACTCACAATGAAAGAGCTGAAAGATGAGAGATCGAAAAACAAGCTAAAACGTCATGCTTGTGATTGCATTTTTACGTCACCTTCGCTTTTGTTCATACTATTGGGTAGGTTTAGGTGTAGTGCAGATGGTACGTTATTTTAAAGCATCATGGAGCATTAGACTTATAGTGCCACTTAACAGATATTTCCATTCAGAACTGCGGTGACACAAAACCAGGGTGCGAACTACGGGGGAGCTTAGCTCCCCTTAATAAGACATGGGCTCCCCTGAAAATGTGATTTGTGAAATTTTGGGGGGTCTTGTGATCATCGTGGAATATTATGTGTAAAATTACAAAAATATCATTCATGCATGATGGCGATTTAAACCTAATTCACTTCCATAAAGAGAACTATACATGCTGTTCTTGTCATGAGCATCAAGGTGTGGGGGCGCTGCGGTGCAAATTCCTCTCATGTTTAGTACGTTAACTCAAAGATTCGTAGAAAAAAATATAAACGGTGGACTCTGTGGTCGATTCTGTCCCCTTGTCCAAATACCCACACTTGCGGTCTTGGCCACGTGAGAGTGTGTGCGCGCGGCAGGAAGTAAGTGCGTAAGACTGTCCCAGGTCTTAAAAACGCCAAAGCGCAGTGCCCTTAACGCACACTAAATCCACACTATCTCGAATACCGCTCCAGAGCGCTGTTCGAGGCTTAGTGTCCGATTCTGACATCCAAAGGCACAAAAATAAAAGATTTTCTCTTATTCCATGGATTTTAGCCGTCTCCCTCCACTTGTTACGTGTGTTTTTCTGCCACTACAAAGCGCGCGCAGCTGCAAGGGACGTAACTGTGACGTCTACTCCAAATTGGTCTATATATAAATATCTTGTATTGCATCATGCTTGTTTATAACACAGTGAGAACTATTGGCTTTACTCTCAACCAATAGGAACAGTTAATACAGACTGAACTCTTGTGTGTGGCCCTTGCCTCAGCAGGGTTTATCCACTCTTAGAGCAGAGATTACCCAGATTACGCAGGATTCGCCTCTTGTCTCCTGATCACACAATCCCCCAGGAACAAAGATGTACTGTCAGAGACACTGACACCTCACACCACGTTACCTACTATAATAAGGCTTGTTAATGAAGCGAGAGCATTCAGGTTGCCTTTGCTCCGCCCAATAAACACACACACACACACACAAAATTGAACATGCAGGCTTTGTGTGTTCCCAAATGTCACTTTTCACGTTTATTTATATATAGCGCTTTGTACAAGCTTTAAAGCTTGTAAAGAAGCTTAAAAAGACAATAGTGTGTGTGATTACTCAGCTCAGTTTAGTATGTTTTTTTCAGTTTAGTTCAATAACAGCATAAACATTGCAAACTCTATTCAACTAAAAGCAGCTCTACAGAAGATAGGAGTCATTATTTAGATCAAGTCAGTTCAATCTTAATTCAACTGGAAGCAGAGGCCTGTTCCATAAAACAAGTTTACCAAATAAACCCGGCTTATTTCAGTTAGTCTGACTTATTTTGAATCAAATCAACTGACAACACGTCAGACTAACTAAAATAAACCTGGCTTATTTGGTAAACTTGTTTTATGAAACAGGCCCCAGATCTACAGAAGGCAATAGTGTCATTATTCAGCTCGAGTCAGTTGATTCAATTCAGCTGAATAAGTGTCGTTCATCAATTATGAAACAAATTTGATTAAGCTGTAATGCAGCTCTACAGAAGACAGTGTCGTTATCCACTATCCAGCTCAATTGAGTTTTGTTAGTTTTATAAGTTTTGTTCTCATCCAATAGTGTGAGTACAGTCAAGTCGATAATATTACAGAAGTGTTTTTTAAACTCCCAAAATGCTTTGAAGTTTGTGGAGTTCAGACTAAGGGCATGGGATCAGAGGCCACTTATAGTCCAAATAATTGCTATTTTAAGAGGTCCTGGAGCTGTTTGAAGATTCCTTGTCTCAAAATAAGAGGCTTTATTGAAAGTGGAGTGTGAGGATAAGCTCTGTGTTAAAGACCGAAATGTTATTTCAAGAAAATTGAATGGAGGGAAAAAATGAAGGTGACTTAATTGTCACCTTCTTTCCAAGAAGCAGATAAGGAAATGTGCCGGGTGAAATTCTGAACTCATTTCAGGGAATGCATTTGAATGTCACCCCATGTGACCCTGATTTTCATACGGACCTACCGGCAAACAAACCCCACGACTATAATTGGTTGAAAACTACTCCAGACTCCTGGCAAAGGGCTTTAAATTTAGGACGTGCATACAAATGAGGCCGGTTTCCTCTGAATATATTATTCTTACAAAACGTTAAAGGGCATTTTAACAGTTTGGAAAATGCATTTCCCTTGTGTGAATGATTTTTATTTCTGCTTATTTTGAAGCACCTAAATTCGACTTTAATTTAAGAAAGCTGCAGTCCTAATTGCACTGCGCATTAAGAGTGTGAACTTCCCAGAAGCAGCTTGATCGTGCTCATATTCACTAAATGGTGCACATCCTATTCTCTGCACGCTTTAACCGCTGCATTATACCACATATTCCTTTGGGATGAAATGTGACCTGGGTTGCATGTTCTTAAGTGCTGCAGAGGTACTGTGGAGGTTTAAAGCTGAAGCATTTTCATTATGTTTATTACATCATTTTCACTTGCTGTCACATGTTATTTTCTTTTTTGGTTGCCAATAGTTTCCCACAAGGGAGTAAGGAGTACGATTCTGTGATATTTGTGGATGTCTCATAAAACTGTAAGCTCTTTGTGTCCAAGTGATGATACTGCTTTCAATATAGTCACTGTACACTGGTTAAATGAAGTCATCAACTCTATGGAGTGGAGTCAAGGCCAATTTTATTATATAATTTTTGGGGGGATATTTAGCTCTTCGTATATTTTGTTCGAGTTAGGACTCGTGATACAGCTAAAAAAATATTTCTGAAAATGAAATTTCTTTTAAACAGTATTATAAGAAGTATTTTACTTTTCACTTCTTATCTATTTTTAACATATCCTTGCTGAATAAAAGTATTAATTTCTTAAAAAAAAAAAAAGACAGTGTATATTGTTGCAAAAGGATTTCTTAAAATTGTTTTCCACTTTTAAGTTACACAAAATTACAAAAATAATATCTTAATGTTTTTGATTATTTTACATTTCAATATATACTGTATATATATATATATATATATATATATACTGTATATATATATTTTTTTTTTTGGTATTTTATTATTAGTATTATTTTCATTAATTCAAAATTCAGTTCAAAATTTTAGATTTTCTCAAAAGCCATTTCAGAGCAATTAGAAATAAGGAAGCAATATTTACTCATTTCTTTCTTTAATTGTCAGCTGCGGATTGCGTTTGAGTTTTGAATTTTTAATGCTCCCATATTAGCAGAAGTAGGTGATGTAGTCTTTAAGAAACTTAATGACAAATAAAGAGCATGTTAAAATTATTGTAATATTCATGATACTGCTTGCATTTATTAAAATATATTGTCATGGATGTATATTGAATATTTTATATTGTTCAGCCCAAATTCCAGAATTGAAAACAACAAGCATTTATAAAACTCACACAGTGACCCTAGTAGAGTGTGAACAGACTATTGTGAGATCAGTCTTTCAAGGAATATTGCGTTTAAATCCCTTTATTTAGTCAAAGAAAGTACTAAACCTTATGTTTGTTGCATTATAGTGGAGGCATGCAGTTGTTGCATTATAATGTTACATAACCAGTTATTTTTGCCTCAAAGGGTCAGTAAATGTGTTACAGCATAATAGTTTCTTTAAAAAAATCTGCTTTTTATGAAATAGGTCGCCCTTTACAGATGTGCATGTGTGGTCTCGGTCCTGCTGGGAAAATGGTGTTTGTTTAATCTAAATTGCAGGGCTTATGCTAAGACCAAGGCATCTCTAATATGGCTGTGTTGTGTGGATTAAAGATTATTCTAGATCCATAAAGTTTATTTAGTATGGCATTAGAGGATTAGTCCTTTACACCATGTTCCACAATGTCTTACTGCCAGACCACATATGATTATGACTTCACAAAGCATCTTGCATGAAAAACCAATAAAGATCATTTTGAAAAAAAAAAGATTTGAAAGGAATTGTAAGAAAGAAAAGACTAAAACTGAGATTTATTCTCCATAAAGCTTTATCAATGTTCAAATATCTAGTAAGCTGCCTACTATTTTCGTGGTTAACTAAAACTAAAAAATGTAAAACATTTTTGTTACTTCGGAATAAAAAGTTAACTGAAATAAAATATTAAGAATTGTATTTTCTTTCAGCTAGTTACCAAGGCAACATTTTCAATTTATAACCTAAACCTACCTTGTACTAAAAGAACTAAAACTGATACTAAAACATTCATAAAATCTTTATAGTAGATTTATTAAAAAAATAATAAATACAAATAAAATGAATAAAACATTAAAATGAAAATAGATAATATACAAATTGAAAATATTTAAACTATAATAGTATCTTTATTATATTAAAATAAGTACTATTCAGTAAACAATATTCAGTGTTTTAATTATTAATTCAATACTGAAGGATATCTAAATAAATCAGTTCAATCCAAATAAAAATTGCATCTTTTACATAGTATTTACGTGCTGTGATTTTTATGCTTATTAGATTATTGTGCTATTAGCTTACCTTTAAGCATTTAGCAAATGCTTTTATCCAAAGAGTAAACAATATTCATAATGTGCAATACCAGATTGTATAAATATTTAGCAACTTTATCACACCAAATGTTATTGAAATCAAATATGAGTCAATTCTGCTGTGCGCTTCATTTGATGAATGATATTTGTATGCGGATATAGAGCATTTCAATTGTCATGTCAGGTGCTCTCTGAGAAGGCAGTTCATTAGGTTTTGTAACACAGCCTGTTTACCTGCAGATACATTGAATATTTAAGGCTGAACAGAACGACCTCAAATCTTTTCAAGTGTCTCCTCAGCAAGAGGCTGAAAATGCTTAATACTCTGACAATACCGACTGAAAGAGGTCAGCTAACTTCACATGCACCCTGCTGTGGATGCTTTCTGAACTCTCCAGAGCCAAATGAAAGAGATCGCCTGTGTTCACCTAGAGAAAACAAGCCCTGAACACCTCAACAATGTACACTCAAGAGCTCTTCTTTCATCTTCGTGAAGCAACAGCTTTTCAGAGAATTGATTGAAATGAACTCTGTTTTGTAAGTGCATTGACATTTATTTGGCAGATGTAGTCATTGTTCCTGTGGATAATTGAGCAAAGGAAGTATACGCTAAAAAAAATCTGTAAGAATAAGGCACAATGTACTGTATTAATATGAAGGAATTTTCTGTATTGATTTTTTTTTTATGGGTGATTTACCTGTATTATCAATCTTGCACTGCATTGCATTGCATTTTATTGTTTGTAAAATTAATGGCAGAAAATTGACAGTTCATTTTCCAATGAGAGTACAATGAACAATTAATTAAAATATTACATTGTCCTCTGACTGTAGGGTTAGGTAAGGGTTTGGCTGATCAGGTTACATTGTTCCAGGAGCTTGTTGTATTGGTTTGATGTGATTTCACATAACCTGCACTCAGCATGCTGCCCAGAACACTTCAATAAGCACATTCACCAGAACTTTGTAAAGACTCTCACTACAGATAATCATCTTTGACAGGCTTCTGGATCTGAAGGAAACAAGCAGGTGGCTGCAGGCTGGTCAGCTCATTTCCTGCACCTCTCTCAACTTTTCTAGTCTTTGGTGTTCAGTAGCAAACCTGAGTTTGAGAGGTTACTCATTCATAGCTTGGGAGGCTTGATGAGTTCATTTGGGTTTCATTTAAAAGACACCATTGTAGTAGAGTAAGAGTATAGCGCTAGAAAAGTGGATGGCATACTTCAGATGATTTAGTCTTCGAATAAGTTTAATAAGAAATGTTTGAATTAATTTTGAAGATACATTGATGTTCGAGAGTGTAGTAAGATTTTTTTTTTTTTTTAAAGAAGTCTCTTATCCTCACCAAGGCTGTATTTATTGATCAGAAAATACAGTAAAAATAGTAATACTGTGAAATATTATTACTATTTAAAATAACTGCTTTCTATTTAAATATATTGGAAAGTACCATTTATTCCTGTAATGTAAAGTTGAATTTTCGCCATCATTACTCCAGTCTTCAGTGTCACATGATCCTTCAGAAATCATTCTAATATGTGCTGCTCAAGAAACATTTCTGATTATTATCAATGTTGAAAACAGTTGTGCTGCTTCATATTTTTGTTGAAACCATGATGCATCTTTTTCAATGCATCATGGAGATTGGAGATTTACTGCTGATCACAGAACCGTGCTTCACTGAAAGATACGCATGACAATCGCAGCTTCTGTCGAATCGCGATCTCGATTCCATTTCGATTTATCGTGCAGCCCTAATTATACATGTATTTACTGTAACTTTTGATCAATTTAATTCATCCTTGCTGAATAAAAGTATTAATTTCTTTAAAAAAAAGCAATCTTTTGTGAGCTTAGTTTGAAACATTGTTGAGTGAACCTCTACATATGAGATTTCTCCGCAAGAAAATCAAAAAATCTTTACCAAAAGTCTCCATTTAATCTCCTGGCTGTGTATGAGAGAATATTTTAAATAGATCTCAGTAAGTTTTCTTTTATATGTATTCCATTCTCCCTTTCCAGTTTTGTACCATTGTGTAAAACCTCATTTGTACAGTAATTTAGTTCTGCTCTGATGTGGGTGTTGTTTGTAGTGCCAGTTCTCGCTGTGGCAGCACCTCCACATTTACACCCCGGCACTGACGCCTTCAGATCTCTTCTAAAGGCACAGCGGGCGTGAGCTTCAGCTCTGTCGCACCTCCCATTATAGTTCACTTCATTTACTGACACAATGCCAATACTGATGTCTTTCATCTTCTCTAATTACTCAACTTCGTTACTCAATACCTGCCTCCCTGTGTCAGAACGATATGTTTTCAGCTCCACGTGCGTCAGTGGAGTGTGCTGACACTGTGCTGATGAGCTATTGATATTTTTGAGAGCAGTGGGCTGAGGGCTACTATCTATGTGACCCATATGGGTGGGCATCTGCTTCATATTCTAGATTCCAAGAATGAAAATTCTGTCATTATTTACTCACTCATTATGCCATTCCAAACCCATATGCTGTTATTTTTTTCCTTGAATCATAAAAGAAGAATTTTCATGCATGTCATTTATAGACAACAACAGTTGTGATTTGGTGCATAACACTCCAACAAGGGCTACAAAACAACATTAAAGGAGTAGTTCACTTCTAGAATGAAAATGTCCTGATTATTTATGTCATCCAAGATGTTCATGTCTTTCTTTCTTCAGTCGCAAAGAAATTAAGGTTTTTGAGGAAAACATTCCAGGATTTTTCTCTATATAGTGGACCTTTATGGTAGCCAAAAGATTGAAGGTCCAAATTGAAGTTTCAATGCAGCTTCAAAGGAATAAGGGTCTTATCTAGCAAAACGATCGGTCATTTTCTAAGAAAAATACAAATTTATATACTTTTTAACCAGAAATGCTTATCGAAATGAACATCTTGGATGACAGAGGGCTAAGTAAATTATCAGGGAATTTTGAACTACTCATTTAAAGAACCTTAAAAGTAGTCCATACAGCTTGTGGACTATACTCTAGGTCTGTTTCACATTTTTGTGAGGAACATACTCACTGTATTGAGGCTTTTATTTTGGACAGGTTTAAGGTCAGAGATTTTGTTGTTTCTTATCCAGAAAATGTTTTGCTTCACACTCATTTGTATTCACAGTTTCAAGTTCAAGTTCAAAACGTCTCATCTAAAGATGATTAGTGTGGAAAATTTGAGAATTAAGATGTACGTAATTGCTATTTGTGTTAAAGATCCAAAAATTGTCAGCCAAACCCATTTGAACCAAAATATTTACTTGTAGTAGGTAGATCCTGAGATTTAAAATTAATATTTCAATCATTTAACAATGTGCAGGTAAACAATTTATATTTAGTTAGTCTTTTATTTAGTTTTTATTTTATAATTGTATTTAAAATGTAACATTTTTATGGTTAATTAATTATTCGCTTTTCATCAAAATTATTTGAAGTAGCTCCTGAGAGTTAATATTTCAATGATTTAAGTTAATAAAGGGGAAGTCGTGGCCTAATGGTTAGAGAGTCGGACTCATAACCCAAAGGTTGCAGGTTCAAGTCTCATACCGGCAGGGATTGTAGGTGGGGGGAGTGAATGTACAGTGCTCTCTTCCACCTTCAATACCACGACTGAGGTGCCTTTGAGCAAGGCACCGAACCCCCAATTGCTCCCCGGGAGCCGCAGCAAAAATGGCTGCCCACTGCTCCGGGTGTGTGTTCACGGTGTGTGGGTGTGTGCACTTTGGATGGGTTAAATGCAGAGCACTAATTCCGAGTATGGGTCACCATACTTGGCCACATTTCACTTCAACTTAATATTTTAATAATCTATGAACGCATTCGCATGTTTACAGTTTTCTATTGGTTAACGCTCACATGACATGCAGGTAAACAAATGAAACGTTTAATCTTTTTAGTTAGTGTTTTTATATTTATTGTAAAACAATTTTTACTTATTTAATTTCATTTATTTTTAAATGTATTCATGTATTTATATTTTGATTTAAGTTAATTATTTTTATATGTATTTTTTTTAATCAACTCACACGTCCTTGCAGTTCCTTCACAGGGGAAACCTTGTCCAGGTCTACTGAAATCATATATGCGCTTTATTTGGGGACATTTTTAAAAAAAAATATATATTGACCACTCAGGAATTCTGTGCAATTTTGAACAGTAGTGTTGTTTCATTAAAAAATGCTATGATTTACACTTACTTACACTTCTTCATTGTCTCTGTAGATTATTTATTAGAAAATAAGCTTTGAAACATATGTTACAGCTTTACAAAGAATATATTGAGATATATATTAATCTATAGCCTATATATAGACTTGGAATATGGTGCATGAGTCATTTGGATGAAATTATTGTGTGCACTACTCATTTAAAGTCCAATTTTATCCATTAGAACTTGATTGAATTGTTAAAATTTGATGTTTTGGTGTAAAGCAAAGCAAATTATTACAAATGCATGTAATTTTACCACAGAATTCTATCAAGATAGTCAATTTTAACGTCAAGCCTAAACCTGACTAAATTTATTGTATTATACTCATTTTTAAATGTATTTTTCATCATATATTGTTGATCTGGATACTTTGCCCTGTCACTGTCCCTCACCTTCCCACCAGATTATTTCTTCTTCTTCTTCATGAATTTCTCCTCCGTCAGATTATGATTCCATGCGCCGGGCGGCGTTCCACTGTGTTGCCTACGTGTTCCTCTCCCACTCAGTTCATGTCGAGATCTCTGTGCAGTCGGGCTCTGATGAAGACTGTTTTTTGCAGCGAGGGGATTGGATTACATCGCTGTCACAGCTGTCAGTCATGGCACGAGCCCCCTGTGCCATGCTGACAACTGCAGCCATAGCAACCACGCCGTGACGACGGTGTTATATTAGGCATAGCATCGTTTTGAACTTCTTTCTTCTGGTACTCTGCATCTGCTTCCTTTGAGTGTGTTTCTACAGTGGCTCCTGACACCAGCTTCTGTTAAACTGAGTGTGTTACACAGTTTCCTTATGTGGAGGAAGCACTTTGTTATTAAGGGTGGGCAATGTGACTAAAATCCTGTGTGAGTCATTTTAGATCACTGTAACAGTATATATCATCAGCATAGTTTTTCTTTTATTTCTATTGCGCTTTATTGTGAAATTACAAATCATTCCAGTGTTTAGTGCTATAGCAACAGCAAGTTCATGAGTTTGATTTCCATATGCATGAACTAATTAAATGTATGAGTTGAATACAATGTAAGCATGAAAGTGAAAATAAAAGGTTAATCAAATTCGATCGTTTTCCCGTTTTAGATGCAAAAGATGTGATCAAAAATAAATGAAAAAATAAATAGCTTCGCATTATGAAACACTTGAGTTGAAAAGACTGAAAACATTAAAACTAATATTATAAAACGTCAATTCTGAATTATGCTTGGCAAAAGTACTAATTTGTTCAAAAGTGGTAATTTTTGCAGTTGGTAATTTTTAAGAATGTTTTTGAAAAACGTATCTCTCTTTTCTTATTATTATCAGTGTTAGGGGCTTAATTACAGTGTTACTGCTTAATTCTTTGTGGAAACTACACTACACTGTGAATTTTTATTTTATTTTATAAAAACAGAATAATTAATAAAATTAATTTAACAATTTTTATTTATTTATATAATAATTTATATATATACCGGTGTGTGTGTGTGTGTGTGTATATATATATTTGTAATTAATGAAACATTTTACAAGAAATGAATTTAAGTGTTTCTAACAAATTTTCACTTGTGACTTGTCGTTTCTTTGTAATTATATTTTTTTTGTGTGAAATTTACTAGCAATCGCTGAGTCAAATTTATTAAAGCTATTATAAATAGCCAAACTAATGTCAACAAGAAATCAGAAATTACTTTTTTTTGTGTGTTATTGTGACCATTATATCAGTGCACATTATTTATAAAAAAAAAAAGGGGAAAAGTTTGTAATAGCTTCAATCAAAATGCACCTTCAATGGCTTTTTTCTGACTTCATTTAGGACATGAGATCTAATTGCTAAATAGCTTTGGCTCCATTTGATCTGGCTCCATTCAGGTATGTAACACCTGATTTTTTCTTGTCAAAAGTTTTATATTGTCTTGTCGTGGTAAAACTTTGGCATATTTCACACATGTATGACAACTGAACAGCTAAGGTTATAGGAGTGTTAAGGTTATAGAAAAATCTACCAGCTGACACATTTCTAGCATCATACTGTCAAAACCGCCCATCCGTACAGCCCTAGTGTATCCTGACATGAGCTCTTGTTAAACTGAACCTGTTACAGTTTCCGTACATGCAGGAAGCACATTATGCTGAAAACAATGTGGCTGGTGTCCCCGTTCTCTCCATTTCTTCCCTGACAACATGCTGTAGCTCATGCATGAAACCGTATGGCTCTAGGTATGTTTTTTTTTAAAATGCGTGGAGTATTTGCAGTAGTGGAGCCACTTGCCTGAGTGCGAGTCTGTGTGCTTGTGCTGTATGTAGGTCAGTCCGATCTCTCGCTATCCTTCTGATAAACCCAGCAGTCCTGCACGGCATCACTATCTCTGCTAGCTGGTGTAACTAGTGGGAAAAAGGCTACAGATGGAATCTTGCATTGGCTAGTGACAGTTTTTGAAAGATTTATACGATTAAAGTGTTGAATGCGGCATCATGTGACTGCCGTGGAGTGTGTGGGTGTGTATTGCCATGGCTCAGAGAACCGAGGCAGCTGGTATTTACATGAGCACAGATTGGCCAGGAGATAGCATGTGGAGGGATGAGACATGAGTGAGTTTTTCATTCCTCCCATTCAGCTTGCTGAGAGACCACCATCACAAGTGCAGAAAAGTTTGTCCTGCAAAGTTTTATGGGAGTATGAGGCAGATTGGAAGTGTTTAATTATGTGTTTATTCACAACTGTAAATGTAATGCCAACAATGGTACAATATGTGTAATATATGCAATACTACTACTACTATTTATTTATTTGTAATTTTTGTATTTATTTAAAATACACTACCATTCAAAAGTTTGGGTCAAAAAGATAAAAAAAATAAAAAATAATACTTTTATTCAGCAAAGATGCATTAAATTAATCAAAAGTGACAGTGAAGACATTTATAATGTAACAAAAAAATCTAGTTTATATAAATACTGTTCTTTTGAATGGTTTTCACAAAAATATGAAGCAGCACAACTGATTGCAACTTTGATAATAATAAGAAATGTTTCTTGAGCAAAACAGCATATTAGAATGATTTCTGAAGGATCATTTGTCATAAAATATTACATCTTTGGAACAATATTTGTATGCTTAATTTTTTATTTTATTTTTTATATTAATATGTATATTTATAGGCTATACAGCAACCCTGCAATCCCACAGAGGATAAGCTGTTTGGAAAATTGATGTATATTTAAATTTAATATTAGGAAGCCTTTGTAAAACATTATAGAATTATTAGTTTGAAAAAACTTTATAGTATTTATTACAGTGAAAAATATGTAAGCAATGTCTTAAATAATTTATAATTAAATGTATGCAATTATTATATTGCATTTATGTGATGCAAGTATGAGAAACCTTTCTGGAAACAATTTTAGCATTTCACAAAATTGACAAATCGTATGAGCAAATTTTGATCAACATTTCTCACACTGCAACTTGATTTTGCTAATAAATGACTGAATCCACATCAGACCTGACCAAAGAAATAAAAAAAGCTTCATGTTTTCCCAGTGCCCTTCATTTTGACTAGAGAATGCGTCAGTGTCTGATCTGGTGAAAACATGCTCTTTGGAACGGGGCGGCGCTTGAGTTCTTTTGATGCGCTTCCTGCTGGGGTGGTCTTTGAACACAGCTCTTTGGATTTGAGTCTGCTGACCCGTCAGAGCCGAGGCCGACATACACCCATCCGTCTCGCTTTAGAGATAAACTCCACAAACTGTGTCTGCAATTCCAGAGACAGAACGGATGAGCTCCTTCTTCTGTTGCAGATAAACTGTCCTGGTGATCACCAATACTCCATAATCATCTGCAGGACCTTCAGGCTTAAAGCAGGACGACATGTTTCACATTCACTGTCTTATACAGGGATTTATATGGAAGCACGTTTCCGCCACTGAAAAAATAAAAAGGGCAATTGTGACTTTATTTGCATTTTTCTTGCATTATCTCAGAATTGCATTTCTGACTTTTTTTTTTCGCAATTGACCCATTCCCCTTCATTACTGTTGCCATGTCCATCAAGCCATAGCGCTCTCACGCTACACATCATGCTCTCATGCAGTAAAAGATACAGTGGTGTGAAAAAGTGTTGGCCCCCTTCCTGATTTCTTATTTTTTTGCATGTTTGTCACACTTTAATGTTTCAGATCATCAAACAAATTTAAATAATAGTAAAAGATAACACAAGTGAACACAACATGCAGTTTTTAAATGAAGGTTTTTATTATTAAGGGAAAACAAAATCCAAAACTACATGACCCTGTGTGAAGAAGTGTTTGCCCCCCTGTTAAAACTGTGGTTTATCACACCTGAGTTCAATTTCTCTAGCCACACCCAGGCCTGATTACTGCCACACCTGTCTTTGACTAATATTTAAATTAGTTTGATGATCTGAAACATTAAAGTGTGACAAACATGCAAAAAAATAAGAAATCAGGACGGGGGCCAACACTTTTTCACACCACTGTAGATCATGGAGCAAAGAGAAAACTGACAACATGCTGACAGACAAGACAGGGCAGGTTACTTTTGGTATGAAATAAAGTCTAAGCTGTCAAATTTTGTAAGAAGTTCAAATAATAAATGCCATTTTGTGGCTCTTAAATGTGCCATGACAGATCGCTTTAGCGCCTATATTGCAATTCTGACTTTATTGCTCAGAGTTAGTCTCGCAATTCTGAATTTATAACACACAATTACGGCTTTATATCATGCAATAATTTTGAGTTTATATTTTGCAATTGTGAGAAAAAAGTCAGAATTGAGATAAAAAGTCACAATTACCTTTTTACTTTTGTTCAGTGGCAGAAATGGACTTCCATAATTTATACTCTAGTCTACCTTGTTATATATTTCATAACTCAAGAAACTTCATGACATTTTCAGACATGTTTCATGAAGTGTCAGTGTTGTTTGAGATGTTTCTGTAAAAAATTCTCAGGAGAAATAAAAATACAAGATTCCACAAGAGGGTTTTCACAGTGATGCCATAGAAGAACCGTTTTTGGTTCCCCAAAGAACCTTTCAGTGAACAGTCCTTAAATTAAGGATTTTTTTCTTAGAGAAAAGAACATTTTAATAATCTAAGGAACCTTTTTCCACTATAAAAAACTGTTTGTGCAATGGAAAGGTCCCGTAAATGTTAAGGTTCTTCACGGAACCGTTGCTTCAACTAAAGAACCTTTATTTTCAAATTATCTGTGCCAATATCAACATTACTATTAGCTGTATGTAAACATACAGCTAATAGTAATGTTGGTATTGGCACAGATAATTTGATCTTTAAAGGATTTGATTGAATTTGGTTGAAATATCATATTAAGATCTTAAGCAAAAGTCTCCAATTTCTGTCTTTGAGAAGCTATTGAGATATTAGTTTCATTTATGAGAAGGTGGAGAGCATTATATGCTATTGCTTGTTCTTTCAAAGCTCAGAAGACTTAAGCGTTTCATTTTGACATTTTGACATGCATGAAACAATTATTGAGATAATTCTAGGCATTTAGCCATGAATCAGACAATTATTGAGATCAATTTTTATTAAGTCATTTTTAACGTTTCTAGAGTGAGCCATGTTTGAATAAAGGCTTTTTAACATTTTGGAACTGGAAGAAGTGCCTTGGATCCGTGGTTTCTATAGATATAATTTTGAACCCAACCAAAGAGCACCTTCTGGGACAATTAAACGGAGGTCCTTTCAGCAAGTAGCGCTCCAAGATATTTTCTTTGAATTATTGAGATCATTTGGTTTTGGGAGAATTTGATGAGAAAAATTCGAGTTCAGATTGTGATCTTTGACTCTTGATTGCAGGATCCGAGCAAAATTGGTGACCTCTTCTTTTGAAAGTGTAGCTTTCATGAGACCGTTTCAGGACAGTGACTCAACACGAGTTTTCATGAAGAGATTTGTGTTTTACCTGATTTGTGTCCTAACCATCACAGAGCCCCTCCTATCCCGATTACAGCTCTAATCCCAACAGGGCGGATTCAGCAAACACTCATTCAACCTTCAAGCACGATTAAATGGGAAAAATGTTGGAAAAGTCCAGATGTTGGGATGGCTGAAGAGGATGTGAGGTGTGTGTTTGTTGAGATAAATCCCTGCTTTTCCACCGCTGTGCTTCATTGATTGCCTCTTTCCTTCTGCCCTCTCGATGTGTTGGGTCAGATTACAACGTTTGATCACCGGCGACACGCAGCGTCTGAGTCCAGAATGTTTATGAGGATTTAATCTGCGGGAAGTATCACAATCCTGTAGATCTATTTTAGGGCTCCATTTAGATGATTTAAATGTGTCCGCAAGTGTGTTGGGAACTGAGAATCAATCCTTATTTAGAAACCAGTATCACTTTTAATTATATAAAAAAGGAATTTTATGTATTAGCAAACTAGCGTAGTTTGAGTCTCAAATCCAAATTTTTTAGCGAATTTCTGTGAACTGGTAACTTTTACTGTGTTTGTGAGACTTTTTATGATATGAACTTGTTCATTTACATTGGATACGGAAAGTATTCAGACCCCCTTAAATTTTTCACTCTTTGTCATATTGCAGCCATTTGCTAAAATCATTTAAGTTAATTTTTTTCCTCATTAATGTACACACAGCACCCCATATTGACAGAAAAACAATGTGTATTAGTAAAAATACACTACCAAACGTGGGTCAGTGAGATTTAAAAAAAAATAAATAATAAATACTTTAATTCAGCAAGGATACATTAAACTGATCAAAAGTGACAGTAAAGATATTTATAATGTTACAAAAGATGTTTACTGCAAATAACGGGTTTTTGAATGTTCTATTCATCAAATAAACCTGGAAAACCTAAAAAAAAAAAAACTCCACAAAAACATAAAGCAGAAAATAATGATGCTGAAAATTCAGCTTTGCATCACTGAAATAAATTCAATTTTAAAATATATATTCAAATAGAAAACAGTAATTGAAAATTGTAATAATATTTCACAATATTGTTTTTACTGTATTTGTGATCAAATAAATGCAGCCTGAGCCAAATGCATTCAGAGCATAGTTTTATTGTTTTGTGTCGTATATTTGTTTAGAACCATATATAATTTGGAACAATTATTCTTGAAGCATAAATAGAATTGTTAATGGAATCATTAAGAAAAATAAACAGAATCTGAACCAGATGATTCCTTATGATTTCCATCCCTAGTTCTGAGAGAATCAGCGTTGGTTGAAAGTAGTTAAATTAGAGCCAAGCTAGAAGAGTACAACAAAATGAACTCAAATTAATCAGGCAGTCGTGTTTTTGAACAGCTTCATTTACTTCACTAAAATGAATTGGACTTCCCAGCGCAACATATGAGAGCGAAAGCAAGGCATTCTCTTAAAGTCTGTATGATTATTTCCTCGGTTTGCTTGCCGAAGAGCTGCGTGTGCAGTATAGAGTGCCAAAAAAACTAGTAGTATTTTTCTTTTCAGCATAATTATCTTCTGCTCACTTCAGGACATAAATAATTTACCAAACCAGTGATTCCATATGCAACAAACTGGCCTGATATCTGCGCAAACTCTCTTTATTTTCCTCACACGTGTTTGCCCAGGCTCGAGGAGAAGAGCAATCACATGCCAGGGGGAAAAAAGAGAAGTGTGATCGTTCATCCTGCCCTCCTGCTAATAGAAAGCAGCAGTGTTCATCGTGCCCCCGCCTGCTGTGATCACAGCCCAGTGGCCGTGTCATCTCAGAGGAGAGCCGGCCTCCAGGCGAGCTGCACACGTGTCTCTTTAAAGCTCTCTGAAGAAAATGTGAGTGGTGTGGGTAATCGCCAGGGTGTTGCAATGTGGCTGCTAAAGTGTTTTGAGTGGTTTTTAGTGTGTTGCTATGCGGTTGTTAGGGTCTTTTGATTATTAGGTGGTTGTTTTCTGGCCCAAGTCTTTCCTTAAGGTTTTTCTTTTTTTTTGCCAGTTTTGTGATTTGCCCTTAAAAAAATGTAAGTCGGAGTGGGTGGGGTTAAAAACAACAACATTTTTTATGTGTAATTTATTTTGTTTTATGTTTCCATTGACTCCATTGATGGCCATTCCATAGTCATGTATTCTATTTAAATAAGTAAAAAAAAAAAAAAAAATTATAATTTTTTTTTTTTTTACTTTTGAGGAGATTTAAAAAAAAACGTTTTTGAAAGAAGTCTCCTCTGCTCACCAAGGCTACATTTATTTGATCAAAAATACAGAAAAAACAGTAATATTGTGAAAAAATGATTACAATTTAACTTTCCTATTCGAATATATTTGTCACGGTGCGGTAAGAGAGCACTGTAAAAAAACAGGGTCTGGGTCCAAATGCAGGTGAAACTTAGATTTAATAAACAGAAAGGCAGACAACAAGAAACAAGAACGGATCTACAAAACAGGATCAGGAAAGGGATACAACTTCGGCAACCAACGTGCTTGCATCAACCAACATACAAACAACTACACTTAGGTCCGTGTGTAGTTAACAAAAATAACAACTTTATTCAACAATTCGTCTCCTCTGTGTGACGCAGCTGACACAGAATAGCACACGCTGTTTACGTTCAGTGGATATTCTCCAAAATGGCACCAGGGTGACGCAGAGGAGACAAATTGTTGAATAAAGTCGTTATTTTTGTTTTCTTTGCGTACAAAAAGTATTCTCATAGCTTCGTAAAATTACGGTTGAACCCCTGATGTCACATGAATTATTTTACCGATCTCCTTGCTACGTTTCTGGACCTTGATTGTGGTAATTACATTGCTGTCTATGGGAGGGTCAGAGAGCTCTCAGAATGCATCAAAAATATCTTAATTTGTGTTCCGAAGATGAACGGAGGTCTTACGGGTTTAGAACGACATGAGGGTGAGTAATTAATGACAGAATTTTCATTTTTGGGTGAACTAACCCTTTAATGCAGTGAAACAGGAAGTTGATGTAACTCAGGCATGCAGCCACCTACTGTCAACAGGAAGTGACATGTTTAACACTGTGATGCACTATTAGCAACACAGTAAAATATGCCATTGTGTGCGAAACATGCTAGAAAAATGCTCAAACATGCTAGCAACACTTACTAAGTGCTAAAGCATGCTATTAATACCATGAAACAGGAAGTTATTGTAACTCATGCATACAATGCCCAATCTGCCCCAAACTTCACACGTGTTATAATAGTCCTGACCTGAACACATCTAAAGGCCAATATTCAGTTAAAATTATAGCGCCACTTGCTGGCAACAGGAAATGTCTTGTTTTACACTAACTTAAACATGCAATGTCTGATCTGCCCCAAACATCACACTTTTGATAAGAGTCCTGGCCTTAACACATCTTAAGGCCAATATTCAGTTATAATCATAGCCCCACCTGTTGGCAGAAAGGAAATTTGGCACATATAAATGACTTTGACATATTCCGCCTATATTTACCATTTTAAAAGCATATTGCCCGCTGTTCGCTGTTTTCCTAGGGCCACCGGGTGGCGGTGAGCCTGGGTGCGAGGGCCCTTTCATCACTGCTTGCAGCTATAATTTAAAATGTAATTTATTCCTGTGATGCAAAGCTGTATTTTCAGCATCATTACTCCAGTCTTCAGTGTCACATAAACCTTCAGAAATCAGACACATTTCTTATGTTTATTAATTTAAAAGAAAGTTGTGTTGCTTAATATATTTGTGAAAACCATATGTATTTTAAGGATTCTTTGGGGAATTGAAAGTCCAAAAAAACAGCATTTAAAATATATGTAATTAATGTAATTATAAGAAAATAATAAATTTATGTAAAATGTGAATAATGTTACTTTTGTTCAATTTAATGCATTTATTAATTTAATGCAATATTATTGCTAATTAAAATATTTTAAATTAAAAAATTATATAAATAAACTTACTTCTGAAATTTAGTCTATAAGTTACATTGTTTTTCTTATAGCAGTAAAAATAAAGGTGCTTCACGATGCCATAGAAGAACCTTTTTGTCTAAATGGTTCCATAAAGAACCTTTAACATCTGAAGAACCTTTCTGTTTCACAAAAGGTTCTTTGGGGTGAAAGAAGGTTCTTCAGATTATAAAAAGGAAAGAAAGAGATGGTTCTTTAAAGAACCTTTGACTGAATGGTTCTTTGTGGAACCAAAAATGGTTCTTCTGTGGCATCGCTTGAAGAACCTTTTGAAGCACCTTTATTTTTAAGAGTGTAGTTGATTACCTGTGCTCTTAAAAGCACGAAATGGACATGTTTTATTTTGCTGCAAGGGGTTGAAATAGAGTCACAAGTACTAGTATAATCAGCCTGTTTTTGTTCTAGTCGACTGCCTGGTGTTCTGCGTCTTAGATGTTTTCGCCTGCTGAGTTCAGTTCTATGCGTCTCTGTATTTTTATTCGCATATACTCTGTTCTCTCTCATTTTTTTAATGTTTTTGTAATGAGTAACATTAAATATAGCAGCACTTTTGAAAATGTCTTCCCCACATGAACCAGCACTTACAGAATGAGAGATTCATTTTCTATAAAGCTGCTTTGAAACCATATGCATTGTTAAAAGGGCTATACAAATAAGCTTGACTTGAAATAAGTATAAAACTAATGTTGTACTGCACAATTGTAGGTAACCTGCATATTCTTACCACCCAAAAAATCCCACCTTGCTCTTTTTCACATTGAAATATATCAGTTTACAGGAGTATTATGGTTTGCTAATGGCTAACTTTATGTTGTACATAATCTGGAATATTCCTTCAATTTGTCACACCCACGTTGAACATGATAGGCCTATGTGATGAGCAAAGATGATGAATGGAACAAAATCTAATGCAATCTAATGACTGAAGCTTGTAGAATCAAAGGAAGTCAGGAGGAGGAGTTTGATGGTGCAGCCAGAATATAATGAAGATGCACAAGCGATTGTGAGCCTCCCTCTGATGTAATAATCTCATTATCTAATGCAAGAATCATTTTAGCGCAGTGGAGAGGAAAACAAAGTGCTTTGTTTACAGCAGTGTGAAACTCCTCCTTTAATGGGTGCAAGAGGCATCACTATACTGACCCTTTTCAAATGGAAATCATGCTGAAATCTAGCTGATTTAAACCTGAGAGTTGCGTCGAAATCATTTGATGTGAACGCACACATTGGAAGGCGTGCGTCTTATGAACCTGAGATCTCCCACAACATGCCTGTTCTCTCTTTCAAGTTGTTCCCTTGTAGCTCTTGAAAGCCTGACGCGTCCATTAGTGTTTCAGCTACAATGACTCAAGATGTGCTTGATTTGAAGCGCTGTGGCAGTCTACTGTAAACACAGGCCGTTTTAAACCTCCAGTATCTTTCTTTTCTTGGATATATTGTATTTTGGGGGGGGGGATTAGTTATGAAGCAGGATGTAACCGTATCCCTTTAGCCTTTGACTTTGTCCTTACTGGGTTACAATGGTCATTCAAAACCTGGATATATAATCTCATATCATTATATATATATATATAACAATAATAGAATTAGTACTGTCCCGAATGAGATGTGACCCTGGACCACAAAACCAGTCTTAAGTCGCTGGGGTATATTTGTAGCAATAGCCAAAAATACATTGTAGGGGTCAAAATTATTGATTTTTCTTTTATGCCAAAAATCATTAGGATATTAAGTAAAGATCATGTTCCATGAAGATATTTTGTAAATTTCCTACTGTAAATATATCAAAACTTAATTTTTGAATCGTAATATGCATGGCTAAGGACTTCATTTGGACATCTTTAAAGGCAATTTTCTCAGTATTTAGATTTTTTTTGCACCCTCAGATTCCAGATTTTCAAATAGTTGCATCTCGGCCAAATATTCAATGGAAATATTGGAAAGCTTATTTATTCAGCTTTCAGATGATGCATAAATCTCAATTTTGAGATTTCAAATTTACCCTTATGACTGGTTTTGTGGTCCATGGTCACATATTTTGCATAAAAGATGTTTACATATAGTATACAAGACCCAATAATAGTTGATTTTATAAAGTTGACATACTCTTGAATCTGTGTGTTGTTGCCTTGATGATTCATGTCTTTTTTGTTTTGTGATGGTTGTTCATGAGTCCCTTGTTGGTCCTGAACAGTTAAATGATCTGATGTTCTTCGGCAAAGATGGGCTCATCCATCTTTTTCACACTGAAGACAACTGAGGGACTCATACGCAACTATTACAAAAGGTTCAAATGGTCACTAGCTATGTTTCCATCCAAAGATGCAAATTTAACTTATGCGCAAAACTGGAATATTGCATAAAACATTTGCGAATAAAGCACCGTTTCCATTCAACGAGTCAAAGAGAACAAAATCGTCACTTTCTGATAAACTGGCACTAAATATCTCAAAGAAAACTAGGAGAAGCCACTGAATATAATAATTTTCATATAATAAATTACTTACGCCTCAGAGCGAGCAGACGTAGCACAATAAATGCAGTCATTGCTTTCGGAGGTGGATGCCTGCTGTTTGGGAACGCAGTCATGTAAGACAGTAATTATACAGAAATACTTTACTTTGACAGACTTTCCTCAGGCATTTCCTCAGAACGACCAAAACAACATATAGATGCTGTGAACGTGATCGGTTCGCTGGTTAGTCAAGTTATCCCGTCTCATAGCGCAAAGTGGAATTTATGGTGGAATTTATTCAGTAAATGTGTTTCCATCATAGTTTATGTGCATTTTTTTCTTATCGGATAAAAAGTTTATCCTACTCAATTGTGCGCATACGTTTTTTTATGTGCATTATTAGAATTTTCCATCCAGCGTTTTTTTATGCGACATTCCAAAATGCGCATAAAAATAGGTGGATGGAAACATAGCTATTGATGCTCCAGAAGGAAACAGTGCATTAAGAGCTGGGGGGTGAAAACTTATGAACAGAATGAAGATGTGTACATTTTTCTCATTTTGTTTAAAAATAAGAAAGTTATAGAAGATGCTTACTTGAAGACAAAATAAGTACAATTTACCCAGATCTTCACCCCTTGGCTCTTAATACATTGTGTTTTCTTCTGGAGCATCAGTAAACATTCAAAACTTTTGTCCCTCATTTTTTGTCAGTGTGAAAAGACGATCTCAAAATCATATGGTCACTACTGGAAAGGGATCAAATATGCAAAAATGTTACGTTAATTTAGTGTGATTATGTAAAAAAATCATGTCATTTAAAAAAAAAA
>NW_015505332.1:2401005-2416542 GCF_001515645.1 Sinocyclocheilus grahami
TACCCTTATGACTGGTTTTGTGGTCCATGGTCACATATTTTGCATAAAAGATGTTTACATATAGTATACAAGACCCAATAATAGTTGATTTTATAAAGTTGACATACTCTTGAATCTGTGTGTTGTTGCCTTGATGATTCATGTCTTTTTTGTTTTGTGATGGTTGTTCATGAGTCCCTTGTTGGTCCTGAACAGTTAAATGATCTGATGTTCTTCGGCAAAGATGGGCTCATCCATCTTTTTCACACTGAAGACAACTGAGGGACTCATACGCAACTATTACAAAAGGTTCAAATGGTCACTAGCTATGTTTCCATCCAAAGATGCAAATTTAACTTATGCGCAAAACTGGAATATTGCATAAAACATTTGCGAATAAAGCACCGTTTCCATTCAACGAGTCAAAGAGAACAAAATCGTCACTTTCTGATAAACTGGCACTAAATATCTCAAAGAAAACTAGGAGAAGCCACTGAATATAATAATTTTCATATAATAAATTACTTACGCCTCAGAGCGAGCAGACGTAGCACAATAAATGCAGTCATTGCTTTCGGAGGTGGATGCCTGCTGTTTGGGAACGCAGTCATGTAAGACAGTAATTATACAGAAATACTTTACTTTGACAGACTTTCCTCAGGCATTTCCTCAGAACGACCAAAACAACATATAGATGCTGTGAACGTGATCGGTTCGCTGGTTAGTCAAGTTATCCCGTCTCATAGCGCAAAGTGGAATTTATGGTGGAATTTATTCAGTAAATGTGTTTCCATCATAGTTTATGTGCATTTTTTTCTTATCGGATAAAAAGTTTATCCTACTCAATTGTGCGCATACGTTTTTTTATGTGCATTATTAGAATTTTCCATCCAGCGTTTTTTTATGCGACATTCCAAAATGCGCATAAAAATAGGTGGATGGAAACATAGCTATTGATGCTCCAGAAGGAAACAGTGCATTAAGAGCTGGGGGGTGAAAACTTATGAACAGAATGAAGATGTGTACATTTTTCTCATTTTGTTTAAAAATAAGAAAGTTATAGAAGATGCTTACTTGAAGACAAAATAAGTACAATTTACCCAGATCTTCACCCCTTGGCTCTTAATACATTGTGTTTTCTTCTGGAGCATCAGTAAACATTCAAAACTTTTGTCCCTCATTTTTTGTCAGTGTGAAAAGACGATCTCAAAATCATATGGTCACTACTGGAAAGGGATCAAATATGCAAAAATGTTACGTTAATTTAGTGTGATTATGTAAAAAAATCATGTCATTTAAAAAAAAAATGCAGAAATTGGGAGTGATTGTGCAACTGAATGAGTTTGTATAGATTCTTGAAAATTTCCATTTAAATGTCCCCAAAATGCACTTCTTCCAGTCTAAGCAACCAATCATAATCACCATTATGATCATAAACGAGCATTTCTAGCTGTATACGTTGGAGACAAATGATGAGATTTGAGTGTGGACTGAAAGAACCCGGCGAGTGTCTGTCAGCGGCTCTGATCAGCCTTCATCCTCTTTAGCAGAGAGGAGGTGAGGACAGGGCTAAAGACACCAGATCTACCTCGCTGTCTTAACACCAGACGCTCCCCAGAGACGCTATTTTTATCTGCTCTGCTTATCACAGGCCTGTCATGCACTTCAATCTAATTTCTACTGAGCTCCCCGAAGATAAAAGAAACGTGCGTGTGGGTTTTTTATGAGCATGATGCTCATCTTAATTTAGCTCTGATCACCAGATGCGCTGCGTTCGAAGTTCACAGTTTCATTTGACACATAAACACGTTCTAGATTTAAATTAATTAGCAGGAGCATTTAACATTTCACTGCAAGGAATAATGATCTGCATTTGATGACATTTAGGTTTTTTCAGATTTTATTTCTTGCCGAGCACAAGCGCTAAATGAATCAATGTTCGCTTTTAGCACTTTTAAGCTTAAGAGATTGATTTTTTTTCTTTTTTTTTCTAAATCTAGTTGATCTAGATATGAGGGTAGTAAATCTGTTTCACGCAAGCTTAAAGTCAACATGAAATAAAATCTGACCTTTAGCATTGACTTTATTAATAAATATCCAGTTATCCGTTTCATTTTTATTACAGTTTTATGTTAAAATGCACTAAACTCTTGGCAGTTCTTTCAAACAATGAATCAATAAAAGGATCTTTTAAAAAGTGGATTTTACATGCAATTCATTTTTCCAACAGGAAATGGAAAGTCGTGTAGGGTGCATTGCGTTATACAGTATTTGATTCATATTTTGGCTAATATTCCGAAAAATTGCACACTATGCAAACTGTGCATGAACTGCAGAAATAGTAATGTATTATGCTAGAAACCTGCTAAAATTGCAAAAATGTTGTTTGTTGTATGATTATATTATAGTACATTACATTACAAGACACTATATTATATTATATTATATTATTTATTGATGCACTTCATTGCAAAGAAAAGATAACGTTTTATTCTAGTATTTAATGCCCACCTTTTGTGTTCCAATCAATTTTTGATGGATACAATCAATAATCAGGCACTTGTTTATTTCTTTGAGCAATCTGCTTTACTCATAAATACAACATATTGCAGTAGTAAAACACCATTCCGTGTTGACCTTAAATCTTCAGTCATGTTTATGTGTTATACTTGTTTTCTGGCACTTTCTGCCGATAGTAGTTTGGTTTGATACTCATCATTCCAGGACTCATGAGCTATTGAGACGGCAGCGCTCAATTATGAATTATTCACCCATTGTGCTCTGTTTCAGTGTTTGACATGAATTTATTGCACCGTGGTCCTCTGTGTCTTCTGTTAGTGATGCTGTTCAGAATAGCAAACCCTGTGCAGGTTGGTGTTTGGTTTATTTCTCCCCGTGATGTGAGAGATGACAGTAAACAAACATGCAGTTTTCATACTATTTTTGCAGTATGCAAAATGTATACTTGCAGTATGCAATGTATCTGTTTACAGGGAATGTGATCTATGGGAATGAGGGCATATTGCAGTAGACGTATGAGTACCATGGCAGCCATTTTTCATAAAATTAGATTAAAATGCCAAATAACTGTATAAATCACTAGTATGCTGCATTGGCCTCACTACATTGCATGCATGCATTGTTTCATACTGTGTATACATTCACAAATTATTTATTAAAAATAATATGCAGGATAAAATATATGCTTTGTATAAAAGCATCTGCTAAATAATTAAATGTAAATGTAAAGTAAGCACTGTGCTAGCATTTCATGATGAACATAATATTCTAGTTGGAAGAGAAGAAAATACATTAAAAATGTATTTCTTTTTTTCTTTTTTGTCCTCCAAAGCAAGCTTGACTAATGATTGGACTAATGCAAGAAGACATGGTCTATATCACAGTATGAATTTATAATCAGTTTGTATATGAATGATGCACTGGCATTCATTGATATACATTCAGATTCACGCAGTGAGGCCAATCTGACATGATGTGAGATTTTGTTTTTAATATTATGTGCTGTAGATATAAATGTAAAGTCACAGACTGAAATGCATGACCTTTAAATGTGTTGCTCAATGGTAGTGAGTTTCTTCAGTAATCCCCGTGAGCCGGTGTGATTGTCTCTGTTTGAGAGAGAATGCTTGGGAAATGTTGTCTTATCTCACTTACGCGGCCGATGAGAGACTAATCCTTAAATTACTGTAATTTTCCCCATAATTTAGACTGTCTTAAGTGATAAAAGTAAAACCTTTCACAAAGATTCATCTTTTGCAAAGCTATTTAGACTTTTCAGAAGTCTTGCATGTTTTTTTTTTGTCTTTGTCTCATTGCATAAATGTTTTAAGCAGACTTGAATGGAAATGAGTTGTAGTTATAGTTCTTTTGATCATAATTTTAAGGAATATTTTGGGTTCAGTACAAGTTATTCAAGCTCATTCAACAGCATTTATAGCATGGCATTGAGTACCTTGTTATTGTTGTTGTTGTTTTTAAAGGAAAATTGTAATTAACTTTATAATTATTCAAAATATTAAATAATAATAACTATTATTATTAAATTATAAATATTAAAATATTAATTATTCAAAGATTATTCAATTTAATGTAATATTTGTGGCATGATGTTTTTAAAGCAAATATTGTAATTAACTATACAAATAATTATTACAAATATTAAATTATTTTTTATTAAATTATTGATATTAAACTGAATTCTTAAAATAATATTACATATAATATAATTTAATATTTGTGACATTATGTTGAGTACAATATTTTTTATTTACCCCTTGTTTTTTAAAACTGAATTTAATTAACTAAAAATAAAAATAAATATGTAAAATATTTTTTATAAAATAGTTTTAAAAAATTATTTTATACAATTATTAATATTTAAATATGAATCATTAAAATATTAAATATGTAATATTAATATTAAAATAGTGTAAAATGGTTAATTATTAAATAAATATTAAAATAATTACATAAACAAATTATAATCTAATCTGTAAATAAGTACATTTTAAAGGATTTAAAAGCAGAAATGTGATGCTTATCATTTTATAGAAGCACTTACATTAATTCTGTTAAAACTTGCATTATTGGAGCTGTAAAGTTTTTTAAGTTCTCATTTTTACAGTCATTTTAGTTTTTTTTTGGATACAGTGTTATGATGTTAGAGTGACAAAGTTGTAAAATGTAATGACTTTACACAGAAAAGGTTAGTAACACATTTTTTCCACACTAAAATCATGTTAAAGGGGTCATATGATGCTTTTTTAAAAGATCATTATTTTGTGTATTTGGTGTAACAGAATATGTTGACATGCTTTAATGTTCAAAAAACACATTATTTTTCAAATACTGTACATTATTGTAGGTCCTCTATGCCCCGCCTCTCTCAAACGCTTAGTTTTCTACAAAGTCCCTCCTTCCGACAAGCGCAGTCTGCTCTGATTGGCCAGCTGACCCAGTGCATTGTGATTGGCCGAACACCGCAAGCACTCGTCGGAAATGTAACGCCCCTTACCATAATCGCCAGCTTCATCTTTCAAAATAAATGTAAAGACCGTAAATAATGTCATTAGTTTTACCATCAGTTCAAGCCTGAAAGGGGAACAGAGTCGCGTGACAGACACAGTGATGAAGCTGGTATGTGTTTGCAGTTCACAAGCCATGATTAAGACAGCTGACTGTGATGTGACCCTGTCTCTCTATCTCTCTCTCTCACACACACGCGCATGCGCGCACACACACACACACGATGCGCAAAACTCTGCATTTGAACAGTCAATAGCAAATACTTAAACTAATAACAAAAGTAGCTGATTCAGAAGTGCCAGATTGTCATAGCAAAGTCAGAATGACCTCCTCTCCTAGGTTCACGAAACGGTCGTCCATAAAATGCATTGCTGTTCTGTTGTAAGTAATCTTAAAGATTCCTAAATGCATCTACTTTCGGAAGGCCAAATAAAGTGCTTTTGCTTTCGCCTAGAAACACACAGCTTCTCCCTGACATGGCTGCTTCAACACTAACTGCGGTTACTGAAACCACGCCTTCTTTCTTTGCGTGCACATTTGGGCACATTATGCAAATATTTCCACATAGTGAGGTAGATATGTGGGGGCGTGTTAGAACGAGCCGTTTTAGGGGGGCGTGGCAGAGTCTTAACTTTGATAAAGAATATCTCTTTGGTTTTGAGACTTTAGTCTTTGCAACTTCAGGGATCTTATCTATGCACAATCAGCTTGTAACACTCCAAAGAGAAAGGACAACTTGAAATCGCATCATATTTCATTATTGATGTCTTGTGGCTAAACTATTGAAATCTATCATTAAAATCATCATTATGTCACAAGTGCTGTTGGTTAGCTTAACTTACATTAAACCCAGAATATTCCTTAAATAAGCTGTGACCCAAAAATATTTGGAAATTATTCATAAGCAGCCCAGAAATATCTCTGTTTGCTATTTTTACAGCAACGCTGCATATTAAATTGGCCAAAAACATATTCGGACACTTAAGTCATGCTTAAAATGTCATTGCATTAGATAACAATAAAGCAAGTGGCATTTGTTTTAAAGAAGGATAAAGAAGGAATCTATTTTCAGGGGCCACTGCGTGTAAAGATTCACATTTCTGGGCTGGTTTGTGAATGATCTTCCCTCGAAATGTCATGCTACATCCGCACTGAAAATCAAACGGTGGCTGATATGAAGTGTCAGTCGATCAGAGAAGTTCAGCCCGCAGCTGTGATTGTTTCGCTCTAATCGGATGTGATCAGCCCCTCCATCTTGACCCACTTGTGCCTCTGGCTTTCCGTCCCGGCAGTCCTGGGGTGAGTTTCTCCGCTTCCATCTGTTCTCACATCCCTGTCGGTGGTTCTGCATTGCAGCCGAGCAGATTTCCCTGCTGGCCTGAAGACTGCAGCATAAACCCCAGCGAGTCTCATTCTTAGTCAGCAGTGCCCTATTTACACACACTGTCACTGAGGTTGTGTGTATTTTTCTGGTTTATTGCGGTGTGCTGTGTTGTTACAGAAAAAAATGGCTGGATTAAAAGTATTTGCAAATGCCAAGGAATGTATTAGACTTAAATTACTGTGGTATGTTTTATTGCTCTGTAATAAAAATGGCAGCGTTATACAAGATTATTTGCAAATGCCAGGGTGTGTGTGTTTATGTGTGTATACATGCATTGAAACCAAATCAACAATGTGTTATGCTGAAAAGGGAATCTCACTGACTCGCATTAAAAAGTACTGTGTGACCTTTCAGTAAAAGCAGGTCAGAGTGAATTAGGCAATCTTTTGTCATGCCTTTTACTTTTTGAAAATGGACTAGAAATAGACCAATACTTGATTTGACCAATATTTTAGGAAATACTGTAGGAAAATTAACCTTTCTGTGTAAAGTTTTATTAAAATGTACAACTTTGCACTGTTTACAACATAATGCTGTGTGTGTATATATATATATATATATATACAGTATACAGTGGGGAAAAATAGTTAATGTTTATTTCAAGTAATGAAAATTTCTTTGAAATCTCCTTTGTGATTGGTGGTCTAAAACATTTCCACATACAGTGTAATCTAGTCTTTGTGCTGATGTCCTTGTGTCGTGTATGTTTTGGGCTTTATTTCCCAGAGGATGTTTTGATCTGTATACTGTAGAGCCCTCTGACCTTAGTGTTTATGTTGGCTCTAATTAGCTTGAGTCCTGCGTGACCTTTGATTAGGTGTTAGACCTCAGCATTTCAGCATTATGGCGAAACGTCAGGAGTTTTAATGAAGAACGGTTATCTGTCAGATATGCTCTGTAAGTACACTAAATTACCCAAAAGTACCTGCTCTGTGTGTTTGTGTTATGGTTGTCAAGTCAAGTCAAGTCACCTTTATTTATATAGCGCTTTTAACAATACAGATTGTGTCAAAACAACTGAACAGCATTAATTAGGAAAATAGTGTGTCAATAATGCAAAATGACAATAGTAAACACTCATTTTTCAGTTAAAGACAGTTGTCCTTAAGAGGTCTATGGGAACATCTCCTGAGGGAACTCTGCCATCTTATTTAGGAACCCCAAAGCTGCTTTTACCAGCTGTCATGTGGTCTTTGAGGTGAATGACCTGAGCAGACAGGAGACCTCCATATGCCTGACTGCTTTATCCTTACTTTAACCCCTTAAAGGCACTTCAGGACGACGTAAATCAGGCTAGCAGGTGAAATGGTCTTATAACAAGTTCTGGAGAAGAGCTAGCCAGTGATCTGTTGGTTTTATTGTGTGTTTTATGTCAAGTGTTCAATCAGATTTGGTTTTCCTCTTGAGCTCTGGGCTGAGGTTGCTTTAAGGTGAACTTTTTGCGTCACCAGATGGAATTGGAAAAATAATGACATTTTCAAACAGCTCGACTGAACAAACTCAATCCATGAGTTGAGTGAGTGTTGCTGTGACGGGATGGTCAGGCAGTAAACAAACTGAAAATTGTTTCAAAAACCTCAGTCTTACACTTTTTTTTTTTTCAAGGAAATTAACCCATGAATGGCTTATTTACAGCTGTCTCTGGATATTCAAGTAGGATAGCATATTTTAACAATATAGATTTAGATAAATATATAACACAAGATACATTTTTAAGTGACATGATAAATCACTGCAATATTGATTATGTGATATTTTATTATTATTTTTAATTTATCACTGTATTAGTTATTTGATGTTGCATACTTATTTCTTTGTATTTTTACAATTCGTTTACTTTTCCTGTCTTCTAGAGCACACATCAGTTAATCTTTAAAAATACAAGTAATTGTTCAATTTAATCTTTAGCAAATCTTAAAATCAATATTTATAGTTTTTTTACTGTACAATTAAATAATTGTAATAAAGTGCCTCTATTATGTATTTTTGAAAATTACCTTTCATGCAGTGTGTAGCACAGCTCTAAGTGAATGAAAACATCCTGCAAAGTTTTAAATCTGAAAGTACGTGCACCGTGTATAAAGTTATTGTCTCTCAAAAGAAAGAGTCGACTCTGAATCATTGAAAAGCGTCAACGTTTCTTGTTGACGTCAACAAGAAACATTAGCATATTGCCCGCCCACTTGTAGGTCTTTTCGCGTTGGTCTGAATGAAATGCAAATTAATTTTTTGCCACTAGGTGCTGCTTTTGGAGCGGTAAAAATAGCTGTTTCCCCGGTAACGGCTGTACACAAAGCACTGCTTTATCAGGCATTACAGGCATGATGAATTGAAAATGAGACCAATCGGACCAATCACCGCAGATTAGCGTCACGCAAAGGAGGGTTTGGAAAAATGAATCGTTGAGCAAGTAAGGTAAAAATAAATGCATATTATAAGACAGTGAAAGTGTTTTTTGACCTTGCATGCATGTCAACCTGTTGTTGGGTACTCCCAAAACCAAAATGTGAACCTTTCATTAACCATAATAGGGGCACTTTAAAAGTTTGTTTTATCTTAATTTTTATATATAGGTGGACAAACAAAAGGACTACTACCGCCGGCGCAGGGCCACGACGTTAACTGCAAGTCAGTCAAGTTGTTCACGCAACATCAACACGCAAAGGGAAAGTTTACAAACTGACTGACATTATGATATTTTGTTTTGTAAAATGAGACAAATAAACTAAATAAAACAACAATAACATTATATGTTATTGTATAATATAACATTATAACATCCTTAAAAATCATTCGAAAATTTACAGTGAGGGTTAAAATGTGGGATAGTCGTAGGCTGCAGCCTAAATTTAAATAAAATTTACACAAAGGCTCTTACTGCATGTTATTGTTATTAAACAGTCATTATGAAAACCATTCAAATTACACAATTTCCTTATTTTGTATTAAGGGACTTTCATTTCAATCTACAGGCTAAAGTATTTGAACGAAAAATCCTGACCTTGGCCGTTGGTCCTCTCTTGTTGGACTCTATTTGCCTATTCGCAATTTACTCTGACTCACACCATAAAAATAAATAAATAACCTTGACAAAATAAGTTGTGAGAAATCAAGATTAATAATAGGTTAACACTGCGACATGAAAAACGCCTAGAAATTCTACAAAAAGTAGGATATTAACTTGGAATGTTTAGATTACGTTTAAGGAGGTGTGCATTATGCCATAGAAAATAAAACCATTGAAAAGGTGGCTTATTGTTGAGTGTTATAGGCTAGGCCTAGTTCTAAAACATATTTTGGCACTATAGTCACATTAATGTCATAAGGCTTGAAACTTACATTTAATAATTCACTGATGTATTTCAGCAGGTCACACATACTTATTCGTTATCTGGCCTTTTTTTAACACATTTCCGTATACAGAGCCCATGACATGCCGAAAATTATGTCCATTAATTAAGAAATTGATCACTTTTTATCGTTCCTTTGTATTAATTAAAATGTTTAAATAATAATTAAACCATTTTTACAACTTAAAGGGGTCATATGATGCAATTTCAAATTTTCCTTTGTCTTTGGAGTGTTACAAGCTGATTGTGCAAAGATAAGATCCCTAAAGTTGCAAAGACTAAAGTCTCAAAACCAAAGAGATATTCTTTATAAAAGTTAAGGCTTGTCCACGCCCCCCTAAAATGCCTCGTTCACATGTCTACGTCACTGTGTGGGAAGATTTGCATAACATCGCTCAAAGAAAGAAGGCGTAACTTTTATTCTCACTGTAGTATCGTTGTTGCCGCCGCCATGTTGTGGAGATGCTGTGTGTTTCATTGTGAAAGCGAAACTACTTTGTTTGGTCTTCCAAAAGAGGACGATATCCACTTCGTCATGCTTAGAGCTGATCCGTGCTGGTCACTGAGGAAATACATCAACTTCGCGCTGTGAATCGCCGGATCGGCTTTCACCGTGGACGAAGCGGAGTCCAGCCCGGGGTCGTCACATGTGGATGCTGCAAGCCCGCCGGCCGTGCCGTTCTCAAACCCGCCGGCCTTTGCTCACTCTAGGCCGCCGTGTGTGACGCTGTGTGTTTCCTTGTGAAAGTGAAACTACTTTGTTTGGCCTTCCAAAAGAGGACACAACTAGAAATCAGTGGTTAAGTTGTATTTACAACCCTGTTCCAGAACAGTTCAACCCAAATATTCAGATGTGTGCAGCGCATTTTATGGAGGACTGTTTCCTGAACCTGTAGAGTAGCCTACAATGCGTATGTGCACAAAGGCTGTTTCTATAAAGTGGACAGTCTGGCGCTTCTGACTCACAGCCTGTAAGTATCTTTTTTTATATTTAAAGAATTTGCCAATGACGATTCAAACGCGAGTTTTGAGCAGTGCAGAGTAGCGCTTGTTGTTTGTCGTTTCTCCGATCACAAATTCAGACATGGTTTTATGTTTACGCGGCGCGATACGCAACGCGTAAAAAGACAGTATAAGTCATTATAATCAGTAGTTATGTCCCCACTGGATGCAACAAATGCCTCGTTTGTAATGGGTTTCATTGGTGTTGTCTCATCACCCCGGGACACGGCATCACAGTATGGTAAGGGGCGTAACATTTCCGTCACACGCTTTAGGTATTCAGCCAATCACAACGCACTGGATAGCCGGCCAATCAGCGTACACCTCGCTTTTCAGAACAATGAGATTTGTAAAAATCGATGCGTTTCAGAATTGTGGGGCATAGAGGAGCAACAATAATGTACATTATGTGGAAAATAATGTGTTTTTCAAAACCTTAAACCGCATAAACACATTGCATTACACCAAATACACAACATAATGTACTTTTTAGCAACGTCTTATGGCCCCTTACAACATACAACAAATACAGCAATACAACTTAAGAATTTTGCCATTTAATTAGAAAACAACCCCTGATTCACAACATTCATTTCCAAGCGCAGAAATCACAGTATCTTGATTTAAATTAATAGGCCTATATAAATCTAAATATTAGGGCTGTGCAAATAATCGGGTTCTGTGACGAGTAGTAAATCTCCAGCATGTGCTTTCAGATGGAGCGGCATTTACTACACAGAGCCGTAGATCACTGACAAGCTACGCAATATATTGCATAGCTTGTCAGTGATCTACTCAAACCTAGGCCCTATAGCCGGCCCTTGGCCGACAGCTTACCAGTATTCTCATGTGTCTTTTTCTTTCTCTCTCTCTCTCTCTCTCGCTTCAATTACACAGCTTCTGTTGCAGCCATTAAAATAGTTCAGTTTTGTTTTTAATTGCAATGTTATATTTCTTATTGTTTCATTATTAGTTAATTTAGAAACTAAATTTTTGTTTGTTAAATTCAATTTTTTTTTTAAGTGACGACCAAGCGTATAGCGTCAGACAGCTGAGTTGATCACGTTTGATCAATTTAGTCTTCTCAAATCATCACAACTTGCTTAAAATAAAATCTCCATATATATAAAACACTTAAAGCATGTTACAATGTTAGTTTAAACATTTAACCTAGATAAAAGTGCGCTGTTAGGCCTATATCCAAGCGTTTGTGCGGAGAGTGGAAGCTGAAGCGCGCTTAATTCATGGAGGCGCCAGCGTGATCACTATTTTGTTCTTCAGTGGAAACAACTTGAAGTACGCCGTCATTTTTGCTCATACAGATAAAACTAATACTTCATCAGAACTGTAAATGGTCTACCTTATTTTTTAGTGGTTAAACGGCTCGTAGTTGATCCGTAATCCGTACGGACTAAGCCCCATGATTTGGCACGCATGTGATCCGTGGATTAATTGCAAAATTTAACCATAATATGATGTTTATCATTGGTATCATGGTTTGGCTTTTGCAATTTTTTGCAACGGCATACAGAGTATTATGTACAATATAATATGCAGTGTTGCTTGGTTTTTAGTTTTTTCTTAGGAGAGATGCAGCGCCTCTGCGAGAAAGACAAGGAAACTGGCCGAAAGAGCCGCGTGTCTGCCAGAGAGATAAAAACTTTTGTTCTTAATTTATATGCTGCTTTGTAGGCTACTATTTTAAATTTTGCACTGTTTTAATTGTACGTGGCAACGCTGCAGTCGTTTTGGCAATACAAATGTACAAATATATTGCAGTAATATGAAACTGTTCAGAGACTTCGTGTAGGCCTAATCATTTTTAGTTTCATTATTGGGCATTTCCTGCGGTATGGACTGACATTCGCAGTCAAAACCTGAAATATAAATTCTCACAGAATGTAGGATATTCATTACCAATATATTGAACCAGCTCTTTATATTTTTCCAAATCCCTGAAAATTGTCCAGACATCAGAAAAGTATCCATCTATGAAGTGTTTTATTATTTTAGATTTTGGAAATACACATACATTATGGATGACAACGTTTTTGAGAGACAACATATTTTGTAGACTTTGTGATTTACAATGCACAAACCACACTGTAAAATTTTTTAAGCTGTTTCAACTAATTATTTAGTAACTAGTTCCACAGAAATTTTACATTCAGTCAATTTCTGACTTCAAAGGGTAATCTTAATTGTTATTTTTTAGTTGGCTCAACCTTTACTGAACTAGTTTTATAGTCCATTAAGCTAAAATGTTATAAGTTATGTCAATTAAAATTTTACCATTTACTCCATGTGTTTATATGTTACCTCAACTAAGATTTATTATTTGAGCATCATAAGAAACTGCTGGGGAACTAGATGTTACACTACATATATTTTTACACCATTATAAAAAATGATTTACTGGTGTTTGTCAATCACTAAAAACACACATTACAACACATAATAGCCTTTATTTATTAACAATTTATAAAAATTCTCATACAGACTAAACATACAGGAATTAAGAAAAAAAAAAATTCACCTACATCTTGGATGGCCTAAGGGTCAGTAAATTAACAGCAAATTTTCATTTTTGGGTGAACTATCCCTTTAAAGCTCCATTTGACAAACATTACATTTGTAATACAACTGCAAAATTCAGTTTAAACTGTGTTTAATGAACTGTAGGATCTCTGTCTCGAACAGACCCAAATAACTATGGAATCTTTACATTCCAAAGGAAAACCAAAAGTTCTCCTACTCAGCCATCTGCGGTCGTAAAACTGATCAATGGGTAACCGAGGCACCCAATTGTCTCGAGCAGTTCCTGTCCCACTCTGCTCATCTTCTCAAGAGACGTCGAAAGCAGTGATAGACTTTATCCAATCAAAAGAAGAAGAAAACCCCTTTTGTTTTAGAGTCATGTCAGCCACAAATGGTTGATTGTCCCCTGGTGACCAAGCTTAATGTACGATAGGAACAGTGATTTAGCAAACAAGCTCCAGGCCTGCAAAAACAACTGATCTAAAGAACAATGACAATCAACCTCTGACTGAGACCATCCAAGGACCAGATGTGCAGTGTAACTTTGACCAGCTTCAGCATAAATCGATAATCCAATAAACAAGACAGACAGATTTACAGCTCCATCGTCTGAGCGGGAAGATCAGCAGACCTCCACTTCCTTGACCTCAGGACATTCCTCCTCTCCTTTCTACATGATAACTCACGCCCTTTTCATTGCAACAAAGAAACACGCGAACTCGCATAGATGATTTCAAAAGACAATAATTTAAAAGTATAAAAGGGCTTACTTAGACTTATAACTTACTAGACTTTTGGGACTTCCTCAGAACTCCGTTACCTCTCATCCTTCGAACTTTATGTGTGTGTGTTTTCATTAGTAGTACCATGTAATCTATAGAGTAGTTCAAATAAATTCATGTTTCATTATAAAGAATTATCTTGTGTGTATTTAAAGTTAAACTTCAACCCATATTTTGCTACCTAGCTCGTACCTTATAAATTATCACTAGCATGTATTAACCTGTGGCCAGGGATAATACAAATATCCAGCTCTGGACTGAGGACCAGGGAGGAGCGTCGGAGAACAGCGGCTGGAACTGAGGGAGCGGGCCCATTGGAACTGTATGTGGAGGGGGCTAGCTTATGGTGAGCTGAAGCATCCACATGCTTTTGGATGGGAAGAGGATGATTATCCTCCACATCGACTAAGAATTGAGTCAGTTAAATCAAGGACAGTTTATAAATTCCGCTACGGGTCTGCGGCAATCTTCTGGAGTCAAGAACCAAAATAAATGATCTTTTAGTCCCATCCAGAAGCAAGCATTAACAGTATGATCGCTCCAGCTCACCAGATGTAAAACGCTCAGGAACTCCTCCACATACTGCACCAACAATCGCTCCTCCTGCTGGAAATTAAAAATGAATTCCTCAGCCCAGTTCGTCTTCATATTTGGTCGGGTCTCCTGGCACGGTGTGTCAGAGGGAAACAAGGCGACGACTGCAAAACTTGACTTTAATTAAACAAACCAAAGGAGAGGCACACATAATAGGGCGCACAGGAATACACACATGAGGTGACGTTTAAGACTCGACAAGGAAATATCAGGCAGACTACACATTTATACTAAGCTTAACGAGGGACAGGCAGGTGCGGGAATCAACTAATAATGAGACAACGAGAACAGGAAACAAAACCAAATATGGGCATAAGGAAACATGAGGGAGAACCGAGCACACAACAAAACACGGGACAGAGTCTGACACACACACTATTGAATAATTACAGTTTTTCTCAGTCGCTTTGGTGCATTTCTCACATCACTATTTACATTTGCACAACAGTTAATGCAGTTCTCAAAACAATTAGTACAAACTGCAAAACCTAGTTGATAACCTGCAAAAGCGTGTCACTTGCTCAAAATGTATAGGTTGTTCATCAAAAGAAAGTATTCATGTCAATGAAAGTGTAAGTGTCATCAAGATGAAAAGTCCTGACACCATTGTTTATGAACAAGATAGTCAAATGGCTTTGTCATGTTTTCATTATGACAGTTTACTCTGTCAATGTTTTCCAATGCAAAAAAGTCAGATCTTGTAAACTGACACTACCTGAAAATGCTCAAGACAGCACTATATACACTATTTGCACAGCCATTTGAAAAATACAGTAAAGTTACACATTACTGTATTTAGTGAGGTAACTGAGTACAAGACACTGAATATGTATGTTTCACATTTTTACTGCATATGCTCTTT
>NW_015505332.1:2416607-2432723 GCF_001515645.1 Sinocyclocheilus grahami
TCCTCTCTGTCTGGCCACATAATTTCATCTACATCACAGCGAATATCATCTCTTGCAATGCAGCGAGGAAAGTATCTCCTCGAGTGGCGAATCCACCCTCTGCAGGACTCTGCTGTGATGTCATCACATGCTGCATTCATGGCCGCTAGCAGGGCCATTCGGGTATGTGGATGCCGGTCATATACCTTCCACCTCCAGGAAGAGAAAAACACCTCTATTGGATTTAGGAATGGTGAGTAGGGAGGGAGATATGCCACCAGCATCCTATCATGTGCCGCAAACCACTGTCTGACGACATCGGAGTGGTGAAAACGCACATTATCCAAAACAAACACATGCTTGCTCAGATGGTCTCCAGTTAGACCCCTCTCATTCTCAGGGATTATGTCCCTGTAAAGAGTGTCTAAAAAAGTCAGCAGATGTTGTGTGTTGTATGGACCAAGACGGGGGATATGGGTGAGGATGCCGTTTTCTGAGATGGCTGCACACATAGTGATATTCCCTCCTCGTTGGCCTGGGACATCAATGGTTGCTCTGTCCAATGCGATTCCTTCCACGTCTACCTTTTGCCAGATTGAAACCCGCCTCATCAAGGTATATGAATGTGTGCAGCGGTTCCCTGCCCTCCAGCTCCAGTACATGCTTTATTACAGAAGAGGGAGTGAGAAAAACTATAACAACTTTTCCTGTGTAACATAATGCATTTTGGACAACATATTGTACAGTATGCACTGTGAATACACATACACAGAACTGTCATGTAAGTGTAGTGCATAACACTACACAAAGTAAATGGTTTACAGCACTGAACATTAGAATATGCATAGAACACATACATGTTTTATCTGTACATACTGGTGACGGAGCTCCTTCACTCTGTCGCGGTTCCGTTCAAATGGCACATTGTACAATTGTTTCATGCGCATTTCATTCCTCCTGAGCACTCTGTCAATTGTAGCGACTGAAACAGATTCAATATTCCCAAAGATGTTGTCATCTTCTATAACAGCACTTTGTATCTCTTTCAACCTTATGGCATTGTTTGCAATCACCATTGCACAAATGGCTTCCTTTTGTTGCGGAGTAAAAAGGGGCCCTCTTCCACCTCTGCAAGCTTGTCTTGCAATCCTGTGTGGTGCAGAGTAAAATTACAGTAAATATGGCAAATCTTTACTGTAACACTACTGTACACTACAATACACTAAATGTGTGATGCAGTAAAGCTGTACGTCTAAATGTAAAATGTACAGTGACAAGTTCTTGTCCCACTTTATAAAACAGCAGAGAGTTGTATGAAAGCAATGTCCAAAAGCATTTGCAATTTGTTCGAAGGAATGAGAAACTGCTACTATGATGTGCACAAATGACTAAATGTTGTGGAGGTTGAACTAACTGTTGTGCAAATGTAAATAGTGATGTGAGAAATGCACCAAAGCGACTGAGAAAAACTGTAATTAACTGCTCATATCATCCAGAATTTATGTGCAAATAAAGGGGGGGGGGGAATTAACCTATTAATATATATTTATTTATTTATTTATTTATTTTATAAAAATTGTATGTGTTTTCATATCAAGCATATAAATTAATGAACTTCTTATTGTATCGTACAGAATTTCTGTGTGTGCATCCCTATCATTTTTTTGTTAATTAATAGGTTACTACTATAGATAAATGAATACTATTATTTATTTATTTATTTTCATTTAGTATAAAAATTTAATATGGCTAAATCAGATTTGCAAATAATAATTTTATATTAATTGATAGTTTAATAATAAGTTTAATACATTTAATGTATGCATATGACTGCATCCAAATTATAAAAAATAAATTGCATTTATTTAAAAATTTAATACAGCTTATTGAATTTATGTTTTTAAATAATTTTTGTAATTTTGATTGAGTACTTGATATAGCAGGAACCACTTTTTCAAATGTATATTTTTAAGTAAATCCAACATATTTGAGGCTCTAGTTTAGTCAGTTGTCATGGGTGGAGATCACTAAAGCTCCACCTTGTCCCATAGCTGCAGGTCTGTCTGTTATTTAGATGCAACATTCTCCCCCAGAGCGTCTTCTCACTGTTTACGAGCCAAAGCCACTCACGTTCCAGACCACAGATTTAATGTCTTTTATCTAAAAGGCACAATGGTCAGGTCTGGCTCTTCTGTGGTGTTAAAACCTCTTTTCACTTTCCAGCCACCCCAAGGGAGGCTTCTCATGAAGGTGGCATGACAGATCGCCATCAACAAAGTGCTGCACACAGGCTCCGTATTCATATTTACTGCTGTACGGAGGGGCACGTGGTCCTGCTGTGACTTCTCATCTCTGCCTGTTGGCAAGAAAAACAGCTTTAAAGTGTTTATGCCTGAAACAAATTAAAACTAATATTCGTTTTTGCTATTAATGCTTTCTTTTTCCACAAGCTAAGTTGCGGTTGATTCACGTTCCCATCATGGGTCATGCTTCAATTGCACTGCTCGTGTTCCTCCATATTGATCTACAGCCTCAAGAGCAGAGGGTTTCTTTGATGTTGTTTTAATGTTTCTTTTTATTGAACATTTCTACTCATCAAAGAGCAAAAATGAGCGTAGATTTTCACCTGCTGAGTATGGATTCATAGCCATGCTGAATAAATGAATTTTCCTCTGAGACCTTTTGGCAGAGCCAGTAGGAACCGATCTCCTTTCCCACGTCAACATGATGTTCTTGCTTCATCTGCTTTCTCCTTTTGTCATTTCCATTTAAGGCTGTAGCTGAAGGAATAATGAAAGAAATGAGATGTTTCTCAGGACGGGACCCTGCTTGATACGGCTAGTTTTGCATAGCCAGACTTTTAACTAGGAGCATGAAGTCTGATCCACTTTACTGCTTATTCTGGTGATTAAATGATATACCAGTCAAAAGTTTGGAAGAATTAAGATTTTTAAAATAGTCTTGAAAGAAGTCTGCAGTAAATATACAGTAAAAATACAGTAAAAACGGTAATGTTGTGAAATATTATTACAATTAAAAATAGCTGTTTTAAATTGGAATATATTTTAATATGTAATTTATTTCTGTGATTCAAAGCTGAATTTTCAGCATCATTACTCCAGTCTTCAGTGTCACATGATCCTTCAGAAATCATTCTAATATGCTGATTTGCTGCTCAATTGTTACTGGTACTTGATTATTATTAATGGTTCTTTTGTTCAGCATGTGTTTGAAACAGACAAAATAGAAATCTTCTGTAACATTATAAATGTCTTTTACTGTCACTTTTGATATGTTTAATGCCTCCTAGCTGATTAAAAGTGTTATTATAAATAAATATATAAGCAGCACAATTGTTTTATCATTGATAATAATAACAATATTAAATGTTTATTGATATTAATATTAAATTACAATATATTCAAATAGAAAACCGATATTTTAAATCATAATAATATTTCAGAATATTGCTGTTTTTACTTTATTTTTGGTCAGGTAAATCCCACCTATAGGTGAGCAGAAGAGACTTCTTTCATAAACATCAATAAATCTGAATTATTTCAACATTTGGACTGGTAGGCTATGTAGACTGGCAAAGACCAAATGAAATTCCAATAAAGGTGCAAACAATTGTAGCAGAAAATAGCCTTGTAATAAGAATCCATTTCTGTCCAAAGTGAATAAGTACTCAAATAAGTGCACGTGAATATCTAGTTTAATGTGTCAATCACAACACACCTTTGAATATCTTTTTCTAGTCAGGTGATTTTTAGCCTGTGTTTTTCAGTTTTGTTGTAGATGCTTCAGAGTGCGATGTCATCTGAGGCAGAGAGAAATCCAGCAGACTCTCTACATCCCCACCTTCAGATCCATCACAACATGTGCTGTAGAACACATTGGCTTGTATAAATCTTTCATTGACACTGGAGAGATGTGCTGAAGGTTGGTGCTGCTCGCAGTGTTTTCCAGATAAATCCACGAGGCATATTATACTGTGGCCTGTCAAAACCGTATGATTTGCTTGCTGCCCTGAGTATTTCAATCTGATCTTGATTGCTGACGAAAGCAGCACTTATTATAAGTGGTCTGGAATACAGCTGTTATAGTGTAGTGACCTAGTTCACTAAAGTCTGAGTGGCTATCAAGTAGGGAACTCGGGGTCCATAGACAATTTGAGAGAAACAAATGTGTTTTAAAGATTAGTTCACCTCAAAATTTACACATTCTGATGTCTTTTTTTTTAATAGCCCCAATTATTTATTAGGGTCAGTTACCCATCCTCCACCCCCCATATGTGTATGTATATATATATATATATATACTATATATATATATATAGTATATACAGTGGGTACGGAAAGTATTCATATGGGGGGTGGAGGATGGGACTTAGGACCATGTGATATTTCAGTTTTTCTTTTTTAATAAATCTGCAAAAATGTCAACAATTCTGTGTTTTTCTGTCAATATGGGGTGCTGTGTGTACATTAATGAGGAAAAAAATGAACTTAAATGATTTTAGCAAATGGCTGCAATATAACAAAGAGTGAAAAATTTAAGGGGGTCTGAATACTTTCCGTACCCACTGTATATATATATATATATATACATACACACACATACATGCATACATAAATACATACGCTTTTGATTTTTATTATATATACACTTTTATTGTATATTATTATTCTGCAGTCACACATTAAATTAATCAAAAGTGAAGACATTTATAATGTTATAAAAAAAAACTTTTTAAAATACTGTTCTTTTGAACTGTCTATTCATCATCAAGTAACCCTAAAAGTATTGCGGTTTCCAAAAAATATTCTAAGCAATATTCTAAGCATATATATAAGCAGCGCAACTGTTATCAACATTGATAATCAGAAATGTTTCTTGAGCAGCAAATACTGACAATTCAGCTTTGCATCACAGGAATAAATTGCATTTTGAAATATATCAGTTTTCTTGCATTTGATTGACTCACTTCTGAAGCCGACTGGAACAGGGACTAATAAACGTATGTATCTTTTTCATTTCGACATGCAAAGAGCAGCTGATCTGGGGAATATATTCATGTAAAGTGACTTGAAAGACATTATCAGAGATGTCTAGTGCAAGTTCAGTGCATTCTACAAATCGAGGTTTTTCTTTTTATTTTGATTAAGGATACTCATGTTTAACTCATGCAGTTTTTTTCTAGCATCTCTGATGTAGTGGTTCACTGCACTCAAACACACGCTGTCTTCTGAGTACATCAGACAAAAGCATCACTTCACAGAGCTGTTAATGAAGGCCTGCTCTTATTCAACAGACTGATCTGAGCACAATTGATCAGAGATTCAGAGCTCAGGAGATTTCATGGTGTCCTCAGTTGTGATTCATTTATGCATTCGCTTCAGCTCAGTTGTTTTTCCTAACATTCCTTTTTTAAATCAGGATTGAAAATTAAAACAAATGTATGAATTGTTAACAGAGCATGAGTATAGAATGAGCATCTATCTATCTATCGTTCTATCTATCTATCGTTCTATCATTCTGTCGTTCTGTCTATCTGTTGTTCTATGTATCATTCTGTCTATCATTCTATCTACCATTCTTTTTATCTATCTATCTATCTATCTATCTATCTATCTATCTATCTATCTATCTATCTATCTATCTATCTATCTATCTATCTATCTATCTATCTATCTTTTTGTCAGTATCTGCTATTCTATCGTTCTGTCTGCATCATTCTATATCTATTGTTCTGTCATTCTTTCTCTATCTATCGTTCTGTTGTTCTATCATTCTGTCTGTGCATCTATCATTTTGTCTGTATCTACCATTCTATCTATTGTTCTGTCTTTTTTTCTCTGTTGTTCTGTTTTTCTTTTTTTTGCTCTGTCATTCTATCTCTTTCTATGTTCTGATGTTCTGTTGTTTATCTATCTATCTATCTATCTATCTATCTATCTATCTATCTATCTATCTATCTATCTATCTATCTATCTATCTATCTATCTATCTATCTATCGTTCTATCTATCGTTCTATCTATCACTCTATCATTCTATCTGTCTGTCTGTTGTTCTATTGTTCTATCTGTCGTTCTATCTTTTATCTATCATGCTATCTATTATTTGATCTGTCATTCTATCATTCTTTTTATTTATCTGTCATTCTATCTATCTGTCTGCATCTATCTGTCTGTCTGTCTGTCTGTCTGTCAGAAACATGTAAGACTTCCTGTTTATAAAATATATATTATGTCTCCATTTGCCATTTGCTTCCAGCTTCTTCTCTTTGGTGTTTAGGAGAAACATTTGAGATATCAGAGATATGAGAACAAATTTTTTGGTCTCCAGTGGTGCAGTAGGTTATTAACCAGACATGCTTGTTGCATCTCAGCAACTCCTGCTTTCAGTAATTGCTAAAATTGCTGAAACATTTATTATATTAATGGTGCTGCAAGTGATTTTAACAATTTCACATGCATTCTCTTTAAAACCCGGCCCTCTCAAACCCAAACACCACAATGATTGACTGACAGAGAGTGTTTCTGATTGGCTACAAAAGAGCAAGCCATTCTTCTGTGGCTTCTGTGCACCATTTCATTTGCAGCACCATTAAATCAAGGTTATTTTGTTGTTGTTTTTTCATCCCTAACCCATCTATCTCTAATACATGATCACATGCATGTTATTAATGGTAAAAGCGGTGATGTATCTTCATCAAATGCTTCTCTCTATGAACTGGGCTGTGGGTCCGTTTGACTGACAGTCTGAATTGTCTGCACTCTGTTTCCTACACACCTGTCAGACGCTGATGGACCAGCACTTTGTCAGCCAGAATTACCTTTTATCATGACAGCTGGCATCTCCTCCGAGCACAGGAGATAATGATGTGTGAGATACTGATCAATCCTGACCCACTGCAGGCCCGATCCTCTCACAATGACCCCAGTGTGGGCAGATGGTAGTATCACCAAAATATTACATCATACTGGTATACATCACAAATGAGTTGCTTCTCTGGAAATTCAAGGAAGATTAAGGAAAAAAAATTTGATTTTAATAAAAAAAAAAAAAGTGTTTATTCCGTTATATTGACACAAAAAAACACTTATTTTTAAATACACGTTTTTAAAACGTATTTCAGTTTTTAAGGTTTGTGGAGTCTAAAATCAAGGTGTAATTTCTCAAGATACATATTTTACAAAACGGCCTGCTGCACCTTTAATTTAGCATATTTTGGAGCTATTCATGTCACAGCTCTTCACGTTCGCAGACCACCACAGTCTCGAAATCCTCTTTCTGAACCTGTGGGGGAGTCAGAAGACATAAAAGTGAAATCTTTTGTTGTTTTCGGTGAAGCCCATTGTGTAGGGATTGTGTTTATTCTTGCTTTTCCCAAAGACGATTAGCCTTGGCAAGCGACAGCAGTTCTGCTCCCTCCCACCGTTGGAGGAAGCACATCATGCAGTCATTAAGTCTGTGACATAATTGGAGAAATGTATGCTGTTATATGTCTCTCTGCTGCTCTGTGAACGGTGTTTGCTTATTTGCAATAAATTATAATAGATTTTGACTCGGCAGACACCACTGTAGTTCTCTTTCTAGTGATCTACCTTCATGTTTGGTGCCTACATATACAGCTGCCTTCTAAGACAGCATCCTAACTGGAGTGTAACTGCAAAGTGATTGATTTGAAACGCTCTACATGAATAAAAGAGCTTCAGATGTTGCACAAATAGCACTCTGAGAAACTAAATTTAAATTTTTCTTCATACAGAACTGGTAAATCACCTCAGAGCTCATGATTGGTCTTTCTTGAAAAGTTTAGATGCTATTGATCATTTCTCTATGGAGAAAGTAAGTGGGACTTTTTGTCCACCTCATAGAGTCACACTAATATTGAGTGAAATATTCCATTTTTATTACACTGAACTGTATTCAGTCTTAAATGCATTTGCCAGCTCCAAATCCTCTTTACCCTCTAATGTTTTAGAATGTGGCCAAATCAGGGTTTCTTTGAAGGCAACATCATATTCTGCCTAGTGTGTACTGTTTGTGTCAGGCGTGTGCTTCTGATACCTTAAAATGAGAATAGTGTTATTTTGGTCACACTTTAGTTTGGGGTCCGATTCTCACTATTAACTAACTTCTGCCTCAATAAACTCCTAATTTGCTGCTTATTAATAGTTAGTAAGGTAGTTGTAAAGATTAGGTATGGGGTAAGGGATCGAAAATATGGTCATGCAGAATAAGGCATTAATATGTGCTTTATAAGTACTAATAAACAGCCAATATGCTAGTAATATGCATGCTAACAAACAACTAGTTTAAGGAATTGGTCCTTAAACTAATTTGTTACCGTTATTGTAATATTATTTATATATTATTATAGCATTTTGATTTATAGCTTGTATTTTTATATTTTCAGTTTTCATTTTAGTAAAGATTTGGTAATTTTGATATATATACCTGTCATTTTTGGTGTTAGTTTGAGCAATTTTTGTACTTCAGCTTATTTGTGATTTGTGTGATATACACACTATTGTTCAAACGTTTGAGGTCTCTTTTTTTTAGTATTTGAAACGAAGCTATTGTAAAGCAGTTTTATTTTAGTATTATTTATACATTGTTTTTTTTAATATTTTGAATTGGCTTTATTTTTGTTTTTTATTCAAATTTTAGTTGAGGTTTCAGAAATGTTGCTATGTGTTTCTGCCATTTTATTATTACTATTCTTTTTATGTTTGTATATTCAGTAACTAAATCATTAACTTTTCAGTTTCAATGCTTTTAGAACTTTATTTATTTCAGTTAGTTTTATTTCAGCTTTATATATTTTTATATTTAGTTAACAATAGCATCACTGTTGTGACATTCTCTTTGCCTTTCAAAGCCGGAATGAAACATAGTGACCTGCAGAGTAAACACATCCTGGGCGCCCACCCTCTTCATCAAATGATATTAATTAGAACTAGTGAGTGGGTGGAATGAGTGGTTGGTCAATTGGTCTTATGATATAATGTTATTAGTAATGTTTGTGAAGCTACTCGTCTCTTTTCCCCATTATTATTTTTGAAATGGAAACTAATAATGCTTCAAATTGTATAGGAGATGTGCTATTTCTTTTGTTAATAAGCAGACTTACTAATTTCACCTGACAGGTGATAAAACTGGCAAAAAAAACTAAACAAAAAAACAAAGAACCAGAATATCTGATTTGGGTCAGTAAGGAACCACCAACATCGCAGCAACCACTAAATGCATATCAACACACTGGTGTCAGAAAATCTTGTCAAATGTTTTTATACTATGCTTTACAAAATTTCCCCTGCTCTTGTTTAACACAATGAGGCCTGATGCGACGCCTTTGCAGCAAGAACCTTCTGAGATGGATTATTATTTAGCCTCATTACATGGACCACTATTTATCATGCAGGAGGTGCTGAATGTGAGATGGAAACTCGACACAGCTAATGTAATACAGTGAAAATTAATGGTAATAAAGCCTCATTTTCTGTGAGATTGAGCCCCTGAAGCACAATCACAGTCCTTGTTGTCTTCACAGATCTCTATTTGTCATGCTTTGCTGTCTGCACTCGCTGGATTCTTGGTTTAAGCTGCTTTTGTTAAACCACTGATTCTTCAGCCTGTACAATATGCTATATATGCTTGCATTTCATTTATTATTACGGCAGAAAAACTGGTAATTAGTCTCAACTGTCATAAAAAGGAATAAAAAAAGCTTTTGGAGGTGAAATGAATTTAATGACCCTTTAATTGCAGTAAGTACGTTTTTTTTCTCTTTTATTTTTCAGAAACTCAGACATACCTATTTTTACTGATACATCAGTTCTTAGCTATTTTCTTAAATAAGGTTAAATAAAGTTAATAGTCAAACCTCAAATGGGAATTTTCAAGCTGTGTTTAACATGTTGAAAAGATCATTCTGTGGTGCATAAGCTTTTATTTTTCAGTTTTGTAGCCTGTTTTGCATGTCAGTGGTCCTATATTTCTTATTTTGCCTGATGTTAAGCATTTATTCATACTCTGTTTAGTATGTTTGGCAACAATTTGTTGCATTTGATGACTTGATGTGATCCCAAAATTAGTGCCCATGAGGTTCTTGTTGCTTCTTCTGTTCCCATTCTCTATTTAGAGTTTGACGCTGCCAGTAGTACAAAGCAGCAGGTACTGAGCGGTGATTAACTTGTTTTGACTGCCTAATTGCTTCACAGCCAAATAGTTAATTAGGCCAACACTCAGATTATCACCTTAAGGATCAGTCAGGTACAAAAGTGAACCTATTCAAATGTCAAAGTGTGTAAACCTGACACCGTGGCTGTGTTCCAGCACTTAGTGGGCCCGCCTCACTGTCTGTTGCCTACATACACAGTTGCTTTCTGAGGCAGCATCCAAACTGGGTTTGGTGTCTCATAAGAGTCGTTCTTGGAACGTCACACATAGGCAGAAACTCACAAATAGCGCTTCACAAAAGAGTTTGCATCTTGCAGTTTAATTAGCTTCAAAAGTATAGCACACACAAATATTGTGTATAAAACATTTGTCATTTTAATTTCGTAAATATTACAATGATTTATTTATTTCAATTTAAATCTTTAATTTTAAATCTAATTGCCTAAGTTTGGGGTCCATGGAAGCTTGTTTCTGTCATGTATGTGTGTATGTATGTATGTATGCGTGTATGTATGTATAAATAAATAAGCTAATTGCAACATTTTATCTTAGAATTGTGAGTTTATTTCAAAAAGAGTCAGAATTAAGAGATGTAAACTCGAGAAATTGCGAGGAAAATCTCAGAATTGTGAGTTGTAAAGTCACAATTACCTTTTTTTCATTGTGGCATAAACAAGCTTCCATAGAGGTCAGTAAAATTAGCTTTAAAGAAATTAATACTTTTATTCTCAGCAAGGATGCATTAAATCTATCTATCTATCTATCTATCTATCTATCTATCTATATATCTATCTATCTATCTATCTGTCTATCTGTCTATCTGTCTATCTGTCTATCTGTCTGTCTGTCTGTCTGTCTAAAATAAGCTTCACAGTGCATTATGGCATTAACTTCTAAAAGAATCTTATAAGGCAGCATCATTATGTAGCATTTCCTCAGGGACTTTGCACTAACTGGTGTGTTTTCCCAGGTCCGTGGGGCAGATGTATGGGCAGCGAGTGCGGTCCAGGTGGCAGTCAGAGTCGGGCAGTGTGGTGCGCTCATGTGGAAGGCTGGACCACCCTTCACACCAACTGCCTTCAGTCCACACGGCCGGCCAACCAACAGAGCTGCTTCCGCGTCTGCGACTGGCACAAGGACCTGTACGACTGGCGGCTGGGTACGTGGAACCAGTGCGTTCCCATATCGCTGCGCACCGGCCGCACGGGCATTTGCCTGCAAGGCGAAGAGGGCATCCAGACGCGGGAGGTGAACTGTGTGCTCAAGGCGGACGGCTCAACTGCGGACCACGCCATCTGTGAGTACTTTGAGCCCAAACCCCGGCAGGAACAGGCCTGTTTAATTCCTTGCCCTCAAGACTGTGTGGTGACCGAGTTCACCCCATGGACCACGTGCTCCAAGACCTGCGGGCTGGGCCTGCAGAACCGCGTCCGCTCCATCGTGGAGCCGCCGCTGTTCAGTGGGCTTCCTTGCCCCAATCTGACGGAGTTCCAGACGTGCGCGCCGAGGGCCTGCGAGGGCAGAGAGACAGTGTTCAGTCTGAAAGTGGGCGGATGGAGCGAGTGCAAGCTGCCTTCTTTAGCATCACCTCCGACCTCCTCTGCCGCCCCCTCACGCACCGCCCGCCAAGCCCGCCGGCGGAAAGGCAAAGAGAGGAAAGGGAACCGAGACCCAGAGATGCGCGAGCTCATCAAGAGCAAAAGGAACCGCAACAGGCTGAATCGACTAGAGGATGACCTCTGGAATATGGAAATAGGCTACCAGTCTCGGCAAGTAGTGTGTGTGCATCGAAACGGAAGCACGGTGTCTCTCAGGTTAGTGACTCTTCCCATTAGAACCATATTCATTTGACTTAAATTATTGACAATAATGAGGTTGTGAGGGGTGGAATATTGATCTGTTCAGTGTACTGTATTACCAAGTAACTGATTTTCACAAACCTGGATTCTGGATTTTTTGCCCACTGGAAAGTGCAACGTTTTATCTTAAACAAGAGTTAAACAGTGAACGCAGTTAACTTAACAACGACTAGATCATTTTTTTGCCCTATTTATTCATTTGTTAAATAGTTTACTATGCAATCTGTACAGTGATTTGGATGCGTGTTTTTTATTACTTTTTATATTTTCTGATATTCATGTTATATTGTAGTGTGACACCCGGAAAAAAAAACTAATATATATATAAAATAATAATTAATAATTCAACATAATTTTTTTCAAAAATACTTGAAAATGAAATATAAACATACAATAACTTCTATGATGAGCATGTTTTCCATTTCTGAATTATTAATATTCATTTCATATTTTCTTTTTAGTAGTTCAGGTTTTAATGTGTTTCATGGTGCAACTCCCCAAACGTTAATGATATTTATAAATTAATAAATGCTGCTATGTTAATATTAATAGTTATTAATTCATTATTAGTAATCACTTTTATTTATTATTAATATGAATTATAATTAATTAACATTAATATTAATTTATTAAAAAAATATTTAAAATGGCAATTTGTACAATGACTTGGATACACGTCTTCTGTGATGAGCATGTTTTTCATGTCAGAATTACTAATATTCATTTTGATATTTTCCTTTGAGTAGTTCAGGTTTTAAAGTGTTTCATGGTGCAACTCCTCAAAAGTTAATTATGTTTATAAACTAATAAACACTGCTATGTTAATATTAATATTTAGTAATTTATTATTAGTAATCACTGTTATATATTATTAATATTAATTATAATGAATCAACATTCATACATAAAAACTGCAATTTGTACAATAGGATACACCTCTTCTATGATGTGATTCCATATTAGAATTATTAATATAAATGTTTATATTTTTTTCCTTTTTGTTAGTTTTGGATGTAAAATGTCATGTGGTGCGACTCCCCAAAACGTAAAGAGTTTTTGAATGAATAAATATCATTACATTAATATTAATATATTTAATCAATTATGTTAATAATAATTAACATGTATATTCATTTATTTAAAAATGCATTAAAAATGCAATTTGTGCAATGACTTGGATACACCTCTTCTATGATGAACATGTTTGTCATATTGGATTTATTCAAATGAATTTTAATGTTTTCTTTTCATTAGTTCAGGTCGTAAAATATCTTGTGGTGCAACTCTACACAAATGTGATATTTATAAATAATAAATATAACTAAGTCAATATTAATTAATTAATTATTAATAATCTTTATTAATTATTATTATTAATTGCAACTCACCAAATATTTTTACCTTTTTTATTTTTAACAGATTTTTAGAAATTATAATTAATTCCAGATTATTTGATATGCACATTCACATATTCAAAGTATAAGAAGGATATTACTTGTAAAATATTACCCATAAAAGTTTGTCATACTAAGGATGAGCAGTTTTAACTTAAATGTGCTTATATTGAGGCTTTCTCAATATGCAGTATGTCCGTTAATATTAAAAAACCCTGGTCATTTTTATGTTTATGTGTTAAAAGCTATCACGCATTAGTTTCTCCTGAGCCGCATCTCTTTTGTTGTAGCACTAATGGTTGTCAGGCTAATAGCGGTTAAATGAGTGTGAAAACTAGGGATTTCTGCACTCCGTCAGCCGCTGACAGTAAGAGGATGATGCCTGCGTGACTCGTCTGGGTCTCCGCTGTGCTGTCAAAGCACTCCCACGCTTGATGTCTATTTTCAACAGTAGAAATGACAACTGTATATTCCCCAGCAGCAGATTGTGTGACACGGCAGGAATCTGTGCCAGCACTTTCCACCGAGTATTAAATGTTCAAGAGTTTTGTAGTTATTTAAAAAGTTTTGGCGCAGACTACTGTGTATCTCAGGCGTACAGTGTTTGGTCTTTGATAACCGTTCGAGCTCAGGAACATGGGAAGAGTTGAAAGGAAAACATTCAGAGCGTTTCAGCCTGAGGAATCTGCAGGTAAAGTTAAGTTTATGGAAACAGTTCAATAGCCAACATCCAGGTTAAAGCAATCCAGCAAAGTCACATATAATACACAAAGTCAAATACACCATTCAAAAATGTGGGATTATTTTTGAAACATATTTTTGAAGTAATTTATGCTCATCAAGGCTGCGTTTATTTTATTAAAAATGAAGTAAAAACATTTAATATTAGTATCATTTAAATTAGATGTTTTCTATTTGAATATATTGCAAAATGTACTTTATTTCTGTGATTCAAAGCAGATTTGTCTTCAGTGTCACATGATCCTTCAGAAATCATTTTAATTCTGTATGCTGCTCAAGAAACATTTCTTCTTATTATCAATGTTGAAAACAGTTGTGCTGCTTGCTAATTTTGGGGAAACCATGATATTTTATTTTTTGGGATTCTTTGATGAATAGAAAGTTTAAAAGAACACCATTTATTAGAATTTTTTTTGTAACATTATAAACAACACTTTTTTTTACAATTTAATGCATGCTTGCAAAATAAAACTATTAATGTCTTTAAAAAAAACTAAATCTTATTGACCCCAAACTTTTGAATGGTAATGTATATATGAAATGTATGGAATTGCAAAAACAACCATCAGGAGAATAAATATTAATCTTTAACTTGTTTCTCTTTGCTCCTGAAATATTCATAGCTGTTTTGTTTCTTCAAGAAAGTGAAAAATAACACACTTTTTCTGTGATCAGCCAGTAGACCATCGCAAACAAACAGTTCGCACAATTCTTATTCTGTTTCATTACTTTGCTTTTGTCAGTATAGTAAACCCAGCAGTACTTAGTGTAATATTTCACCAGACATCTCATCTGTTGCTAGTACTTTGTGTTTGTGGCTTTACACAAGCTCTCGAAAGCCAAAGACTGTAAATCACATACCTTTGCTCTGTGTTATGCATACAATAGCATTGTTTAATTGAGTATTTCCTGCTAACTTTATTTAGGATTTGATGGACTTCTTCATAATGCTCCTGTTGCCGCAGCGAGGCTCTCCTCAGTTGCCACAATTGAGTTATTCTTACATTAAAGGAGAACCATCATTCTCATTTAAATGGAAATGATGGTGTCCTCATTCCATCAAGCAGCTGTAAATAACAGCTCACCAAAAATGTGCAACACAGTGCATAAAAACAATGCATGTTAGTAATATTTGGAAGTTTGAGGTGCAGCAAAGCATATTTCAGCAGAATAACACTGCTTGAAACCAATTTGAGACTCAGGAAAAGTCAAACCCGCCCTAAATTTATTTTCTTGTTGAATATCCTGTTATATACCGGTACATCACATTTTGGAAGTTATGGAAACTTTTTTCATGTTTAATTTAAACTTCTTTAGCAAACATGGCGTTGATAGTTGATATGTGTGATTTATTTCCGTTAATCAGTTCCAATTGTCAAAAATGTTTGTTTAATTAAATACCATAAATATGCCACAGCCATATCACCCTGCAGCCCAAGACTGGTTGCCCACTGAAGCTGAGCAGGGTTGAGTCTGGTCAGTACCTGGATGGGGGACCTCCTGTGAAAACTAGGTTTCTGCTGGAAGAGGTGCTAGTGAGGCCAGCAGGGGGTGCTCACCCTGCAGTCTGTGTGGGTCCTAACGCCCCAGTGTAGTGATGGGGACACTATAGTGTCAAGAAGCACCGTCCTTCGGCTGAGACGTTAAACCGAGGTCCTGACTCTCTGTGGTCATTAAAAATCCCATGGCAATTCTCGTAAAGAGTAGGGGTGTACCCCGGTGTCCTGGCCAAATTTGCCACCACTGGCACTTGTCTATCATGGCCTCCTAATAATCCCCATCACATTGATTGGCTCTATGACTTTCTCTCCTCTCCACCTGTAGCTAGTGTGTGGTGAGCTCTCTGGCGCCGCTGTCCTGTGGCTATCATCGTATCATCCAGGTGGATGCTGCACACTGATGGTGGTTGAGGAGAGACCCCCCCCCCCCCCCCCCCCCACTTTGAAAGGGC
>NW_015505332.1:2432896-2449111 GCF_001515645.1 Sinocyclocheilus grahami
CTGGTTGAGCTGCACTAGAGAAGGCAACGAGTGTTATCACTGTGTCAGAGACATGCTAGCTTTCCCAAGGCAGACCAACTTAAATTGCACTCAGATTGATTTGATATTGACGCAATATTTACACTGAAGCTCGCAGGCGGCTATGGTAAGGGGCCAATCACAAAACACACTGACCCAGCTAACCAATCACAGCACATTTAGTATTTCAGAAGGCGGCCTTCATTTGATACAGGAACTATTCGAGCCGTTCATGCCAGACTGGTGAGAGAGGTGTTGTAATAATGTAAAATATGTGAAAAATAACGTGTTTTTCGAACAACCTAGTATGAGAGCCTGTTCTAGGACACCCCCAAAACAAAATCAAGACTTTGTAAAAGAGCATAATAGGACCCCTGAAATGTTAATATTAATATTTATTTATATAATTAATATTTATTAATTTAATTTATTAATAAACATCACTGTTATGTTTTATTAATATCACCATAATAAATTTTCATAAATAAATAATTAATAAATTCCATTTCAAAAATCCATTAAAAAATTCTCAGATCAGAAATCTCTGTTTTTATTATATTACAATAAAAATGTTACAATATAAATTTATTCTAAAATCTATTTTAACATTTTATTTTAAATAATTTTTAAAAATATATATTAAATATATTTTTTAAATATTGTATATAAATATATTTTGAAAAATATTGCCATCGATTTCAGGCATGCCTAGTTACACTGGTGAATATAAATGAATACTCTGAGGGGAAAAAATACAAAACTGTCAATGGCTCAATATCCTTTCAAATGGTACTAATTTGTACTTTTCAGGTGACCATTTTGTAACTTCTTTTTATCTTTTTTCCTTGGGTTGGTTAATTAATTAATTAAATTTTGCCCAGCCCTTGTCACAATCTTGATAATTGCCCCATTTATTTTATAGCACGCACAATCGCTATTCCAGCGACAGACTGCATGCTCTCTATTTCTGCCAAATACAGTTAGCCAGAGACGTACCAGTCCTGCCTGATGCCCAAAGACTGTGTGGTCAGTGAATGGAGCTCGTGGGGCTCCTGCTCAAAGACCTGCTCGGACCCCAGTGTTCCTCAGGGCTCACTCTCCCGCAGCAGACAGCTGATACGGCTTCCTACCGGAGGAGGGTCCGAGTGTCCCCAGCTGGAGGAGAGCCAGGCCTGTGAACCTGAAGGGGACGGGGTGCCGCCCTGCGCTGCGTAAGTATCACAGAAATGCTCGAAAGGGTCAGACTATTAAAAAAAATCCCTTTTGTTGTGCTCTATGATATCTGTATGCATGATTTCATACAGTCAGTTTGAGTGAGTGCTTTTGAGTTGCAGATATAACACTTTCTTATTTAGACATGACAGCCAGTCGTATCTCTGTTTGGGATCAAAGGTTTCCATTTTCAAGGTTTTGTGTGTGAAAATGCATCGCATCATTGGAGTGATGATATTATGAGAGGTACTCCAACAAATTGATGTCATCTTGTCATATCTCATTATGCGTCAACCCAGAGGAAACATTGTTGCTCAGAAGTTGCTCTTTCGTAACTCAAATGATATAATGTGGTTCCTAGTAAGCCTGTCATTGAAGTTTCAACAGTTTCAGAAGATTCTTCTTTAGTAAAATCAGAGTAGAAACAAATGAAACAATTGTTGGCATACAGTAAAAGTACAGAGCAATAAAATGAACAACTTAGGCACACTGGAAAATCGTGCCTCTACGTACATTTTTCAGAACTCCCAAAACATACCTCTACATACAGTTCACTGCAGTTTCCAGCTGAAATGAACTCGAGAGACAGTAAAACACCAACAACTTTTGTTCCTTTTCACACAAATTATGATTATGGGGCAGATTACCAATTAATAAAGACTTACTTTTGCTTGGTTCCTTGCACAAAACTATGTTATGACCTCAAAACACTTTACCATAGTGCATGATTTATGCATGATTTTAAACAAATACAGCATTGCACTAGCAATGTGGTACAAGTCTGTTGAACATGAGCCATGATAAAAGAGCTCAAAGATGTGTAGAAACAAGATAAAATGGCACGGTTGCTTCAGCAAATATAATTAGCTGTAATAGCTCGTCAGCTGCATTGCCTAAAGAGAAAATAAGAGACTAAGAGAAATTGCTGCATTCACACTGCTCACTGTGGCTTACCGGCCACTGAAACAATTACAAAAGCAGTTCAGCTGCGATTTGAGTTTGTTACCAAAAGCATGTGATTAAAGTATTAAAAGACAAAATACTGCGGTGATACTGTAATGTGATAGAATCAGGGGTTCACAGCTTTTTATTTGTTAGTTTGTTGTTTTGGTTTGTTTTGTTTTGTTTTGTTTTGTTTTGTTTTGTTTTGTTTTTGTTTTTGTTTTGTTTTAATAAAATGGATGTTTGCCCAGACACAATGTTCTAATAAATAAATATGATGAAAATAAAAATAAGTATTGGTCATATTTATTTAATTTTATCGAATTTTGTAATTATTTGTTTACAAAAAAATAAATTGCAAAAATCTACTTTAAAATATCGTGTGAATTAAACATTTTTTTAAATCTCTTGATATGTTGTCATGTGTACATTATTTTCAATTTATAGCGTATTAAACATTTAGCGCAACAAACATTTAATTTCTGAACTGTTGAATTATGTGCAACAACCAACATAATACACATTGCCAGATTCAAATTAATCTGAACATACTTTCTTGGGCCATTCAGAGCAAAAAGCAACATATCATTCTGTAGATTATTATAGTTGACTAAAAATAAAACCATCATTTTATGTTAACATTAACTTAAATAAAATAAATGTTAACTAAAATGATAACTAATAAAAATTATTAAATTAAATTAAATTAAATTAAATTAAATTAAATTAAAGGGGCAGATTACCAATTAATAAAGACTTACTTTTGCTTGGTTCCTTGCACAAAACTATGTTATGACCTCAAAACACTTTACCATAGTGCATGATTTATGCATGATTTTAAACAAATACAGCATTGCACTAGCAATGTGGTACAAGTCTGTTGAACATGAGCCATGATAAAAGAGCTCAAAGATGTGTAGAAACAAGATAAAATGGCACGGTTGCTTCAGCAAATAAATTTTTTTAAATCTCTGATATGTTGTCATGTGTACATTATTTTCAATTTATAGCGTATTAAACATTTAGCGCAACAAACATTTAATTTCTGAACTGTTGAATTATGTGCAACAACCAACATAATACACATTGCCAGATTCAAATTAATCTGTTTCAGGTAAAACTGAACATACTTTCTTGGGCCATTCAGAGCAAAAAGCAACATATCATTCTGTAGATTATTATAGTTGACTAAAAATAAAACCATCATTTTATGTTAACATTAACTTAAATAAAATAAATGTTAACTAAAATGATAACTAATAAAAATTATTAAATTAAATTAAATTAAATTAAATTAAATTAAATTAAATTAAATTAAATTAAATTAAATTAAATTAAATTAAATTAAATTAAATTAAATTAAATTAAATTAAATTAAATTAAATTAAATTAAATTAAATTAAATTAAATTAAATTAAATTAAACTTGCCAAGGCAACATTTCTTTTTTTTCTTTTTTTTCTTTAATTTATTTTCACTTGAAGAACAACTAAAACATTAATAAAAAATTAAATTAAATTAAATTAAATTAAATTAAATTAAATTAAATTAAATTAAATTAAATTAAATTAAATTAAAATTGCCAAGGCAACATTTCTTTTTTTTTCTTTTTTTTCTTTAATTTATTTTCACTTGAAGAACAACTAAAACATTAATAAAAATAATAATAAAAAAAATATGTAAGCAAAATGACAAAAAATACAACAAAATTACTGAAATGAAAAACTATAGTTTAAGTGATGCTAAAAAAATACTGCTGCAGAATTGCTACATTTTTCCAGCATAGGTTGAAAATGAATGTGAATAGAAGCTCAGACCATTTTTGGTCTGATAGCATTTTAATTCATATTGAAATCTCTTATTGTTATCTTGGCAAATCTGAGCAGAGTTGGAGACATTGTCGAGATCTCCTCTGAATCTCTAGAAGAGACACATGCTGCAGGAGAACTGTGTAACACTCTAAGCTAATTCGCGATTGATTTAATCTTCTGTTGTCAAGGAGAAGCAATTGAGATATTAACAAGATCTCATTTGGGATTTTCCAATCCTGCGGGCATGTACATGAAACAAGCTCTAAAAAAAACCCAGAAGTCACATCTCAGCATGACGAACTGTAGTGCTTTCTGCTCTTCATGGAGAATTGCCGGCGTGGAGCGGGAGGCCCTGCCGGGAGCCGCTTGACCCCTGCTCTGCGTGAGCGGTGGTGCCAGTCGGGGTCAGCACATGGGCATATGGAGATGGGGTGAGACGGATCGGGCTGCTCTGTGCTCCTGAGCCAAGAGAGATGCACTGACAAATGGAAGTGATCTTAAGAGCTCGGTGACGCTGCTCTAATCTCATTCTCTCACAGATGGCCCGCACTGGCACGCCGTCACAGGCCACACAATGCTTTCTGAGTCTCCCACGTACTATGAACAGGCAGCTCGAGAAGATAATGGATTTTTGCAATTCTGTTTCGCACTATAGCGAAAGTAGGAAAGATAAATAAAAAATGACATCTCTTTAATATCGCTATTTTTTTCCAAGACAGATATAAGATTAAATGGAGGTTGAATGGAGATTCTGAAGTCTTTTCAGACTATAAAAGACCCCAGTATTCAAATGTGTCTTAAGGTTTAAGAGATCTATCCATCCACCCATGCACCTACCTATTTTACATCCATCCATCCATCCACCAGCCTACCTATCCACCTACTTATCTACCATCCTATTAATTCATCAATTCATCTATTCATCCATCCATCCATCCATCCATCCTATTACTTATCTACCTTTCTATCCATTCACCAATTCACTTACAGTATTCAACCATCTATCCAACAGCGTACCTACCCACCTACTTATCTACCCATCCATCCATCCATCCATTTGCCGGCAGCCATATCACCCTGTAGCCCAAGACTGGTTACCCACTGAAGCTAAGCAGGGTTGAGTCTGGTCAGTACCTGGATGGGAGACCTCCTGGGAAAACTAGGTTTCTGCTGGAAGAGGTGCTAGTGAGGCCAGCAGGGGTTTCTCACCCTGCAGCCTGTGTGGGTCCTAGCGCCCCAGTATAGTGATGGGGACACTATACTGTCAACAAGCACCATCCTTCGGATGAGACGTTAAACTGAGGTCCTAACTCTCTGTGGTCATTAAAAATCCCAGCATGTCTTTCGAAAAGAGTGACCTCGGCATCCTGGCCAAATTTGCCCATTTGGCCTCTGATCATCATGGCCTCCTAACAATCCCCATATCTACTGATTGGCTTCATCACTCTGTCTCCTCTCCACCAATAAGCTGGTGTGTGGTGGGTGTTCTGGTGCACTATGGCTGCCGTCGCATCATCCAGCTGGATGCTGCACACTGGTGGTGGATGAGGAGATACCCCCTGCGCTATATAAATGTAATAAATTAATCCATCCATCCAGTTGTATGCCAGTCAAAATGCTTTTATTTTCCAATTAAATTCCTGAATTTGTAGGTAAACAGGCTACTGAATTGCTATTTGCATTAGAATTAAAATGCATTTAAATTCATATATTGTGATTTTACTAGAAACATTTGTCTTGTGATTTCAGACATTTATTATCAAATTCTTCCAAGATCCATTTTATTGTTTGTTTTGTTTGGATACTCTTGGTTTATCATGTGTAACGTGCAAATGTACATGACAGTGACACACAATCCAAATGGAATGACATTGTTGCTTGTAAATGTTTGGAGAGATTTTTTACAACAGTATGGTTGATCCAAAGCACAGGTTCAGAATATAATAGCCTGTATTTGATGTTAATTTCAGTTATGCCTGGCGGAGCACCGAATGGAGCGAGTGTCGTGTTGACGCGCTGCTCAGCCAGCAGGACCGGCGGCGTGGGAATCAGACGGGTTTGTGTGGCGGAGGTGTTCAGGGCAGAGAAGTGTACTGCGTCCAAGCCAATGCAGAACTCCTCAGCTACATCAATAACAACAAAGACAAACAAGGTACAGGTATCTGCTTGACAGTGTATAGTAATCAGAAGTATGACATTTTTACTTAGACATTCAGTTCTGGACAAACTTTTATTGTTGTTGAGCGAGTCACCTGAACATATCCATGATTAGTTGATAGTACAACAAAAATGTGTTCAGTCCCAAACCTTTCACTATAGTGACTATCCTGAGCTGTGATAAAGATTGATTGACTGATTGACTGACTGACTGACTGACACTCACTCACTCACTCACTAACTCCTCCAAATCGTTTTAAGTTTCATATGATTCCTTAAGAGAATATTTATGTTTCATATGATGCCAGAAGCAAATCGTTTTAAATTCCATTTGGTTCCATAAGAAAAAAATTAATATGTATTTCCTTTATAGTTCTATTTGATGCTATGAGGGAATCTTTGATTCATATGATTCCATAAGAGAGTCTTTGAGTTTCATATGATGCCATAAGTGAATCTTTATAAGTTTCATACAATTCCATAAGTAAATCTTTATAAGCTCAAGTTGATTCTATAAGAGAATCTTTTTAAGTTCCATTTGATTCCATAAGAGAATCTTTATAAGTTTCATATGATGCCATAAGCAAATCTTCATTAGTTCCATTTGATTCACTAAACAAATCTTTACTATTTCCATTTGATACGATGACAGAATCTTTGTTCCTTAAAATGCCATAATCAAATCTTTATACTTTTCGTAGGACTCCATAAGAGAAACCTTCAGTTTAATATAATGCCATTGAAGAGTCAATGAGTTCCATATGATGCTGAAATTGAAAACAGTTTATTATAAGAAAAAAACACTGAATCAATTATTTATTTATTGCAAAGTATCTATTATAATAAAATGACATTTTGTGATGTATATGTTGTTTTGCAAACATTTTTTGTACCTCTCAGAACAATGTAAATCCTAGAATACATGGATCTATCCGTCATTCTTCTCCTCTTTCCTTGCTTTCTCTGTCCACCACCCACATGCATGTGTGTGTAAATCTCTTACTCTACTGTATATATTGCATCAGCATTTCTTTGCATGCTCCACACACACACACACACACAACATCTCTCGATTAATGGCCCACCCGTCTTCATGGAAAATACCCTTTTTTTATCTTTCTCCCTCCTGCTTGCTCTTTTGATGCTCAGAACTGTAAGGCGAGCACATTGAAACTTATCGTAATGCACATGTCTCCGTACATTAGAGCAGATGAGCGCTGACTGCATGAAAAGCTCCAGTTAAAGAAGCGCTATTAGAACAGGCCGCTGGTGGAGCTGCGTATGCTGGGAAATCTGTGTCCTTATCAGCGCGGTGCAGGAGACGCCTCGCTTCACTGGGGGGTAATCTGCTCCACCGACAGCAGATACATGAACGCAGACAGTGCAGAAAGTTAAAGAGAAAATGTGCTGGAGCGTTAGTCAACTGATGGAGTCGTGATGTTCTCACCCTGGGAGGATGTTGTCAGCTTCAAGATTCTTTGATGTGATGAAACCTTCATCAAATCTATCTGGAAGTGATGCTCATTTACATTTCCTTCTAAGAACACAACACTGCACTCACAGCACAAACAGAACGATATTTCCCACAGGTGGCTTCACTGTCTTAAAACCAAGTGTTTCCAAAAGGATTTGATGACATAGGAGAACTTCCAATTTGATTCCATAAAGGAACCTTTAAACATTTAATATGATGCCGTAAGAAAATCTTAATGTTCCATTTGTTCCAAAAAAATAATCTTTATAGGTTTCCTATAAAGCCATAGGAAAATCCTTATCATTTCCATTTGATTTCATAAGAGAATCTTTATAAGTTTCATATGATGCCATAAGTGAATCTTTGTCATTTCTATTTGATTCTAAAAGAGAATTTTTGTAAGTTCCATATGATTGCATAAAAGACTCTTTATAAGTTTCATATGATGTCATAAGCTAACCTTTATCATTTCCATTTGATTCCATAAGCGACTATGAGTTTCATATGAATTAATAAGAGAATCTTTATATAAATTCTTATATAAATATACATTCCATTTGATTCCATAAGAGGATCTTCATATGTTCCATTTGAATCCACAAGAGAATCTTTGTGAGTTTCATATAATTCCTCTAGTGAATCTATAAGTTAAATTTGGTTCCATATCAGTTTAATATTATAAATAATTCTATAACAGAATCTTTTTACTGTAAATTTCATTTCTCCATAATCTTTGAGTTCCATTTGATTCCATAAGACACTCTATATAAGCTTCAAATGATGCCTTAAGAATTTTTAGTTATTTTTTTCTTTTCTTTGATTCTATAGGAGAGTCATTGTAAATTACTTATGATGCCGTAAGTGAATCTTTATAAGTTCCATTAGATTCCATAAGATAATAATTTCAAAGCCCTTATGATGCTGTAAGAGAATCTTTAAGTTTTATGTAATGCCATATGAGAATCCTTAAGTTCCATATGATGCAGAAAATGAAAATGATTCTTGATGAGAAGAGAGTTCTTTACTGAAGTGCTGCAAAATTCCATTGAAGAAGCTTGATTTTGAGAGTGTAGGAGGAATCCTGCAGCTTTTGACTGGCTGAGATCTGGGGGCAAGTAAAAGCTAACCAGCTTATACCTCACATTATCACATTACTGTCTGAATGAAAGTCAATGGAGGCGATGTACGCTGAATAAACTGCCGTGACATTCGATTGGACAGAGCTATATTTGGAGTCTACTATGAAAAAAATGACTGCTTTATAGGAGGACCGAATGTGACAGATGTGATTCATTTATGGCATTACAAACCAATGGGTTTGGCTATTTATCATGAACAGTTTGGCCCTGCTGGTAAATGACATAACCAGAGGTTGCATTAACTGAACATTTTTCTGTCACTTACCAAATTGTAAAAACATTGACAGATAATTCGGAATGCTTTGTGTTGTTTTGACAGATATAGAAATAAGTTGTCTGGCCTATTGCACTGGGTGAACTAAATTGAGAAAATAAAATGTGAAAGTAGACTGCGAGAGGTGCGAGTAAGAATATAAGGAGAGAACCAAGAGTTTTTCATATTTTACTGACAAGAAAGAGTAGAGCATGACGGGAAATTTACAACGCAGTCCATCAGAATGACAGAAAATGATTTTATATCAAAAGTGCCCGTGCGTTGTGATTAAATGGATATCATTGTATTGTATTTTCTGAAGGACTCTTTAAAGGTTGAATGGTTATATTTTCCCTTGCCTGCTGCTTTTGACGTCACAGCTCAGGATAGTAGATGCCCTGCGTTACCCCCTTAAAGCTGTAATATTGTGGAAGTAGTCACAGAATAGAGTTAATAGTGATTGTATTTGTATTTTCCCTTGAATGATGTTTATTAGCAGTAGTTTGTGTGCTTTGTAGAAGGTCAGTCTTCAAACGGCCAGATGCCTAGTGTCCCTCCCCTCCTGTCTATCAGCTATGAGATCTCAGGTAAGATGTTTAACCCCTTAAAAGGAATATTTGGAGTAGTTTTCAACTCAATGTAAATACACCAACATTGCTTTGAAAGAGAAACTGTTATTTTATTTTATTTTTAATAATTTAATTATATTTTATTACATTTATTATTTGTATTATTAATATATACTATATTTATAATTCTATAACTTTATTATATTTTATTATTTTTATTTTATATTTAATTTAATCATTTTAATTGTATTTTAATAATTATATTTAATGTATTTTATATGATATTTATGTTATATTGTATTCAATTATTACATTTAATTTTGTCATGTTTTTATTTTATTCTCTTTCCTTTTTGCATCTGACATAATGGTCTTTGTTTGATCAAATCTCTTTGCCTAAGGCATGTTTACATATTTTGTTTGCTTAGTCTGTTTACTCTCTGTATTTTTGTAAGCGTTTGTGTCCATGGAGAGCTCATTACAAGAGTACATACTGATGCAACACTTTGTGCTTTAGTCAACACTCTCCTCTGGGCACCAGACAACTGACAGAGACTGACTGACAATGACAGTCATTCTGACAGCTCCTTACTGTACCCTCGTCCTCAAAAGAAATAAAGAAGCATTTTATTTGGATCTTTTAAACTAGACCATTCTGCCTTTTATTGCATGGACTCTATAACATGGTGCAAATCGATAAGTATACTGTATACAACTGATCAAATATGACGGTAGAGGCATTTTCAAATAAATGCTTTTCTTTCAAACTTTCTTAAGCGAGTATATTAATAAATATCAGGGCCACCTTAGGTTTCTCATCTGTTTTCAAGCAGCTACCGAGCACCAAATCATTCTCATGCTTGAAGCTAAGCCTGTCCGCCTGGGTTTGTCAAAGCAGGCACAGACCGCAAACTTAGATTAGACAGAAAGTTTGCACAGAAGGTCTAGACCATCTGGCACGTAAACAAGGACAACCTGTGCTGTGTTATGTTAACTTAGATGATGGTGCATTACACTGAAATATGTCTCTCCATTAATTTGGGGAACATGCGGCGCCAGAAGAGTTGAACGAGGTGAACTGTCATTCCCCATGCCCATTTCCAGAGTTCAATCAATCGATTTTTTTTTTAAGGTCTGTGTCTTAGTCTTCTCATACTTTTTAGTTGACAATCTGTGCATGTGGAGAGCATTTTGTTTTGGAAGTCTCTAGAGTGCAGAACTCACCACATATAAGCATGGAGAGCTCCACGAGAAGAGTTTACCTCGCTTTGATGCAAACGCAGCAGTCATGTCACCTGTCACCCATCAAGCCGACAGCAAAATCCTGTGTTAAAACATTAATGCACCGCTTTTGTTTGTGTTTCCGAATTTGTATTTTATAGTTCCAGGGAAAAAAAGATCTCAGTTTCACACATGCTGGGCCCAGACGGGATCCATAGACTTTTTCATAGGCATTTTCTACACTCATCTGAGGACTATTCCTCTGACAGGACTTTATTTATTCATGTTTGTTTGTTTCGTTTTGTTTAATCATTTTTAAGTAATTCATAGATATCACAGTTGTTCATTTCGTTTCATTTCATTGCATTTCATTGCATTGCATTCCAGGTGAATAGGGTACCAATTCACCTTATACATATCACCATACTTTCCCATTGAATTACATTTAAGCATTGCAAAAGTTTTTTGTATTACAATGCATTAAGAGTTTTTTTTTAACTTGATATATCAGAAAATACTGTCAATAGCCAAAAATAAAATACATTTTGACTATGTTTGTTGGAAAGCTCTGTACAAAAAAAATGTTTTTAAGAAAACAAACTTTAAAGATAAATACGGTAAATAAAATTGGCAGATAAATTGCAGTAAAATAAGCAACAAAAAAAAAAGTATTTAATGCATGTAAATTCATTTTGGATGTTTTCTACTGAAAAAAAACAACCAAAGTTCCCAAAATTCCAAAATTGACCAGTACAGGAAACATGATTTTGCCTTAATTTTATAATTTTAATTTTATAATTTTTTATAAATTTCTAATTAATTTTTTTGAATTATTTTGCTTATTATTTTAATTTATTTAATTTTTTGTCATTTTATTTCATTATATGTCGTATTTTAGATTATTTATAACTGGGAACTTTACCAAATTAGTCCAAATATTTAATAAACAAACACATCGGGTTGGGGATGTGCATTCAAATTATGCTGAAATCTCCGGTTTTCTCCAGTTTTTCATTTGATGTGATGCAACAGGGAATCAGGATTCTTCAGAGCGTGTTTAATGTTGCCATTTGTTGTTTCCTGCAGTTACATAAAGCTAATTGTCCGTCATGTGTGGTGCTCATGTGGGAGTCTTGCCGCAGTGTTTTAATGCGTGTGTTTGCGTTGTAGCATCACAACCCGTAGACGTTCGGCTCTGCAAGGGAACGACTCCGAGTACCACGCAGCTGTGTCACATCCCGTGCCCTGTGGAGTGTGAAGTGTCCCCGTGGGGCGCCTGGGGGCCCTGCACCTTTGAGAATTGCGATGAACGCGTCGTGAAGAAAGGTAAACATGGCTGAAACCAATAATATATTCACTGAAAAGGAAGTGTCAAATACTGAGACACAATATTATACTGAGGCACAGAATAGAATATTTCCTTTTGATTTAACCATTATCGTAAATAATTTGTCCAAGATGCTGCATTACGGCATATCAGCAGAAATCACGTTTCAAACATGTCTTAATATTTCTCTACTGTTCACTGATTATATTATATTTTAAAAAACAAAAAGCAAAATAGACCAATAATGGAAGTTTAAATATACTGAACTTTGCCTCTATATATAAATTTGACTAATTGGTCCATTTTTAATGCCATTAAGATATTTTTACATTATTTTAATGACAGTTAAACACATTTGCCCCCATAATTATACGCATTTTCAAATGTATTATATACTGTAAATACTTTATTTTTGTGTATTAGGCCTACTGTTTTGAACACTACTGAATTTTTATTGCTTTACATTTGCTTAATTGTAATATAAAGTCAGAATGTACAAAAAGGTCCTAAAATTAGATTGCATTTTTTAATGAAAAATTATTTATTTTATTGCTTTACAATTGCCTAATTGTAATAAAAAAAAGTCAGAATGTACAAAAAAAATCCTAAAAATAGGTTTGATTTTTTTATATGAAAAACAATTTCATTTATTGCTTTATAATTGCTTAATTGTAATGAAATGAAGTCATAAAAGGTCCTAAAAATAGGTTGTGTTTGTTTATTTATTTACTTTTAATGAAAACCATTTCTTTGCATTCCTTTTGGACGGAATGTGAATTGGACATGTTCTTGAGAGTTGTGTAAAATCCACTCTAAAAAAAAAATCAATTCAACGAAAGGTCACACATCCACCAAAAATCACCTCAAGACAAGTTGGTTTAAAGTAATTGGGTAAAATGTCATTAAAAATGACAAAAGTGATGTCACTGATATTTTGTCCTAATCCAGTGGCATTTTTAACTGTGACTTACAGAAGGTGTTATAGAGACAACTAATAGACCTTTTGTGTCATGTTTATTTGCAGGTTTCAAGTTCAGACGACGTACGATCATTAATTACCCCACGGGTGGCGAGGGGAACTGTCCTCATCTGGTGGAGGCCATCCCGTGTGATGATCCCAGCTGTTTTAGCTGGCAGCTGGTCAAGCTAGAGGAGTGTATCCCAGAGGAAGACATGGACTGTGGAGAGGGAACACAGACTCCACAGGTCCGCTGCGTCAACAGTGAAGGTATTAAACACAGCTGGCTTTTGCACATGTCAGGTTTACACTGTAAATACAATTATTTTTCTCATTTGAACAGTTAAAAACTGTAAAATGCTACAGTAAAAACCAGTTGGCTCCCTTACTGTAAAAACTGTAATAGATCTAACGGGATCATTAATGTCATTTTAAGATAAAAAAAAACTGCATTTACCAGTATTTTACATTTTATGTCATTTTATAGTTAACATTGAAAAAATGTAATTGTAAATGTAATTGTAATTGTAAATTGTAAATTACATTTTTGTAATGTAAAGAATGTAAATTGACATATCCAGAATGGGCGCTTCACATTTGATTGTTTTTCATTTAAATAATTGTTTCTTCTTAGTTTTTCAGTTATGTGCATTAGTATGTTAGTACCATCAATTTTATTTATTTTATTTTATTCTTTATTTTAATCCTATTTTTATTTATTTCATTTAAACAAATTTTTATTTAATTTAATCCTATTTATTTATTATAATCCTATTTTATTTACTTATTAAAATTTTTTTTTTTTAATCATTATTTATTTTTTTACTGTAAATTTCAGTCCGGAAAACATAAAATGTCACTGCTGTATTTTTCATGCCGCTGCTATTTTTTACAGTAAATTTTACTGCCTTTTTTTTTTTTTTTTACCGTGCATTAAGGCCCTGTCCACACGAACGCGGTTATTTTTAAAACTGCAGCTTTTTTTACACGGTTAGGCTGTTCATCCACACGCAAACACAGTACCGGTTCGCTGAAATTTTTGAAAACGCCAGCCAGGTGAAGATTTTCAAAAAATCCGGTTGCAGTGTTATTGTGTAGACAGCCAAAGCCTTGGAGCCTGTGCTGTTATCTCCACCTACTGGAAACTTTTTCAGGCTTCTGATTGGCCAACATGGCTTTACGGTTGAGATTATATCACCACCTGTTGGTTTGGCATGCTCTTGACAGTGCTTCATAGCATGTGTTTGCATTTTCATGTGGGCGGAGATTTTTTTTAAAACGGAAGAAGGAAAATCTCTGTTTATAAAAATACCCGTGTACGTGTGGAGATGGCCTAAAGCACTATTCGGACGAGATTACTTTGCTAAACAACGTTTGAGTTACAGTTGTTAAAATATGACGTCTTGTCATTTGTTGATTCAGATTGGATTGGGATCTTTGTATTGATGCATCATGAATCATATTTAAACTGGATTACAATCACGTATGTCTGTGAAACCTCCTCAGGGAAAACTAGTCCAATCAAAATAGGGCTTAAGAAAACTGCAACTGGAGCATGTGGTCTTTTTCCAAAAATGCAAAAATAATCTCTTGCGTGAAGCTTGCCAGATGATTATAGCGCAAAAGCAAGCCAGTAGATTCTCACTTGTGTTCTGAAGGCTTCTGTGGCAGATGTCTTTAAAAAGCAGGATTGATTTGGAATCCGGTAATTAGCCTCTGGGAATTCAAACACTATCCTGGCAGATAGATGGCGGGCAGCCGTATCTCTTCTCTCAGCTGGTGTGTCCGGAACGTTTTCCCTCTCAGCTGGAGCTCTTTACAGGGTTAATGCTGCAGAGAGCAGAGGAGTGTAAACATGCTGCTAATGGTGATCGTGTCCTCCTACAGCTCAGCTACTCAATAAAGACAATCTCAGCCGTGCCTGGAGAGACACTTGTATATTTGACCGGCTAAAGACTTGCACTTGCTTGTAAATCGGCCTCTTCAGCAGCAGCATGTTGATGAGGTGCCTTTCTGCAGCGCTATTTAGGAAAATACACTGCCATTTAAAAAAATTGGCAAGATTTGTTAAATATTTTTGAAAGAAATCTCTCATGCTCACCAAGTCTGCATTTATTTGATTTATTTAAAAAACAACAACAGTAATATTGTGAAATATTATTGCAGTTTAAAGTAACTGTTACTAAATGAGCATACTGTAATATGTAATTTATTCCTGTGATCAAAGCTGATTTTTCAACATCATTACTTCAGAAATCCTTCAGAAATAAATGTAATATGCTGATTTGAAGCTCATTTTTCATTATTATCACAGCTGGCTGCTTAATATTTTTGTGGAAACTACAATAAATGTTTTGGGATTCTATGATGAACAAAGTAAAAAGAACATCATTTATTTGAAATAGAAATCTTTTTTTAACATGATAAATGTCTCTGCTGTAACTTTTTATCAATTGAATGTGGAAAAAAAAATCTTGCTGACCTCAAACTTTTAAACTGTAGTCTAAACTGTAGTCAATTCTCTGTGTGTATGTCCTGTACATGTGGAAGAATTGACAATAAAGCAGACTTGAACTTGAACTTGAACTTGACATTGGCAAACGATCAAGATCTAGTATTTGGTTTGGTATTTTATGCCATGAAATTCACAATGTGCTGTCAGATTTGATTGGTGTAGTTCCCTTTCAGTCGGTCACTCTCGACGTCACGTCGGAGGACCGACAAAATTGGGATCTCGCTTAGAGGGACCAATTTACTTTGAGTGTAAACTAAACGAGCCAATGCACATTGGCATGCAATTATTGCATCCAGCTGCTGCTGATCACAGCGTGAGTATAAGTAGGCAGCAGGTGCAGCGCATATTCAGCTTTTCGCTTCGGAGCCGAGCGGTTCTATCGTTCTGCTCCTGACCTCTGCAGTAGTGATAAACTACAGTCAAGCACACTCTTCGGTGGGCTCTCGTGCTGGTGGACGGCGCTTCATCGGTGGTGGTTTTCCCGTGTCGAGTGGGTTGCACACAGCAGGCTGCACTACCCCTGTGTGTGTTGCAGACGGCCATCTCCCCTGTGCGCTTCAGCACATTAAAAGAGCAATTTCCATACTAAAAGAGCTTCACGGGTGGAACGTCTTTTTAAAG
>NW_015505332.1:2449560-2454741 GCF_001515645.1 Sinocyclocheilus grahami
GCTCCTCGCGACAGCCCCTCCCTGGCCGATTCCTCTGAGGAAGGATTTACTGACTCAGAGACGGGGCACCCTTTGGCACCCGCGTCCAGACCTCTGGAAACTTCATGTCTGGTCCCTGGACGGGACGCGGAGGTTCTAGGTGGCCTACCCCAAGGGACCTGTCTCCCTCCACCCTTAAAGTTTATGTCGCTGCGCTCGCTGCGAACCACGACCCCGTAGAAGGGAGGTCGTTGGGGAAGCATGACTTGGTCGTCAGATTCCTTAGGGGGGCGAGAAGGTTAAATCCTCCACGGCCCCCCCCTATACCCTCTTGGGACCTGAGTCTGGTGCTTACGGCACTACAGCAGGCCCCGTTTGAGCCTTTACAGGCAGTGGAGCTGAAGTTCCTCTCAATGAAGACTTTGCTCCTGCTGGCATTGGCCTCTATCAAGAGGGTAGGGCACCTGCACGCATTTTCGGTCAACGATTCGTGCCTAGAGTTCGGGCCGGCTGAGTCCCAGGTAACCCTGAGGCCCCGGCCCGGCTACGTGCCCAAGGTTCCCGCTACTCCCTTCAGGGATCAGGTGGTGAACCTCCAAGCGCTGCCCTCGGAGGAGGCAGACCCAGCCCTAGCTTTCCTCTGTCCCGTCCGAGCCTTAAGGTGCTACGTAGACCGGACGCAAAGCTTCAGGACCTCAGACCAGCTCTTTGTCTGTCACGGAGGCCGGCAGAAGGGGAATGCCGTCTCAAAGCAGAGGATGGCCCACTGGATAGTGGACGCCATCACCCTGGCTTATCAGGCACAGGGTGTGCCCTGCCCGCTCAGGCTGCGAGCTCACTCAACTAGAGGTGTTGCATCCTCCTGGGCGCTGGCTCGTGGCGCCTCACTGACAGATATGTGTAGGGCTGCGGGCTGGGCGACCCCTAACACATTCGCTAGATTCTATAGCCTTCGTGTGGAGCCGGTATCCTCCTGTGTTCTCACCTCAAACGGGTAGAAGCACTGAGAGGCCCCGGCTTCGGGTCGGCTTGCAAGCTCCCTCCTTCAGGGAACGAGGGTTACATACGTAACCGAGACGTTCTTTTTAATGAATCAGTTGAATCAAATCTGTTTGAATCAAATGTAGGAGTCTGAATTGGTCAGATGAATCGATTCAGGGCACACTGAACTGAATGGAATGACTGAACTGCAGGTTATGTCCAACTAAAAAAAAAAGATCAATTGTTTATATGTTATGTAATTTCTGAACGTAATTTAAAGGGGTCATATGATGCGATTTCAAGTTTTCCTTTCTCTTTGGAGTGATACAAGCTCTTGGTGGATAAAGAAGATCTGTAAAGTTGCAAAGACTAAAATCTCAAATCCAAAGAGGTATTCTTTATAAAAGTTAAGATTCATCCACGCCTACCTAAAACGCCTCGTTCTAACACGCCCCCACACGTCTACGTCACTATGTGGGAATATTAGCATAATGCTGCCCAAATGTGCATGCAAAGAAAGAAGGCATGGTTTCAGGAACGGCAGTAGTGTTGATGCAGCCATGTAAGGGAGACGGTGTGTGTTTCAGTGCGAAAGCAAAAGCACTTTATTTGGCCTTCCGGAAGTAGATGCAATTAGGAATCATTGGTTAAGATTTATCTACAACAGAACAGCACAACCCAGATGTTCGAATTTGTGCAACGCATTTTATGGACAACAGAACTTTGACTTTGAAAAGAACTTACTTTGCTATGACAATCTGGCACTTCTGAATCAGCGACTGTAAGTATGTTTTGTTATTAGTTTAAGTATTTGCTATTGACTGTTGAAATGTGGAGTTTTGCGCAGCACAGAGTAACGCATCGTGTGTGTGAGGGGAACAGGGTCACATCACAGGAAAGTGAACTGCCTGTCAGAAATCATGGCACGTCAGCTGTCTTAACCGCGGCTTGTGTACTGCATCATCACTGTGTCTGTCACGCGACTCTGTTGCCCTTTCGGGCTTGAACTGATGGTAAAACTAAAGACATTATTAACTGTCTTGACATTTACTTTGAAAGCTGAAGCTGCGATTATGGTAAGGGGCATTACATATCCGACGCGTGCATGTGGTGTTCGGCCAATCACAATGCACTGGGTCAGCTGGCCAATCAGAGCAGACTGCGCTTGTCAAAGGAGGGGGCTTTGTTGAAAACGACGTGTTTGAGAGAAGCAGGGCATAGAGGACCTACAATAATGTACAGTATTTGAAAAATAATGTGTTTTTTTAACATTAAAGCATGTCAACATATTCTATTACACCAAATAATGATCTTTAAAATAGCATCATATGACCCCTTTAAAAATGCTACTTTTTAAGGTTAGTAAAACATAAATCATCATCTTATTTACCGTTTATCCAACTGACATCATGTAGTATGCAATTTCTGCACCACAGCAGAGACTCCACATCATGAAATAATGACCGTTTTCAAACAGGTTTCCCACTGTTTGCCATTGGCTGAGTGAACAGATGAGCTCACACCATTGGTTGAGCAAGTGTTGCTGTGTCTGGATGCTAAAGCAAACAGAGCAATGTTTTGACAGACACAGAGTCACAGCGTTCTGACAGTCTTCTGACAGATCTGACAACTTGACACCCCATATAACATATGCATAACATATAAACCCTGTTTCTCAAGTCTAAAACACTCCATGTAAAATACTCCATGTTGGCAGCTTCTTGCATTATTTTTATCTAATTGATCTGGGAAAACTCATAAATGTGGGTGAACAAAAAATTATGTTTGATGGTCAGTTTTCATATGTAAAAATGCATGAGATCTCAAAGAAAAAATTTTTCAGTTTTCTCTGGCCAAGAAATGTCAGACTAATGTAACCAATGAATCACAGTGTGCTTTTATTTTTATGAGCAGGTTTATTTGCAAAAGCTGATAACCAAAGTAATAGACATAACTCAAAATAGTCAGTGTCTTTCAAATATCCATTGTTTCTAACCTGGGAAAATGTGGCTAATTCATTCATTCTTACTCTAAAGTGTTCATTTTTAGCAACCCGGTAGCTTGCAAACCCTTAGTGTCAAAGCAAGCTGGTAAAAAGGGCTTGTTTTTCTGTCAGACTCGTCTAAAAAATATCTGAGGACCATAATGAATGTTTGAAGCTAATAACTGTGGAAGCTTCCAGAAACTGCAGATGAAACTTTGTGGAATTTCTCACAATTTTGCCACATAAAGTCTGAAAAAGATAAACCATCACAGCCTCTCCAAGGAAACATCTGCTGTTTTCAAGAAATCCCTCTGTCACGTGATCACTGTCATTCACAGTCTGCTGTGTGATATGACGTCTATGAAATAATAATAACGTGCAATAATGTTCTCTAGCATCTGCCGCGTGAGCAATCGAACGCCCCCCGTCTCGCCATAACCTGCCTCTCTGTAGCCGTACGCTGTGGCAGATTGATTTCATCATGCACTGATTAAAATTGATCTGCTAGTTGTTGTTTTTTCAGCCAGACTTGGCATCTGCTTCGCTCCGACTGTCTCGGCGAGTGACACGTACGATATTGCTTCACAAATGGCCACGGTTCTGACACAGATCGATGTAAATATTGTATCGCTGTTTGCTACAAGGAAAACTTGGAGTGCCCCTGCTTTTGATGGAAATATTTATTGGGTGTTTGTGGCTCAGTGCTCAAGCAGAGAGTGTGTTTTTTTTTTGTTTCTCCACAGCGTGTCACTGAGCTAAAGCCAAAACCCGAGCTGATACTCATCAGATTTGGCTCAAAGTAAAAGATGTGATGAAAACCCTTGAGAGAGGCTGTGCGTGGTCTGCCAAACACAGACACGCTGACAGCAATTGCACATGTTTTGTTTTTGCCTGTCCTTCAGAACCATCTGTATGATTGCTTTCTACTGTTTTTAGGATGGCACCGTTTCAAATTAGGACAACAGAGTGGTTTGAAATGCGTTAAAAGCTTGTCTGGCTGAATCACATTTTGCATAAAGAAAATGTTGCCTAATTTTAGGTCCATTAACATAATTTGCATTGTGACGTTTATTTTCAAGACAGTTAAGAGCATTTTACACCCTAATTTTCATTACCATAATGAATCTGGATGTTTTTTTGTAGCTCCCTTATTTCTCAGTGGTGATTCTCATTAGCTTTTTTTGTTGTTGCTGTTATAGTTAGGTTTTGACAATATATGCCAATATATTATTTACATGCTTATATAAAGTAATACTTTTTTATATATTGTTATTTAGTATGTTTTATATTTACTAAATGTTTACTTAACATTGTAATGTTTTGATATTTAATATATTCAATATCAATTTAATTTAATATTTACATTTTTTATATTTTATATTTTTAATCATCAAAAATCATAGGCAATACAACAAATACTTACCTTAGTGTATGAACAAATATGTGTTTTTTGTTTGTTTTTTGCATGAAAGAGATTTTGGTTACACTTTATTTTAAGGTGTTCTTGATTCAGTGTAATTATACATATACTGTAAGTGCTGAGTAATATTAATTAGCTTACTATAGGGTTAGGGTCAGGGGACCCTAATTTTCATTACCATAATGAATCTGGATGTTTTTTTGTAGCTCCCTTATTTCTCAGTGGTGATTCTCATTAGCTTTTTTTGTTGTTGCTGTTATAGTTAGGTTTTGACAATATATGCTAATATATTATTTACATGCTTATATAAAGTAATACTTTTTTATATATTGTTATTTAGTATGTTTTATATTTACTAAATGTTTACTTAACATTGTAATGTTTTGATATTTTATATATTCAATATCAATTTAATTTAATTTAATATTTACATTTTTTATATTTTATATTTTTAATCATCAAAAATCATAGGCAATACAACAAATACTTACCTTAGTGTATGAACAAATATGTGTTTTTTGTTTGTTTTTTGCATGAAAGAGATTTTGGTTACACTTTATTTTAAGGTGTTCTTGATTCAGTGTAATTATACATATACTGTGAGTGCTGAGTAATATTAATTAGCTTACTATAGGGTTAGGGTCAGGGGCACCGCTAAGGTGGGGAAAGTTAGGATGATTCTGAGGGCCCACGCACTTTTGGGGCCCCCAGAGATCTGTTTTAATAGTAGTAACAGTAGTAGTAGTAATGTAATAGAAATTATAAATGTATCTACCAAAGAGTTACAAATAAAACAAAATTACGGCTTATTTCTGTA
>NW_015505332.1:2454773-2462187 GCF_001515645.1 Sinocyclocheilus grahami
AATTTAATTTAATATTTACATTTTTTATATTTTATATTTTTAATCATCAAAAATCATAGGCAATACAACAAATACTTACCTTAGTGTATGAACAAATATGTGTTTTTTGTTTGTTTTTTGCATGAAAGAGATTTTGGTTACACTTTATTTTAAGGTGTTCTTGATTCAGTGTAATTATACATATACTGTAAGTGCTGAGTAATATTAATTAGCTTACTATAGGGTTAGGGTCAGGGGCACCGCTAAGGTGGGGAAAGTTAGGATGATTCTGAGGGCCCACGCACGTTTGGGGCCCCCAGAGATCTGTTTTAATAGTAGTAACAGTAGTAGTAGTAATGTAATAGAAATTATAAATGTATCTACCAAAGAGTTACAAATAAAACAAAATTACGGCTTATTTCTGTATTTCCAGCAAAATTATCTCCCCCATTCAGTGCATGGTTTCATCCCGTCCTACGTAGCCTAGAAAGTCATGAGTGAGATCAGATGGTAAACTGTCAAATTAATTAGAGATGTCTTCAAGTTCGAGGGGGGGCAAACCGAGCCTGAGTTTTCCCAATACTTTGGGCAATATAGTGTATGTTTGGTGCAGTAGGGGGCCCAACCTCATATTCTTTCATAGGGCCCAAAATCGCTAGTGGCGCCCCTGGTTAGGGTTAGGATGAGGGTTTGGTTTAGGGTTAGTTGCATGTAATTATGCATCATTTATTGTTATTATAATAAAAAGTACATGTAAACGTGTAACAAGGACACCTTAAAATAAAGTGTTGCTGAGATTTTATTGCATAGTATTATTGCAAGAAATATGAGAGAAAAATGTACCTAATTGTGATGCAAGTAATGCATGCAAAAAATCTAAAAAGTCTTAAAAATAGGCTTGATTGTCTTGCCTTCTTGCTGCTTTTGATATTTGAGATGAATTATGACCCAGACATGTGCTTGACAGGTTACATCAGCCTCACCTTTCTGCTGTACTGTATGTAACCTACATCCGAGATCAAATGAAACTACACTAGATGTTACTATTACATAAAATATGAATTTGTAAGTTGATGTTGGTCAAGACCCCCTATTTTTTAAATACTGTTTAACAAACAGACATTTTTCTGCATTAATTTTCATCAGCCCATACTTTAAATACATCAGCGTATAGGTTTTGCAGAGTGTACAATAAAAATAATCATGTAAATGGTGCTTAATAAATTTTAAACACATTGTAAACCCACAAATGTTTTGTGCTTCAGGTACCGAGGTGGAGAAGGAGATGTGTGTGGATGAGGTCTACCCTTCATCTGTGCCCTGTTTGGTTCCCTGCCCTAAAGACTGCGCTCTCAGCCTCTGGACCGAATGGTCCACCTGCTCCCAGACCTGCTCCAGCAAAACCGCCGAGGGCAAGCAGATGAGAACCCGAGCCATACTGGCTTACAATGCAGGAGAAGGTACAGAAGATTAAACTCAGAAAGCTAAACACATCGCTAAACTCACACAATACTAAAAAAATATTTAAAAGACACATTTTATGTAAAAATAAAATACAATTATAATATATACGGTAGCAGTGGCACTTTAGAATAGGAAACACTATTCACTATTAACTAGTTACTTATTAGCGTGCATATTAGCCTTTTGGCTGTTTAATCGTCCTTATAAAGCACACATTAATGCATGACCATATTCTAGATCCCTTAACCCTACCCAACATCTATACATAACTACTACAACTACCTTGTAAGCAGTGTTCCCTAATCTTATATGTTACCATATTTATTAGTCGTGAGTAAAGCTCTAGTATCATTTATTTGCACATGCCATATTTTGCATCTAATACAATGACCTTCATACATTTCTAATTACTTTTTGGGGCCTCTCTAACAAGCTGACATGCAAAAACCTTGCAATTTTCTGTGGTCTGTAGTGCATAAGATTAGCCTAAAAAAGCTGACAGGAAACCGTCATGGAAAGACGGGTGGAATTTTTCAACCTAAAACTGTCTGAGATTCTGATGGATGACTCCCGAGCTGTGACATCAGTTTACATGAGTGGGGCTACAGAGCGTTCCAGTCCAAGTGAAACACAGTTCACAAACTACTTTACTTCTGGAATCAGATGTAATTCAGAATAAAATTCAACAAATGTGATTATTATCCATCAGGAATTAAAAGACTTGTTTAAAGTAGGTCTTACAGGCCAGAAAGGAAGGGGTAAAATATAAGGGTTTGAATAAAATTCTGTCATCATTAAAGGTATGGAAAAATTATGCATTTGATTTTACGTTTTAACCATGAAGCATGGCATAAAATAATTGTCAGAAGAAATCTTCTTTAGTTAGTTGGTTGGTTTGTTAGCTTGTATATATTATATATTAGGGGTTGAACGACTTCTGATTTTTTAAAGTCGACTTTTATGTGATGACAGGGGACTAGTCGACTTCGACTAGTCGACTTCGACTCGACTTTCATCACATAAAATGATGACGTCGTTAATGAACAAATAAGTCTGGAGCTGAAGCTGTGGAATTTAGTTATTAAGAAATATATGCTTGAACTTTTCAGTCTCTAAGCTATTTTATTGAGAAATCACAGAACAGTGCTAACAATACATTTCTGCGCTGAATGATTCTGTGTGTGTGATGTACGCACAACTGTCTGTAGCCTACGTGTGTGTGTTACAGTGCAGCAGCGCATTAGATTAGAACGGCGATTAACGTACCTGTACAATAAGCTGTTTAAAATGTGCATTCTGCTGTTCAATTTCGAGCATCCAGTAATATAATCACACATCTTGTGGAGTGCTTTCAGAGTATGCATTTATTTGTCATTTGAACTGTTTGGAAACGGAGAGTAAATGTGGAAGTCCTTCAAATATTTAGACTAGTCGACGTCAAGCTTAAAGCATCATGGCAGAGTATTGAAGTCGAGCAGTCGATTAGTCGGTTCAACCCCTAATATATATATATATATATTACGTTTGGTTTTATGTTTTTGAGTATCATGTAGCCTACGTGTGTGTGTTACAGTGCAGCAGCGCATTAGATTAGAACGGCGATTAACGTACCTGTACAATAAGCTGTTTAAAATGTGCATTCTGCTGTTCAATTTCGAGCATCCAGTAATATAATCACACATCTTGTGGAGTGCTTTCAGAGTATGCATTTATTTGTCATTTGAACTGTTTGGAAACGGAGAGTAAATGTGGAAGTCCTTCAAATATTTAGACTAGTCGACGTCAAGCTTAAAGCATCATGGCAGAGTATTGAAGTCGAGCAGTCGTTTAGTCGGTTCAACCCCTAATATATATATATATATTACGTTTGGTTTTATGTTTTTGAGTATCATATTTGATACATCAGGCTTTTATGGCCCATAGAGTATGATATAGAAAAATATTGAATTCATATTCAAGGAAGAAAAAATAAAACAGCTCAGTTTTATTCAGAGGCCCAAACTAAGCAAAAATATGCAATTTGTTGCTGTTGCTGATATTTATTTGGCCAAAGGTATGATGAAATTCTGATAGCTTGCCGTGTAAATCAATAAGATTTACAGTATAACAGTATAGCAGACTACGGACACATAATGCATATAAATATTAGCTTTCACTCTGTCTTCCAATAATATGTTTTAGTAAGATATGTTTTAGGAAGATATTTAAATGCTTAGTTTTATGATTAAAGCTCTATATTTTTTTATTGTGAGGGGCAAAACATATAATGCAATTCAATACCGTGATGATTGAGAGCTTCCCCAAAAGCTTGATGGATTATATTTGATACTCACATTTTAACAGTTTTTCTACAAAATGATATATGGATAATCAAGTAAGCCTTCAGTTCAGTAAGTTTTCATCTTGAAATAGTAATTACAATATAAAAGTTATTCTTACGTTTACTTTGTTTACTACGTTTTACTTCTTTTTTCAATTACATTTTTACAGTTATTCTAAAAGGATACTTTACTTAAGAAAGTATGAACTAGTGCTGGGCGGTATGACCAAAAATTTATATCACGGTATTTTTCAAAATGATACCGGTTTCACGGTACATGACGGTATTTTTTTTTTTATGCATGACCGAGTGTTAACTATATTTTCTACTGATTGAGAGAGGAAATACTGCAGTATATTGACTTAGAATGCCCTATATTACTGTCATGATGAGTGAATATTGTCAAAAAATACCACACTAAATAGTGACTAAACACGACCCCTTTTAATACATGTTAACCAGGAGTCACTCTCATTTATAATCGCGGCATCGTCTGATAAAATCAACATGCATCTACACTAAAGAGCGACTATGCGGTTGTTTTGGCTATATTACTTTTTTGTCTCTGAGACGCGGGAGCTGATGGCAGGGGGCGGTGGATATTTGTGGCGGTCAATGTGGATATTGTGGATGAGTTCTTCTGTGTCATCACGTTCTATTAGTTCTACAGCTTCAGTTTCAGAACTTTCACGCTTAGTAACACATACAGCTGTTCCCTCACCACAGTGCAACAGTGAAAAGGGACCCCTCTCAAACAGTGTCACGTTCCTAACGTTGTTTAAGCGACATACTGCATATTGCGGTATTTTAAAAATCAATATCATAACAAAAATAAACACCGGTATTCGGTATGATTAGACTAGTATACCGCCCAGCACTAGTATGAACTATCAATCCGACAGCAAAAGGCATGCAGTGGATTGTATGCAACAGGTTTTTCACTAAAGTTTTGATAATGTTTACAATTTAGAGGTTTTAGAAATGTGTGTATTAAATATGATAAAGTTATTTTATTATTATTATTTGTCATTTGTGTATCATATACTCCTCAGAGAAGTCTATATATTTTAAAAATTTGTATTTGTATTTTCACAAACCATTCTTAATATTGTATTTAATCATTATGTTATTTAACTATAATAATAATAATAATAGTTTGATAATTATATAATAATCATATCTAATAAAAATCTATAATTATTTTATATATAATAAATTAATGGTAATTAAATTTTAAATATGAACTTATATTTAAAGTTGATTATTTAAGTTCTCAAAAACATTTAGAACTTGAGGTTTAGTAATAATTAGTTTTTCATTTTTTTATTTTACAATTTTAATGTTAAGATTAATTATCAGCTTAATTATTGTCTACCATATTGTCCACATTTTCTATATCAGTCAGTTTAATGTGCTTTTATTGCAGAAACCCTTAATTTCCAAAAAAAAGCCATCAAATTTTCTATAGTGAATATAAATGGTTTTTAGTTATTGTATATTGTTTCTGTATTGTCTTATTGGATATGTATGTTCACTAATAAATATAATTACACAGATTTTATTTGTCCCTGTTTTTAGACCATTATTCAACAAAACCCAAATAGGGATTTATTTCTGTTCTAAATTTTCTTTGCTGTTAGCATAAAAGTAGCACAATAATTCAGCATTTCCATATATGTTTGCATACTTTGCGTTTTGTATGTTTCTGGCTTCAAAGCTGATCATGAGGTTTAATTGAATGAAAAATCAATTCATTAAAGACACCCACAGAAATAAAACAGTGAACGTGCTTTCTTTGATTGCAGAACATCTTCTGAAAAGCTCAATGTCGAGATTCTGTGGAGGCGTTCGTTATGCTGCACAGTTAAGCTTCACAGTGTTCCTGTGGGAAGAAAGCACATACTCATTTAGGCTTTTCACACTTCGGTTTGTTCATTTTTAACCCTGAGTTTCTGTTCAGTGTTTTACACTCTTCATACTTTACCCTTGGTTAGTAATTAATTATAGTAGTCATTGAAGTTTCACACTGTACTTTTGTAAACCCTGGCTTGCTTGCTTATTTGCATATTTATGTCTTTAATAACATTGATTTAGGAGTTTACTTCAGACGCTGAACAGTTTTACTTACTGCGGCTATGCAGAGCGCATTAATATTTTATGAGCTAAGCACTGAGGCTGTTTATGATTGGTTGTCTGTTGCTAAACTGCATTGTTTCCATGCTGTATATGGGACATTTTTCTTTTAATGTAATTCTTCTGTCCCCTGAAATATTTTTTTTTCTTTTACAGTAAATCCTTTCACTGCACTATAGCTTTAAAATATCGTTTACAGTAGCTTTAAAGTTTAGTTTGGCTCGAATGATTTTTTCCTGCTTTTGAAAGGTTAAATTTGCCAGAAAATCTCTAACCCTCACTTTCTCTTCGTCTCTTCGTCTCTATTTTTATACTTTTTCTGAAAGCATTTATGAGAAAAATATGCACTTGATTCATTTGTTTTTTATTCATTTGATATATTGGCCTTTACCATCTTAGAAAACAAACATATTTTTCCAAAGATGTTTATATTTGTTTATACTATACAGTGGAGCTCAATAAGCTCATCTCTGTCATCAGTGTACATAATTTTAAGATTCTTTGTACCATGAAAATCACGAAGTCTGTCTGCAGCATTTTTTGATGTCATTACAAAACCATTTAGAGAATTTTAACTGAAACACTGTTTTTATCAATTGAAAATGTATTGACAGCTACGTGTTAGAAAGTTCAAAGCTTACCTGTAACTTTTTATCTACTGTAGTTTTTTATTTATTAGTAATTTCATAATGTTTGTATGAGGTCTGTATAGTTCTTAGTCAGTTTTATATCAGTTTTATGTTTCATCAGATTTGTTTTTATGGTTTTAGTTTTCATATGTGACCCTGGACCACAAAAGTCTTAAGTGTACATTTTTTGAAATTGAGATTTATACATCATCTGAAAGATAGGACAATATTTGGCTGAGATACAACTATTTCAAAATCTGGAATCTGAGGGTGCAAAAAAATCTAAATATTGAGAAAATCGCCTTTAAAGTTGTCCGAATGAAGTCCTTAGAAATGCATATTACTAATCAAAAATGAAGTTTTGATATATTTACGGTAGGAAATTTGCAAAATATCTTCATGGAACATGATCTTTACTTAATATCCTAATGATTTTTGGCATAAAAGAAAAATCTATCATTTTGACCCATACAATGTATTTTTGGCTATTGCTACAAATATACCCCAGCGACTTAAGACTGCTTTTGTGCTCCAGTGTCACATATTAGTTTTACTTTATAATAATAACCCTGGAGACCACATTATACTTGAAGGCTCATCAAAGCCATGATCAAATCTTTTTTCAGGACATGTGATAAATGTTTTAACAGGGTTAAAGAAGTTTGATTTTTCAAAGTCTCAAAAGTGCCTTAAACTGAAGAATACGATATGATACATACAATACGATACAACTTTATTGTCAGACAAGGTCTGAAATTTGTCTTGCGTTACAACAGGTTCACTCACAATTACAAAACTTTATCCCATGAACAACAGGCCGACAAAACTTTCATAATCACATTAAAAAAAAACACACACATAACATATATATATATATATATATATATGT
>NW_015505332.1:2462279-2478297 GCF_001515645.1 Sinocyclocheilus grahami
CATGATCTTTACTTAATATCCTAATGATTTTTGGCATAAAAGAAAAATCTATCATTTTGACCCATACAATGTATTTTTGGCTATTGCTACAAATATACCCCAGCGACTTAAGACTGCTTTTGTGCTCCAGTGTCACATATTAGTTTTACTTTATAATAATAACCCTGGAGACCACATTATACTTGAAGGCTCATCAAAGCCATGATCAAATCTTTTTTCAGGACATGTGATAAATGTTTTAACAGGGTTAAAGAAGTTTGATTTTTCAAAGTCTCAAAAGTGCCTTAAACTGAAGAATACGATATGATACATACAATACGATACAACTTTATTGTCAGACAAGGTCTGAAATTTGTCTTGCGTTACAACAGGTTCACTCACAATTACAAAACTTTATCCCATGAACAACAGGCCGACAAAACTTTCATAATCACATTAAAAAAAAACACACACATAACATATATATATATATATATATATATGTATATATACACATACATTTTCAAAACTCCGGTACAGATTTCATTTTGTGTAACTTGTTCAGCTCTAGTACAGCTTGGTGTACAAAGGAATATTTTAACCTAATTCGATTATATCTTGAGACCTTATACCGCCGGTTGGATGGCAACAGTACAAATTCATTATACAACGCATGATTCGGTTCAGAGACAATATTATTGGCCAGCCTTACAAGATTTTAAAGTGTGAAAAACCCTATTATTACCCTTCAATTCGATGCCCAATATAAACACAATAATCACCTGTTTAATGGATCTGACAGTCAGATCCAATAACTATACTGTGTGCATTATAAAGCTAAAGCAGTCGGACATATTCGTTCACTTCCACTCATAAAGCTCTTGCTGTCCTCTGAGAATGAAAGCGCTTTGATTCACAGGCCCACTGGGCTGCTCTGTCATCTGCAAACCTGTAAATGTCAGCAATTATTTAGACACACCGCGCCGCTCTCCGCTGGCTGCATCGACTATCTGCCACTCGTGAGGAATTAGGAGGCGGCAATTATGTGGAGTGTTTCATCTTAATCAAGTTTAAGCAACTGGAGACGACGGCGTTATGTTGAGATTTGAGAAAATGAACACTTGACCTGTCTCGCTCCAGAGAACAAGAAAAAAAAAACCTAGGAAGAAAAGATGTTTTTATATGCATTTGCTACACAAAATAATTTTTAATTTCAATATATTTTTAAGTTTTCAATTGTTCTTTTTAACTTTTTATTCGTCAAAGAATCCTTAAAAATGTATCACAGGTTCCAACAAAATATTAAGCAGCACAACAGTTTCCAACAGTGATGATAAGGGGAAGTCGTGGCCTAATGGTTAGAGAGTCGGACTCATAACCCAAAGGTTACGGGTTCGAGTCTCATACCAGCAGGGATTGTAGGTGGGGGGAGTGAATGTACAGCGCTGTCTCCCACCTTCAATACCACGACTGAGGTGCCCTTGAGCAAGGCACTGAACCCCCAACTGCTCCCCGGGTGCTGCAGCATAAATGGCTGCCCACTGCTCTGGGTGTGTGTTCACAGTGTGTGTGTTCACAGCTGTGTGTGTGCACTTTGGATGGGTTAAATTCCAAGTATGGGTCACTATACTTGGCCACATGTCACATCACTTTTTTTATATATCAGTATATCAGAATGATTTCTGAAGGATCATGTGACACTGAGACTGGAGTAATGATGCTGAAAATTCAGCTTTGCATCACAGGAATAAATTCTATTTTAAACTATATTAAAATAAAAAAAAATTATTTTAAACTTTAATAATATGCAGTTTTTTTAATCAAATAAATGCAACCTTGATGAGAATAAGAGACTTCTTAGAAAACTAAGAACCCGAAGCATAGTGAATTTCTGGTTGTTATTTATTATTTTCTTCTCCTGAGTTGAGTGTGGAGATCCTCGAGCTGTGGTAGTGTGACATGAAGTGTAGACACGTGTCAGACCAAATGCATGTCTTCACACTCTTGCAGGAGGTTCCAGCTGTCCGAACACCAGTGCCCTGCAGGAGGTGCGGAACTGTAATGAGCATCCTTGCATCGTGTATCACTGGCAGACGGGCCCCTGGGGACAGTGCGTGGAGGACACCACCACATCCACCCTCAATACCTCCTCCAGCGCAGACAAGTCCACCTGCACCATGGGCGTGCAAACGCGCAAGGTCATCTGCGTAAAAGTCAACGTCGGACAGGTGCCGCCCAAAAAGTAAGTCTGCGTGTACATTTTAAAGACCATTTTTATTTGTTTTCCCTACTCTGTATGTAAATGCTGAAAATTCAGCTTTGCATCACAGGAATAAATTCTATTTTAAACTATATTAAAATAAAAAAAAATTATTTTAAACTTTAATAATATGCAGTTTTTTTAATCAAATAAATGCAACCTTGATGAGAATAAGAGACTTCTTAGAAAACTAAGAACCCGAAGCATAGTGAATTTCTGGTTGTTATTTATTATTTTCTTCTCCTGAGTTGAGTGTGGAGATCCTCGAGCTGTGGTAGTGTGACATGAAGTGTAGACACGTGTCAGACCAAATGCATGTCTTCACACTCTTGCAGGAGGTTCCAGCTGTCCGAACACCAGTGCCCTGCAGGAGGTGCGGAACTGTAATGAGCATCCTTGCATCGTGTATCACTGGCAGACGGGCCCCTGGGGACAGTGCGTGGAGGACACCACCACATCCACCCTCAATACCTCCTCCAGCGCAGACAAGTCCACCTGCACCATGGGCGTGCAAACGCGCAAGGTCATCTGCGTAAAAGTCAACGTCGGACAGGTGCCGCCCAAAAAGTAAGTCTGCGTGTACATTTTAAAGACCATTTTTATTTGTTTTCCCTACTCTGTATGTAAATTACTTCTTATGATTCAATCATTTTGCATGTGAAATGAGTAACAATATGGCAGGTTGTGGACTTGCTATCGGCTCCAATATAATTAACATTGCATAATCCTTCAACAACTTCCTTTTCACAGAGGTGTTGTTAATAGATGTTGCAAGTTTCAGAACACTGGATAGCTGTTCATTTGTAAACATGGGCAAGTCATATGTTATTGTACGTATGGTTGAGAAGTTCCTTAATATGGCAGAGCATCTTTTTTAGATTGTCAAAAGTACATAAGAAATAAAATGTTATATTACATAAAAAAAAGAAGTCTACATAAAAAGTGAATGAAATGAGTAATTTTTATTTATTTTGAAATGTGGCATTATTTTCATGACAAATTCCCATTACTGTAATGTGTCATGTATGAATGTATAAAAATTAGTATTTTTTCAGTTTTTCATTATTTATATGTACTGTATATTACTTTTTATACATATATTTACAGACTTAATTTTCTTTATTTAAAATAAAATTAATTATTTAAAATAAATATGTATATACATTTTAATAAATAAAAATATATTTTTTTAAAATATATTTTAATGTGTATTGTTATACATCTTTCTTTATTTATTTATTTACTTTTTGTGTTATTCATTAAATATAAATTTCTTCATTTTCCTTTTTTCATTTAAATCTGATACATTTACAAAATTAAATCATTTTTAAAGTAAAGGCAGTGCAAAACAATAATATTCAGTACCATAAAACTTCTGCATCATTTTATTTTTCTGCATTACAGTCATGAGAATGCATTGTTTTTTTAGCATAATGACAATGTGATGCTTAATTCTCACGCAAAAAAATGTAGGTCCTAAATTGGTCCTAAGATAATCTTTATTAATCTTTTTACACAATATAATTTCTGCTTTGTACTTTTGGAAATATTCTGGACATATTCATGACATGAATGTAATCTTAATGTTTTGCCATTTCGTGTTGCAATATTACCATCTGTGATTATGATGTAATCACATATGGCACGAATCATACCTCAACTCAAGTGTCTCGGTTAGTGGTGATGGAGAATTGCTCAGAAGAAGATGGATTGCTTGTGTTTGAGTGGCAGGCACAATAATTTTTTAGCAGCAACAAGATGAGATGTTGCATTTTTATGAAATTGCATTTAATTTGTTTTTATTGTCAACTAAACATAATTTTCAGTAATTGTAATAAAGGGAAAATAAAATAAAACATAAGTATTAGATGAAAAACAAACATAAAGGATAAGTTTTATTTTGGCTAACTGAAATAAGCTTCTCTTGAGGAACTAAAACTGAAATCAAACTAAACTTAAACCAAATTCAAAAAATGAAAATGTTCGACAGTTAGACTTGATATTTTAGCAGCAGCAAGATTAGATTTTGCATTTTTATGAAATTTATTTTTTGGGGATTATTTGCACTCATGCAGCTTTAAAATGTGTGAGTTTTTTTATTGTTAACAAAAACTAATACTTAATTTTCAGTAATTGAAATAGAGCAGAAATAAAATATAAGTATTAGATGTAAAACAAATTATAAATGCTGCATTTGCTAACCAAACGAAACTTATGTTGAAGAATTAAAACTGAAACTGAAATAAAAATAAATAAAAAATAAATAACAAACATAACAAATTAATAAAAACCTAAACAAAATTTAAAACTGAAATTATATATGGACTGAATTTCAGTTATATATAACTGAAATGTAGTTATTGGTATAAAAACTAAAGCTAATTCAGAATATTAAAATGTATGTTTATATATAATAATAATATTATGTAAATAACACTGGAATGAACATATGCATTAACTGGATCCACTTTAAAAGAAAAATGTCGTTTAAGATGAAGACATTGATTCGTTGTTGAATATTATTGCTGATTTGATGTGGCAAACCGTTTTATTTCCCCATATAAGAAGTACAGGAGCTGTACTTGCATGACGTGTTTCCAAGATAATTCTGGTTGTTTTATTTGCTTATCAGGTCAAAAAAGTTGTACTTTAAAGGAATATCCTATTAGAAGTGATTAACAATGCGCAGACAGCGTTATAATAGTATTTCCAGAAACTCTAATGAGCTACTTCAGTAAAACCGTCAAGGAAATGTGATCCCTCACTTCACGCTGCTAGTTATGACAGTTCATCCTAATTGAAAAATAATGACAACTTAGAGAGGGCAAGGGAACGATGCATTTGTTCTTCCTCTTGGTTAAATGTATGAGCTGTTTTTTTAATGATGCTGTTGGAACATTACCACGCCTTATTCCTCTAATCCTTTCTGTTCACGACAATAACAAATTTAGTTTTAATTTTCAGTCATTTCCTTATGTGATATTGCACTCTTAACCAGTTGTAGCAGGCTAGGCATTAAATAGTTGAGCAAGTGCCTGTCTTGAAATGTTGCTAATGCTCTGTCAGAAATTTACCCAATCTCCAGGAGAGCCCTGCACACCCAAACCGGATTTGTTTCTCTGGTAGGACTTACAGCTTCTCTTATTGGTATTACGAATGAATCAGCCTTACATATCTGTTGCTTTATTATATTGTGGCAGATTTGCAACCCTCATGAAACATGGAGCACATGGCGGCTAGCATCCCAGCGCGCCGGAGCCCGGAGGATTTGATCAGAGATCAGATTACCCAATGTCCCTCTGCTGGACTGCTGCATCCCTGTTTATCTTTATCCCGGGGAATTCGACCAAGCCGGAGCGGTGCTTAAAATACAGGAGCAGATTAAAGCTAACCCCTGATCTTAAATTGAGGAGCTGTAACAGTGATAAAAGAAGAGTATTACCCAGTGACTGACTACTGTAACAGGATGTGAGGCCTTATCTGCCTCTTCTGGCTGGTACATAATGCAGCCGTGGAGCAGGGAAAATACGATTGGGAAAAAAATAAGCATTGTTGTGATACAGATGCTGCTGAGCTTTGCTCTGCAAGGATTCTGATGTAATCCATTGTGGAGTTGGGCTGGGCAATAAAACTAAAACCAATAAAGCTGAAACTAGGATAGCTATAAAAATGCATCTTGAAATGTTCCAGTCTTTTGATGATATACATCTCAATATTTAGAGTATGCATGTGCTTTGAGTTGGCAGAAAAGGAAAGTTCACCCCAAAACTAACACCATTAACAAGATATTTTAAGTTTCTTTATTTTATTTTTATTTTCATCTGTCCATACTACAGTATGAAAGTCAGGTTGGACCACCTCAACATATCTTAAAATATCTTCTTCTGCATTAAAAATAAATATAATACAAGTTTGGAATGACATGAGGGTGAGTCAATTATTTTTGGGGGAACTATCACTTTAAATATGTATTTTTTGATACAATACATTTTTATACTAATTTATCTATTTAACTTTTTGTCTTAAAAGAAGTAAAATACTGTAAAAATTGGCAAACTGGCATATATTTGTTCTTGTTTTAACAATAACTCCATTTTGAACAATTTCCCATAAATCAGACTTCATAACTCATGTAATTTTGCTTCTCAAGTAAATCTTGATTTACAGTTTTTTTTTAATTGGTTTGGTACTATTTTCATAAGTAAGGTGTACATTTTCAAAACTTTAAACTGATCACACTTGTAGTCATTCTTTCAAAACCTGATCTCATGCTTTCATTGTAGTTGCTCATATATTCATTCCACATAATCATTGTTTCAGAACACAAGATCATTGTGATATGTATTGAGAACGTTTGGTTTAATCACCAAAACACAACAGTAAGATCTTCTTTCAACTTAGTACTTTTTAACAATCAGTTCATTCAATAGCAAACAATGCAAGATACATGTTTCAAAACACTGAATATAATTACAGTAATGTTAGAAAATATTACATTAGCTTGAATAACACATAGAATCCATAAAGTATTTATACAGTGTGTCACTGTATCAAAAGGTGTGATGAAGGTGTGACATGACCATAAGGTTTTGTGCTAGAACAGACATTACTGTCAGTGCATTATGACATATGACTAAATCTATACTGTAACTGAACTTTTCAGATGAAAGGTGAGTTATGTGCAGTCATTACCATGCAATGCCTCTATCACATGGCATAAATTGCTGTATTTGATGCCACCAGTCTCCCTTCTTCTGATACATCTTTGATCAATTTCTGATCAGTTTCTCTCCCTTATATCCTGCTGTATGCAACACAGTTTTACAAATGAGGAAGTCCTCAAAGGGAGGTTTTTGGTGATTTTGTCAAGTTTTCTAATTTCTGGGTACCACTTTGTCTCCAAAATATGGTTAGGTAGGCACACACACACACACACACACACACACACACACACACAGGTATTCCTATCATTATGGTGACATTCCATAGGATTAATGGGTTTTATACTGTGCAAACTGTATATTCTATCCCCCTACACTAACCCTTTGTGATTGTGTGCATTGTACTAAGACAATTGAAAATATGCTGAAATGTTTGAAAAAAGTGCACTTTTGATGATCTGAAAATGTAACAGTTGCTTGTGAAAATAGTACCAAAGCGAATAAAAGAAACTGTAAGAATCTCTAGACATTTGCATTGGAAAGCAACACAAAAATGCTGATATAGAATGTCAGTTGTTTTTGCAGTGTGATCAGAACAAAATAAATATTTCTATATTGTAGACGTTGGGAGCAAAAATATCAAGCCTTATGTTTTGAGGAAACAGAAAACTATCGTGTTGCTAATAGAAGACATTTACCTTTTATTCTTCACAGTTTCTTTACTTGGTCTTTAAAAGGTCTTAAATCTTAATACACAAATAAATGCCATATGGAGACTAAATCTGAGAGTTAATTTAACGCATTGAAGTGGAAAGTTTGAATTGATTCACGAAAATGACTTCTAATGCTGTTTTTCTAGTTTTCTGAGATGCAGTGTGCATTTCTGTGCTGATTATTTTGTAAACCAGTGAATGTAATGCTTTACAAAAAAGTTGTTATTGAAAGATGGAGCAGTTAAAAAAGTATACTGGATGAACTATGTGTGCAGCACAGCGCTGTTACTCATTTCATATGCAAAGATAGTGTTTCTCAAAACAGCAGTAATGGCCTGTTTCGTTTAAAGGGTCAGAGAGGAAGAGCAAAAAATGGTGTGAAAACCTTGACTAAAACAGTCAGTGCTACTCAGAGGAAAAAAATAATTCTATAAAACATCCATTAGAAGAGCTTTTTTGGCCCGGTGTAAAGTAAAAGTGTTTGAATTGATGTGTGCTCAGGTGACCTGCAGTAGTTAAGTCTGATAATGAATCTTGTTTAGGTGATTGGGTCTTCAGTGAAAGTGCGACACAGGGCTTTTTTTATCCACCTGCTTCCTGTGATCAAAAAAACATGTGCGTCAGATAGATTTTCTTGAGTGTTGAGTGTCCTGCTGATCTTTCAGTGTCTGTGTGATGTTTCAGATGTCCTGAAGCCCCTCGGCCGGAGTCAGTGAGACCCTGTCTGCTGCCCTGCAAGAGAGACTGTATAGTCACACACTTCAGTAAATGGACAGAGTGCCCCACTTCCTGTGAAGCAGGTACTTTATCCACCTGCTTCCTGTGATCAAAAAAACATGTGCGTCAGATAGATTTTCTTGAGTGTTGAGTGTCCTGCTGATCTTTCAGTGTCTGTGATGTTTCAGATGTCCTGAAGCCCCTCGGCCGGAGTCAGTGAGACCCTGTCTGCTGCCCTGCAAGAGAGACTGTATAGTCACACACTTCAGTAAATGGACAGAGTGCCCCACTTCCTGTGAAGCAGGTACACCACATCTGTCCATCCATCCATCCTTATATCTATTGTTTTTAGGGCTGCCCCCTAATAGTCGACTAACCGTTAGTCGACCAGAAGAGGCTTGGTCGACCAAATTTTCTTTAGTCGCAGGAAAAAAAAAATCCACAGGCGAACTTATGCAGTCCGTGACAGACAGATTGTTAACAGCTGGTCTTTGTGGTAATACAGTACATTGGACAGGACATCCAAATGCTCGCTTATCATTCATCGATCTAAAATATGACTTTTCATCTGAAATATGTAAGTAGCAGCAACTTTACATGGCCACTCAATCTAATGTTAACCTAGAGAAATGTGCGCTATTGAAGTGTCCATTCCATTGCTATCCATTGTTTGTCATTTTTTTATCTATCTATCTATCTATCTATCTATCTATCTATCTGTCTGTCTGTCTGTCTGTCTGTCTGTCTATCTATCTATCTATCTATCTATCTATCTATCTATCTATCTATCTGTCTGTCTATCTGTCTGTCTATCTATCTATCTATCTATCTGTCTATCTGTCTGTCTGTCTGTCTGTCAGTTGTTCTATCTGTCTATCTATCCATCTATTTATCTATCGTTCATTTGTTACATCTATCGTTATATTTATCTACCCATTATTCCTTATATTTATTCATTTATCTTTTGTTCTATTTTTATCTGTCATTTGGTCATTCTTTCTATTGTTCTATCTGTATCTTGTTCTATCCATCTATCGTTTGAATTGTTATATCTGTGATTTGTTCATTGTATCTGTCTATTGTTCATTCTGTCCATTGTTATATCTGTCTACCCATCATTCGTTATGTCTAATGACTCTATCTATCTAGTATAATTTGTCATGATATTAAATTCGTTTTTAAAACGACAGGTGTGAATGGGCAGAAGAATAAACAGTTTCGCTATCGAGTGATCATCCAGATGCCAGCTAATGGAGGTCAGGAGTGTCCAGACGCCCTTTATGAAGAGAAAGACTGTGCGACTCCATCTGTCTGTCCGGGTTATAGGTACAGCTTCACCCACGAGCACTGCCTCTGCACTATCAGCTATTCTGTGCTGGATTTCACATTTATTGACATTCAGGATAGATTTTTGCTAAAAATGACCTTCTCGAGTAAATAAAGATATGTTCACTTGTAGAAATAGTTCACCCCAGAATGAAGATTCTGTCATCATTTGCTCAACCGCTTAGCATTCAAAACCTGTATGCAGCTTTTCTCTTTTCGGTAGTGAAATGGTTAATCCTGATGAAAAGATGTTATCAGATTGTGGGCAGCTTAATTCAAATGAGTTCATTTTCCAAGACAGTGGGTTTCCTGATATTTCTTCAAGTTAAGGCAGCTAATTAGGATTTCCAGTGCAGAAACTGATCAACCTCTACCAGTAAATATGATATCGCTTTGAAATTGCAGGTGGAAAACGCACAAGTGGCGTAAATGTCAGCTGGTCCCGTGGAGCATCCGCAGAGACAGTAAAGGAGCTCAGGAGAACTGTGGAGCTGGAGTCCAAACTAGAGGTACGTCAGCTGTCATGTTACACACTCACATTCACTAAACACACAGTATTCCTGCATAACCTGTGTCTTATTCACTAGCCGCCTGCAGTCGAGAATTACAGTGCGCAAAATGCATTCTACACAGAATTTGTGCGTATTTGCATTATTCCTTTAATCGGATGCTAAAGCAACTCAGGCAGAGTGTGCACAATTTATTCTTAGTGATTTCCGGCCACACTGTCCAAATACTGTTTCTGTAGCTGTGAAATCTTATGCAACAGCCATAAATTTGGTATAATATCTGATCTAAGATCTCCTCTTGTATCTGTGGATTGCTTTTCTCTCGTTTGCATTCTGCTTTATTCCTCAGAGTCTGTCGCTTTCAAAAATTTATTATTATTTTCAGTTTTCCAGTTGAAGTTGACAAAGTGTTTTCATCATTTTTTTAGGTGCTCTTTTCTTTATTTGTCCAGTTCTTTTATGGATTCCTGTCACTCTTGAGGCCGTGAAAGACTTTATTACGTATTATCCTGGTATAGATACTGCTCTGACAAGGGCTTCCATCACACTAGACTTCACATTTGCCCTTCAGTGCATGTCAGGAGCAGATGCAATCCTTCAAACTCTTGATCTGATTGCTCTTGACAGTACGGAAGGATGTTGTTCTGTTGGCGTTGTCACTCTATTGAACTCTGTAGTGGCCTAAAGTTTACTCATCTTCACGTCACTACCAATGTGACGGCGTCTTAATAGATTACACAGCTTCACCAATATGACAACAGCTTAACAGGCCTGCCTTTACAGATGTAGTAGCTTTCTGAACCACTCATGTTGAACACATAAGTGAGATATTGTAACTGTTTATTAATAGATTAAACTGAGTTATGGTGACAAGCTTAATAGTGTGCAAATACTAAGCTAATAAATATATTTTATTTTATTTTATTTTATTTTATTTTGTACCAGCCGTTCCTAATATAGTATTTAATCATTACATTATTTAAGTACAATTAATCATTTTTAATAAAAAAAAAATGCTTTTTAAAGCTGATAATATAAATATAAATATAATATAAAGTACATTTTTAGCAATAATGTGTTATTTTATTTTATATTATATTGTTTTGTATTTTACATAAATGTACATAATGCTCTCTGTATTGTCTATTTTTTTCTGTATCAGTGAGTTTAATGTACTTTCCCGTTTTATTTTGAAGAAATTTTATTATCAGATTTGCACAGATATAGAAACCATGGGGAGAGAAAAACATTTCAGTTTTACACCCGGAAAAATTATGGAAATGAATAAAATATTAAAAGTAATGAAAACTTCTATAGTGAAAATTAATATTATTGGACATAAGTATAATTACATTAAAAAAGATTAACATAAAAAAAATTTTTTTATCAGCATTTTAAATCACACACATATATATATATATATATATATATATATATATATTAGGGCTGTCAGTTTAACGCATTAACTTAATTAGTTATGAAAAAATAACGCGATTCAAATATTTTAACGCAGTTAACGCACTGGCCCCGCCCCCAGACCTGTACATCATCTTACATTTCATATAGTTGACTGTTGAGAAATATGATGCAGGGCAACAAGTCTGTAAATACAGTTATGCCCTAAAATTCAAGATATTGTTGCAAAAAATGCCCCGTATGTGTTTTTGTCTCATATTTATATCATATGATAATCGATTAACATTACATGAGCATGGAGAGCTATCACACTAGTGCTGTTTGTCCCGAATATCACGAGTTTAAATGTGTTTTGTTTTTTTCAACAGTTCAGTAAATAAGAAGTTGATATTGTGTTATATTTTAAACACAATATTATGTGTTTTTGCTCAATTTTGCTGAGAATATATTATCTTTAAAGCCAGACCATTTCCAAAGAGCTTGATTGGCAGGCGATCTGACCAATCAGAACGCGGATATTATGTGCCGCCACTGCTATCCGTCATCTTGCCCGACAGCTACGGCTGGTCTCCATAGAAATCCATGTTAAAACGGGGTTAAAAAAAAGATCAACCTTGTTTCATACCAGAAGTAACCTGCTCTGACTTCTCTGCTGGTGTGTTGTCAGTTTCCTCTTTGCTCTGTGATGTATTTTTCACTGCGTGAGAACATGTGTGTAGTGTGAGAGTGGCATTGTTTGTCGGGGATAGCAACAGTAACTAAGGAGGGATGGTCTTTGTCAAAGACTATAGAATACAACGGCTCTGAGAATACCCAAGACCTGTCATTCGTATAGTTTTGAATGGGGAAAAATGCAACACACAATATGGCCGCTGTATCGAACGAAGCCCCGCCTTCTGAGCAAAAGAGCCAATCACTAATCAGTAAAGTCATCGCGTCACTGCAGCTGCCGTTAGAAGTCGCAGTTGCTATAGAAACTTAGGACTGCGAATGCGCACTGGCTGGTCTAGCCTAAGAAATACGCTTTTTATAACACTATTTGAGCAAAAGAAACAACATTTATGACACAGTTGTTGTCAGATTTCATTGGTGATTTCAAATATGAAATTTAATCGTAAGCTTAGTGAACAGTTTTGGAGAATTTGATGTCTTCCCATTCAAAGAGATAGGAGTTGCACTTGCATGCCCGAGAGGCGTTTCAAAGATGGCCGCCGAGTGACATGACTTGTCTTAAAAGGACTTTGATTGTTGTGCGTCTCAGAGCAGCACAGCGGTGTTTAGTTTCTGAATGAATCCGCGTTTTGAACGAATCGAGTGAATCAATGATTCATAGACCCATTCATAAAGAGAGCCGTTTACTTCTTTCCTGAATGAATCAGCCATTTGAACAAATCATAAAAGCATTTACCGCCACCTGCTGGCAGATTTAGTTTCTTATTCAGAGTATCATTTCATTAAAAAATAAATAAATAAATAAAATAAAAACATTAAAGGGATAGTTCTCCAAATTTTTTAAATTCTGTCGTCATTTATTTATTTTCTTTTGTGGAACATAAAGAAGGTATCTTGAAGACTGTTGGTAACAAAGCTCTTTTATTTACCAATGACTTTCAATGTATGCAGAGGCATCATGCCCATTTTAAGCCAAGTGGATTTTGAATGCAGCTTCCAAAAGACAAAAAATAGCCAAATAAATTTTTCATATATATTTTATACAATCACACCGGCGTGATTAGAGCTGCTAATTTCAAATCTGCGTTTGCGCTTTGGCTGGCGCTGAGCCAGAGACAGATGCGTTTTTACTGTGCTTTTACAGCATTATAACCAATCACACACGATTCTGTTGAGCTTATGAATGCATTCAGAGGCGTTCCGATGAGTCATCGCTGAAATGCCGGTGTTTTGTTCACTCGCTCACTGAAGGAATTCTGCTCTCTGCCGATTCTCTCATCAGACACAACAAAATGCAGATGTGCTACGTTGTAGGATATTCATTTCACAGTGTGAACAGCTTCAGTGATTATAATAAAAGAGTTTTTGAGAGTGCTTAAAATGTTCTTTGATAATGTAAATGTTCTTTGCTTTCTTTCTGTACAATGAAAGTGTTATAATTAGTAAATTACAATGTTTTTATTAAATTCACGTTAAATGCAAAGTCAGTCATATTAAAAATATTTTATGGCATGACACCCAGAGTTTTTATGCATAGTTAATCGATTACACTATTAGGCTACTTTGCCTCTCGCCCATTATTGATCAACTAACATAATCTATAAAGGCGCAAAATGCATTTACTTACACATATTTGAGAATTAAGATATTTCATGATATAGTTAACACGTTTGGGAATATAAAAAAACTAAAACAAAACATAAGCCTATATCAGTCATACTTATATATTTTGCTGTGTGTCACATGACAAGCATGACGAGTAGGACCCATAGCTTTTTATATATTTTAAAATTCTACAGTGAATATAAATGGTTATGCTATGCTATAAAATAAAGATATGGCTAGATATTGTCTTACTGGATACTAATTACACAGAAATACTCTATGTATGCAAGAATCTCTGTAAAATGTGCTTATAATAATAATAATAATAATAATAATCCAGAACAGATGGAAAAAAATCATTGGATTATATAAAAACTACAGAAATGTAATGCATAATTTAAACTGGTTTCTGATCAAAGTGAACAGCATGACTCTCTCTCGTTTGTCATTTCTATAAATAAGCATCTTCTGTTCACCTGCACCTTTTCTCTCTGGTGTCTGGTGCTAATCAGCAGGAGTCTCAGCGCTGTGTTTGTGTGTGTGTGATCTACAGCTATCTCGTGTAGGCAGCTGGATGGTACAGTGGCTGATGTGGTTCAGTGTCTGAAGTTTGCCAGCAGCATGCCGGTTATGAGCCAGCCCTGCCAGTTACCGTGCCGAGACGACTGCCAGCTCACCAACTGGTCCAAGTTCTCTCCTTGCACCTCGGACTGCGTAGGGGTCCGTACGCGGAGGAGAGCTCTCATGGGTAATTAGGACATATGCATCATTAACACTGTGGTTTGAACTCAGAAGGTTGCTGGTTCCATCCCAGAATGGAGTGAGGTATTTCTACTAAATGATAAATGACTTCTAGTACAAGATTCAAGGCATTATTGGATGCATATGGATATATTCCATTATATATAATCTGATATACTTCACATCATCATAGGCCATAAAATACTTAAGTGTGTTTATTGGGTTGGGCAATACACTTTTTTATATCAATATTCATGATATTTATACAATTGTTTAAAAGGTTAAAATTCAGTAAAAAAAAAATGAAATATTTTTTATATACACTTTTTAAAGAAATCTCATAGGCTCACCAAGGTGAAGTTATTTTAGTCAACTAAAACTGAAACTAAACGTAAAATAAATAAATAAACATGTAAATAAATAAATGACTAAGTAAACGTAAAATAAAATAAAATAAATGTTTTATTATAACTCATTACCAATGCAACATTTCTAATTTTAATGTAGTTCAACCTGATGTACTAAAATAGCAAAAACTAGGGATACAACGATACCATTTTTTCAGAGCCGATCTGATCCAATCCAGAAAATTCTATTGGCCGATACCGATACGATCCAATACCAGCACAGTTTTTCTCAACTAGGCATTGTAGAATTTATGTACTACTTTGATGACCTGATCGTCAATCTTTTGTGTGTTGAACACAATCTGCTAAATACAGACAACTTCATTTTAATGAAAAATATATTTGATCATAATCTATGACAAAAATACTATTATAAACTAGGTTAGTGGATAATTTAGCAGCAAAAGTTAATCTAGAAAAATCATGACAATAACACAGAATAGTAGGCGTACAATATCAGATTTGGATAGTTTTATTTATTGATTTATAAATTTTTGGGTCGTTTAAGAGAACAGCATTTATTTGAAATATAAATCTTTCGTAACTTTATAAATATCTTAATTGGCACTTGATCAATTTAACGTGTCCTTGCTGAATAAAAGTATTAATTTCTGTCAAAAAATATACTGACTTCAGACTTTTCATCTGTAGAGTATTATAATTTATTCAATCCCTTTTATTTATATACACCAATATAACAATACATAACTACATTTTCTGAAGAAAATGTGAGTGGTATCTAATAAACCTGTGTTTATTTTTACAATAACATTTAAAATATGAAAAATAATGAATTAATCATATATTGGCAACAAAAATTCATTGAATATTAGATATACAGTGGTGTGAAAAAGTGTTGGCCCCCTTCCTGATTTTTAATTTTTTTGCATGTTTGTCACACTTTAATGTTTCAGATCATCAAACAAATTTAAATATTAGTAAAAGATAACACAAGTGAACACAACATGCAGTTTTTAAATGAAGGTTTTTATTATTAAGGGAAAACAAAATC
>NW_015505332.1:2478317-2483594 GCF_001515645.1 Sinocyclocheilus grahami
AAAAAAATAAGAAATCAGGAAGGGGGCCAACACTTTTTCACACCACTGTATAACCCAGCCTGAGGTATTACCATGATAAAGCACAGCATGTTATTGCCTCATATCATGTCCAAAAATCATGGTAATATGATTATAATTTTGGTAAATATTAGTCCAGCCAGTCATGCAGCTGCAAGACACGGTGGATCTGAGGCAGTCGGGAGGTTTAGAGGTGACCTCAGCGCTCATGACTCATGACTTAATTAGTGCCGTAATCAACACTTACTTCCTCTGATTACAGGAAAAAGCAAGAAGAAGGACAAGTGTAAGAACAGCCAGATGTACCCTCTGAGCGAGACCCAGTACTGCCCCTGTGACAAATACAGCGCCCAGCCGGTGGGAAACTGGTCTGATTGCATCCTGCCCGAGGGCCGCGTGGAGAACGCCGCAGGCATGAAGGTGCAGGGAGACGTGAAGGAGTGTGGACAGGGCTACCGCTACCAGGCCATGGTGTGCTACGACCAGGACAACAGGCTTGTGGCGACTTCACGCTGTAACAGTCACGGTAAGGTGTTCATCACGTGACTCTGAGCATAGAGTTGACATCATGACATAATTATAGTTAGCTGACTGTACTAAGTTACCTTCCTGGACTGCACTAAACTAATTTATATTAATAAGCCAAGCCAAGCCGTGGGTTAAATTCCCAACCTGTGAAGATTTGACAGTTTAAATGTATGGCCTTGCAGACGTACTAAGCACAAATTTTTTAAAAAGCAGCTTGAAAAATCTTGGAAATACATACATTTTAAATATTTCTTATGAAAATGTATCCGGTTTTGCATATAAAAAAGCATTCACATGTAATTTGCATACAATAAAATGACAAAAAGACATTCCATTGTAATAAATGTTTTAATTTTGTATTATTATTTTATTTTTTATTATTTTTTATTTTTTTTATTTTATTTATAAAATAATATTCCCAGTCTTAATATAGAATTTAATGATTATGTTATTTAACCATGTTTTTTGATAATTATAAGTGCTGGAAGCTTTTCTAACTGGAGCTTGATAAATATTTTTTTAAGATAATATAATCATGAAATACTATATTAAGATATGTATGTATGTATACACCCAGTCCACCCAGTCTTAATATAGTATTTAATGATTATGATAATATAAGTGCTTTCCTATTTAAAATTGGAGCTTAATAAATACGTTTTTATTTTATTTTTCATTTTTGTTTTATTACCAGCCAGTCTTAATATGGTATGTATTTATTTATTTATGTATTTAAGCTGGTAATGTAAGTGCTTTTATTAAGCCTTTAAAACTGCAGCTTAATAAATTATTTATATTGTTTATTTTTTATTAGTTTTTTCAAAGTTGATAATATACTGTAAACGTCAGCATTTTTTATTTTTTATATAAATTTTTATTTTTTATTTTACTTAATGTTTAAAATAATTGTATTTGTTTCATTTTAATTTAAAATACAAGCTGTTTTTTGACGTTTTTTTATTAGGTTTCCATAGCCATGGAAAACCCAGACACAATAAAACTGTAATTAAGTCATGCTATAAACTATTCTGTTTTATAGCATGGTTATTATAGATAAAAAAGATGGTTGTATACAAAAAAGCATGAGAAAATAAAGCATTCGTGTCTAAATTTGCTGAGTGCAATGTCAAGTCCAAATTGCAGCTTTTGTCTGGCTATAAAGCGTGACATTTAAGGGCAGGTAAATCACACCTTCAGCTGATCATGTGTTGTTTCATCCCTATTCATTTGTCTCTGTCTACAGCTTCCTCTCTCTTGTGACCTTTCCTCTCCTCTGTCTTTAGCTGATCTCTCTGTTCGTGAATCTTTTGGTGCATTGCTCTCTTAATCTTGTTATTTGGATGACGAGCAGACTGGTATGAGTGCCAGGCGCTGCTCGCTTGACTGTGTCCTCTGCCCGAGTGTCTGTTGCGCCCTGCTGATCTGCAGGTATAAATCTCCGGCCCACATTACAGACCGCATGCTGTCCCGGGATTGGCCTAATCAGAGCTGACATTAACCACTGACAGATACTCTCGCTTTTACAGCACATGGCCCACGCGGGTTTGGGAATTCGAGAACGGGTTCTTATTCAGCCTGAATACATTTAAAAAAATGCTTTGAATGTACGAATGATTTTCATGATATCAGGGTTAGAAATGGGTTCTGTAATATAAATATTGTTTATATTTGTAATATAAACATTTTTATGGAAGTTCTAAGCGGCCATGCATTATTATTTTTTCCTTCTTGTTTTCTCGTGATCACAACATAACAAGAGTTGTTTTCTCGTGATCACGACTTTATTTTTCTCGTGATCTCGACATAACAAAAGTTGTTTTCTTTATCACGACATATTTTTCTCTCGGTATCTCGACATAACAAAGGTTGTTCTCTTAGAAGTTCTATACACATTTATACTTAGGAGTTTCAGTAGAACAACAGTGAACTGCGTTCAGATGAGATGTTGTCAGGCCATATGTCAGTAAAAACGAATCTTCGTTGTTATACTGTGCTCGTAGCGTGTGCTCTTCAAGTGCATGCACTAATGTGCTGGCGTGCACTGTATTAGGCTATATTAAAGCGCTGTATCATATTCAAACCCAAATGAAACTACGAGTATGCAATGTCTTAGTTATGACGTCAGTTAAGTCATGAGGTTACAAAAAAAGGCAATTAAAGCTGCCTTAAAACTGTGCATGTAAGTATTCATTATTTATGAGTCACATTTAAAGCAGTATCAGACTTGCGTCAAGTTCAGCAGCGGCAGCTCTTAAAGTAGCAGCCAAAATATTCTAATAACCAGCTGCTGAGATGTCTGTTACTCAAAGAACAAAATAAAAAAGAGGAAATCAATAACTGTAGTTTTAATCTTTATTTAATTTAGAATTCAGGTATTTCAGGTAGCGGTATGACATTTATTATAAAGGGTTTATGTGAAGATTCTTTTAAGTTCACTTAAATTAGAAGTTATTTTTAAGGTCTAATAAATGTTAAATTGATAGCTCTCAAATATACTGTAATGTTGAATGGCTATAGTCAATGGTTAAATATTAGAAAAAAATTCTGGTATCAGTGATACTTGCCTTCAGTCATAAAAAAGATGGCATTAAGCAAATATTAAAAATATATTTTCTTTATATTGTTTCTACATTAATTTGAAGATTGAATTAGAAATTATTGCAATATAAAAGTACAATTAAAAAGTTTAATGTTAGGTGGGATTAATCAAGATTAGTTTCAGAAAAAATGTATGATTAATTAGTTAATTATTTTTAATCGATTGACACCACAAGTTTTTAGATGTAAAATGTGAATTAATATATATATCTATTATAATATAATTTTAAATTATTCATTTATTTACATTTTTTTTAATTTATGTATTTATTAAGAATAAATGTTATTAAATATATAAAAAATATTATATGTAAAAAAAAACATAAAACCAGTCACTTGCCAGTAGGCATGGGCCGGTATGAGATTTTGATGGTATGATAACTGTAAGCAAAAATATCACGGTTTCACGGTATCACGGTATTGTCGTCACAGCTCTAAAATGTGTTATTTTTAAATGACTGGGTAAAAAAAAACTAAAAAAACTTTTTTCAGCTGAACACAATATATTTTGTTTTTGAGTAACTTACAGAATATTAGGAACAGTAGAATTTGTTTATTTTTCTTTGATTTGTTTCCTAAAAAGAAGAAAAATAAAGACTGACATCTTTATTTGACCTAAATCTGTAATTACAGTTATTTAATTTTAGTTATATAATTCATATACATATAATTTATATCATTTCATATAATTTAGTTATATAATTTCATATACATAATTTGATTTAATAATAACCCAATTTGAAGCAAAATCAGAATGTTCTGACTAGCTTTGTGAAATTATACTACATTGGGGGGGGGGACGACGACCATTTAGACAAAAAGGTTATTCTATGGCATCGTGAAACACCTTTATTTTTAAGAGTGTATATGAAATTATATAACTAAATGATATGAAATGATGTAAATGATATGTATATGTAATGTTGGGGGGGGGTGAGTGACCCAGACACACACACACACACACACATATATATATATATATATATATATATAGTATGCATGAAAATGCGTATTTTTCAATTAAAGACAGCTTATAGATTTAATATGGGTTGCTTTTTTATTGGTCATGTTGTGTTTCAAGAATAAGGTCCAAGGTTAAGATATATGCTATTAGTTACTTAAATATAAAACATTTCAACAAACAACATTACAGTAGTGAAAGACGACTTCCCTTACTGATCACGTCTCTTGCGCGGCGGGATGTTGGACTCATGAAAAATAATCATGTTGTTTGTATTCACCAAAACTGATTTACTGAAGTCAAAACACGGACGGAATTGGCGTTAGTGCGAGCGCCGCTTGCTGTGAGGCGGGAGCGACCAGCCGGCAGAGGATTCCGCAGCCTTCCTTGAACAGTTATGTTCACGATCTGTGATTGGATGATGACAGGTATCGGATTCGATGATCATTCTCAAGTGATCAGCACTGCTGCTGTTGTATCAGTCCGTGGTTAGATCAGCGTATACTGTCAAACAGCGGGACAAGGGAGGTCACGTACAGGACAAATCAATTAGGCCCAAAATACGGGACGTTGGCAAACCTAGTTGCTTGCAATAAGACATTAATATGGGCTGCTTTTTTATTGGTCATGTTGTGTTTCAAGAATAAGGTCCAAGGTTAAGATATATGCTATTAGTTACTTAAATATAAAACATTTCAACAAACAACATTACAGTAGTGAAAGACGACTTCCCTTACTGATCACGTCTCTTGCGCGGCGGGATGTTGGACTCATGAAAAATAATCATGTTGTTTGTATTCACCAAAACTGATTTACTGAAGTCAAAACACGGACGGAATTGGCGTTAGTGCGAGCGCCGCTTGCTGTGAGGCGGGAGCGACCAGCCGGCAGAGGATTCCGCAGCCTTCCTTGAACAGTTATGTTCACGATCTGTGATTGGATGATGACAGGTATCGGATTCGATGATCATTCTCAAGTGATCAGCACTGCTGCTGTTGTATCAGTCCGTGGTTAGATCAGCGTATACTGTCAAACAGCGGGACAAGGGAGGTCACGTACAGGACAAATCAATTAGGCCCAAAATACGGGACGTTGGCAAACCTAGTTGCTTGCAATAAGACAAAAAACGGCCGGTTGCCGATCGCGTGAGTTCCAGGGGAAGCTCCTTAAGT
>NW_015505332.1:2484252-2525401 GCF_001515645.1 Sinocyclocheilus grahami
ATATATATATATATATATATATAGTATGCATGAAAATGCGTATTTTTCAATTAAAGACAGCTTATAGATTTAATATGGGTTGCTTTTTTATTGGTCATGTTGTGTTTCAAGAATAAGGTCCAAGGTTAAGATATATGCTATTAGTTACTTAAATATAAAACATTTCAACAAACAACATTACAGTAGTGAAAGACGACTTCCCTTACTGATCACGTCTCTTGCGCGGCGGGATGTTGGACTCATGAAAAATAATCATGTTGTTTGTATTCACCAAAACTGATTTACTGAAGTCAAAACACGGACGGAATTGGCGTTAGTGCGAGCGCCGCTTGCTGTGAGGCGGGAGCGACCAGCCGGCAGAGGATTCCGCAGCCTTCCTTGAACAGTTATGTTCACGATCTGTGATTGGATGATGACAGGTATCGGATTCGATGATCATTCTCAAGTGATCAGCACTGCTGCTGTTGTATCAGTCCGTGGTTAGATCAGCGTATACTGTCAAACAGCGGGACAAGGGAGGTCACGTACAGGACAAATCAATTAGGCCCAAAATACGGGACGTTGGCAAACCTAGTTGCTTGCAATAAGACAAAAAACGGCCGGTTGCCGATCGCGTGAGTTGCCAGTTAACTAGTAACTTTTAGTAGGAAATGCAACATAAACAAATGGTTTAATTTGAACTGGAAGAATGACAGAATGTCTGACCCTTTTGTGAGTAAAGATTTATTTTTAAGACATACATTGCAACAGAATCTCTTTACTAGATGAGTTATATGATGCTATATATTAACAGTAACGCTTGACTGGGCAAACATCAATAATGAATACAGATAATAATCATGATTTGATGTTATTCAGGCTGATCAGCAGCCCACATTTAAAAACTGTGAGATGAGAGTTGTCAAATGAAAATTAAGTAAGAGTTTTATGAGAAATGTGATTAGGCTTAAAATAATCTTGGCAAAAGGCTCGAATGTTGTATTATTCAGTTACTTCCTCTGCTTTATTTCCCAGAAGTTTAAAGTCTTGAGAATTTGACTCCACAATTGATTTAAGTCCAATTATTTTCCAGAAAACATCAGAAATCTCGCTCGTAATCTGATCTGTACTTCCGTCATTGGCATCACGAATGCCCTCCCGGGGACTTTCACATGAAATCACACGGAGAGATGAAGTTTCAGCAGCCTCCATGAGCTTCATGATCTCCACGCAGCGTCTCCTGATGCTCTTAGGCAGCAGATCCCTCATCATCAGTCTCATTACTCTCTCTGTCAAAAGCTTTGTTCCATTTTAAGGTATCGCCAAAGGCAGCTATGCATATATCTTCCACAGAAAAGACAATCGCATAATACATTACAACAGCCTAGATGTAGATGCTACAACTGAATGTTGATTCTAAATATAGTGATGTAATTCATGAAACACTGCACAGATATTGATAAAGACTAAGAAATCTAATGAAAAATTGAGTACTTTACTCAATTTGTATGCGCGGTGTGTTTTTATGCTTATTAGAGTAACACGTCATGTAGAACGTTCCAAATCGGTCACTGATGATGTTCCATCTCAGTTAAGATGCTGTCTTAGAAGGCAGGTTTTGGAACGGAGCCATTCTCTCTCTGTCTCTCTTTCTTTCTCGCTGGGTTAATCACTACAGTTCCTCTTAACAGAAATCTCTGTCTGCCTCAGGCTACTAAGTGAATCATTAAATACTCTTACTTCTCTCCTCCAAAAGAAGGCTAAACATAAATGCTTGTTTATTTCTGAGCTTGTTTTTCTGACGTTTAATTTGAAGGCAACACATGTATAGCAGTAAGTGTGAGTGTCCCATTTTCTGGTGTTTACTTCTGATTGTACGCATACTACCGTTCAAAACTTTAGGGTCAGTAAGGTTTTTGTATATTTATTCTTTTATTTATAATATAATTTTATGTGTTTAAATGTACATATTTGTTCACTGTTTTTATAAAAAAAATACATTTAAGTATTTTCAGGAATATACTTGTATGTTAAAAATTGGCTTTAAGTAAATAAAACCGGTCACTCTATTAGGAAATGCAATATAATCTAAGATATAGATCATTGAATGTTGATAAAATAGTAAAAAATAGTGATGTAAATTATGAAATACTGCACAAATATTGATACAGATAATGAAATGATGAAAATGAATAATGAATAATGAAATTAAATAAAAAATTGACTACCCAATATATGTGCATGTTCTCAGTAAGATTTTTTTGTAAATCTTTTTTTAAAATAATTTTTCATGGTTTCCACAAAAAATATGAAGCAGCACAACTGTTTTCAGCATTGATAATAATAATAAATGTTTCTTGAGCAGCAAATTAGCATATTAGAATGATTTCTGAAGAATTATGTGGCAATGAAGCCTGGAGTAATGATGCTGGAAATTCAGCCTTTCATCAAAGGAATCAATTACATTTTAAAATGTATTCAAATAGAAAGCACTTCTTTTAAATAATAATAATATTTCACAATATGTTACTGTATTCATGATCAAATAAATGCAGCCTTGGTGAGCATAAGAGACTTCTTTCAAAAACATTAATAAACTTACCAACCCTAAACTTCCTGAAAATGAGTGTGAATCAAGTTTTAATATGTTGTTTAGAGCCCGACCGATATATCGTTTTGCCGATATTATCGGCCGATATGAACCTGTTGCCGATATGCCGCCGATATGAATTTTTTTTTACAGAACATATAACACAGATAAAATGCTTGAAATGGTGTTTGTGAATCAAGTTTTAATATGTTGTTTAGAGCCTGACCGATATATCGTTTTGCCGATATTATCGGCCGAGGTCCGGCACCGACCGATCAAGTGATCCCTGGGGGCTACTGACGAGCGGAGAGTGGCGTTCGATAGGGCTCCTCGAGCTAAAGGGATCCCCCGAATTTGGTGGAGATCCGCTGGCGCGTTCGCGAGATAGTGACACCAGTCAACACTTTCACTTCAGTAAGGAGGTCTCTTGTTCAGGCAGCAGCATTCAAGTGTTGTCTTATTCGACGTTAATTTATTTTGTATTTATTTACAGAGGTATATTATGTCACACTTCACACTTCTCTAGTAAGTTTCGTCTGTGTGAAGACAGTAGCGCAAATCCGTGAATGAATGTTCCGAAGTGAAATAAACTTCAACGGAATAAAGTTGAATGGAATTGAATTGAATTAAAGTTGAATAAACTTCAACTTTACTGTTCAGTGCACTCATTTTGGATAATAAAGTTTATTGTTAAATTGTTAAATGCCCTGCCTCCATTACGTATCTCTGTCACGTCATTATAAGTGTTTCATCACCACATTTGTGTGATCATTGCAAAAAATGTGTTTATGTATATATATTCTGTTTATGTATATACTGTATATATATATATGTATATATAGTACCAGTCAAATGTTTGGACACACCAATTGGAAAGTGTCCAAACTTTTGACTGGTACTGTACTATAATAAACACAAAAAATATCGCCCGATATATCGATGTATCGGTATCGGCCCCAAAAAACCCATATCGTTCGAGCTCTAATGTTGTTAGCATGAATGTTTAATGCTTTGTATACAAGCTTAAAAAAACATTTAGAATTACTGTACATTCATTTACTCACACTCGTGTCTAATTATTTACTGTCAAACCCAAAAACTTTCATTACAATGAAAGCATACAGCATGATCACTTACTGATCTGAACTGAACCAACACTGAACATGAGCTAAATAATAGAAATAAAGGTGACTTTACTTGATATAAAACGAGTCCATATCTTATGACTTGTACGCTTTATTCCAAGTGTACAGGAACAGGCTGTTTTTGGCAGAATTGAACTATTCCCTGAAGCTTTCAGAATAAGAAACTGTGCAATTAACTTGTTTTTCTCTCGCTGACTCATCCCTTTAGTGTGCGTCTGTGGTTGTTGCCGTTTCAGGGGTCAGAACTCAGACAGGATGTGGATGTGTTGAAGGAATGAGGTCACTACAGGCACAAAAGAGTAACACGGATCCGCCATGTTTGGTGAAGGCAGGGCCACCTCTGAACTGGCTGTAGGGCCCGAGAGCATTGCGTGTTGGGTCAAAGGGTCAGCGCTTGTTTTACTCTGTGTTAGCCGTGTAACAGGCCTGACATGTCTTAACACTGAAGGGCAGATGAGACGGGAGAGCGCTTTATACTGATGCATTGTGACTGTGCAGGGTATTTTGGGTCGTTGCAGTATCTCTCTCCTCCGGAACGTCACGGCCATGTCAGATCCTGGTCAATCTTTCAGGCGGGCGACCACGAGGCTGTGAAACTCACCCTAGACATCTCTGATTAATTGCTTTGATTTTTAAATCAGAAGCTCCTCTAGATACATATTTTACGGCTTGTGTTCAAATTGTTTTTTAGTAGCACAGGATGCGCTGAGTTTTCAATGTCAGGTAGAGCTGGCGTTGTTCTTTTTAACAGTATTCAGCTAAATTAGGAGTAAGTTATTTGAGGGAATCTCAAAAAACCTGTCTAGAATATGTCTGGGTTATTCTTTCAAAGAAAGAAATAAGTTATGTTATGTATAGGAAACTGACGGCTATTTTTAAGTTCTGAAATGTTTAGCATAGTGACATTAATTTAACATGGGTAAATTTGATCCATTATTTAAAAAAAGACATGTACAAAATTATTAAAAAAAGATATTTTTAAAGATATTTTTATTAGACTTTTCATTTCAAAATTGTATTTGATTTTATTCATTATATATTTTAATAAATTGTTTTAACAAGTAAAATTTGTTTATTTTTATTTTTAGATATTCTTGACAATGTCAAAAAGTCTTGTTCCATTAATGTTCAAGGTGAAAACCATATGTGTAATTTATTATAATTAATTAATTAATATAATTTTTAAATAAATTTTTAAATGTACATTTTATGTACTTTCATAATTTATAAATAAATGTATATTTTTACTATAAATTTACGACATTGTCAAGAAAATTATGTAACAACAAAAAAATCTCAGAGGCCCTCAAATTGCTTAATTTTCTGTATATAAATCTTTTTTTATTTGATTTCAGGATAAACATTTTCTTTGTTATTATGTGAAATTCATTTATTAAATAACATTGAGTCTGCTCATTAAATTGTTCTGATGCATGATACTCATGTCGTCATTAGCACCGTAGTTTCACACAATTGCATGCAGAGTCCAAAATGAACACTCAGCAAGTGCCAAATACCTGTAATAATTGGTTTTGGCAAGGAATAAAACAAATAAAACTGGCCAGTTGGTTGTTTTTAGGAAACAGACTGACCCTCGTCCAAGTGTTTCTCTTATTTTTGTATCAAAACAAGCCGTGTATAGAAATAAACACCCATGGAGCAAAAAAAACAACATTATATTTAATGTTTGTGTATATATATGCATTCTTATGTTTGACTGTATTATAATACAGCATGGTTAGTGAATAATTAAAATAGTAAGGAAACAAATGTTCGTTACAACATTATTTAAGCACATGTATTAATTGAAAACCCTGTGCTTAAAGATTTAGCACATGTCATGTAAGCTGAGGTTAATAATCTCTGTGGGTGTTGTGGAGTGATATTGTGAACATATGTTTGACATCATAGCTGTTTTAATCGTGTGCTTGTGAATGACTGGAACGCTAAACTGACCAATCAGCTTCCAGAACCATCCGTTTTATAATGTATTATTTACCACAGTATTTTGGAAGCAGCGATTTCTACATTTGAGCCAAGTGTTGGCTGCTCTTGAAAGGCTGCTGTGAAGGATATGGTGCTCAGAGACAACATTATGTGTGTGTGTTTATTGGGCCTGCAGTATGTACTTGGAAAAGGCAGATCCTCTTGAGCCAAATGAGTAGGAAGTACACATGGCTTGAGCAAACAGCAGTAATAAAATTCAGCATTAGCTGCTAAAGCATATCACATTATCTGACCCCGCAGCCAACTCTCCACACAAATACTGCAGCTCCAAACATACCTATTTATACCAATTTGTTTTACACGTTTTATGCGCCTCATAATGTTCTCTGCGAGGTACAAGCTTGCTTTTCATTTTTAATCAAGATTTAAACCACTTCAAAGTGGCATGTTTAATCAGTAAGTCTGTTTGTATCATTACCCTGCAGGAATATCCAGCTACATTTGATGATAGTTTGTTTTGCGTGGTTTCTGGATGCTTATTTATGGTCATTAGCTGGTACAAGATATTAGTTTGACTAGCTGGTGGGACCTACTTGTTTAAAGCTGCTAGGATCCTGGGTCAGCAAGGTTATAATGTTACAAAATAAAATTTTGAGCAGCTTGACCACTTTATTTGACCTGTTTTGTCCAGAAAGATCTCAGTAAGGGTTTGTGCGATATTTATCGTCTGCAATAATATCGTAATTGTTGTTTTAATGATGTGCGAGCTGATGTTATCAAGTAGCCTGTGTCACTGACTTTGCAAAACAACAACAAAACACGTTTTAAAAGCCTAAAAGCAATCACTGCATGATGAAGCCTATTACAATGCAGTTAGAATGACCCTATAATTATGAAAGAATTATGGGGTTTTGTTTTTTGTATTTATATGGTAACGTAAGATCACACAAGCAACCATGTCATTTTCCTAAATATTAGCACGTGAGCTTCTAATTGAATCAGTGGTTTTGAATTAATCGTTTGAGTAAATGATTAAATGAATCACTCATTAAGACGGGGACTTGCTGCCACCTACTGGCAGTTTTAGTGTCATATTTATCCTTGACAGGCCTAAACCAGCAAAGGCATTTAATTTAGTAGGGACGCTTGGGACATGTCCCTACCAATAACCAGTGATTGCTAAATTGTCCCTTTAATTTTGATCAAAAAATTTAATATATGTGTAACCACTGTTGTTGTAATTTTGGCTGCATCTGAAATAGATCATACCATTGATATTGCCTGAGAAGTTAAAGAAATACGCTAGGAAACTGCATGCTTTCAAGGGCGCACATTTAATAGCCTACATGAGCGGAGTAAGAACATATAAGGTAGCCGAAGTGTTTAAAACATATGTGCACAGTTCAGTTAGCTAAATGATTACCCTTTTTAACTTTGTTGTTATGCTGTTTTGTGTTCATCTGCTTCTCTCATTTGCTCTTTTTACATTGACTATTTATTACAGTACTGATCAATTAAATATTCACCTAATGAGATGACTAGATGCTTTCAACTGATGAACAACGCGGATCGTGAATCATTTGATTTCGATCGGGACTTCGGAGCGGTTTCACAAATTTTTTATTCAGATCGGGACTTCGGAGCCCGGATCGTGAATCATTTGATTTCGAGCGGGACTTCGGAGCAGGTTTGTGAATCTTTTGATTCAGATCGGGACTTCGGAGCGCGGATTGTGAATCAATTGATTTCGATCGGGACTTCGGAGCGGTTTCACAAATTTTTTATTCAGATCAGGACTTCGGAGCGCGGATCGTGAATCATTTGATTCCAATCGGGACTTCGGAGCGGGTTCGTGAATCTTTTGATTCAGATCGGGACTTCTGAGTGTGGATCGTGAATCATTTGATTTCGATCGGGACTTCGGAGCGGGTTCGTGAATCTTTTGATTCAGATCGGGACTTCAGAGTGCGGATCGTGAATCATTAGATTTCGATCGGGACTTCGGAGCGGTTTCACAAATTTTTTATTCAGATCGGGACTTCGGAGCCCGGATCGTGAATCAATTGATTTCGATCGGGACTTCGGAGCGGGTTCGTGAATCTTTTGATTCAGATCGGGACTTCAGAGTGCGGATCGTGAATCATTAGATTTCGATCGGGACTTCGGAGCGGTTTCACAAAATTTTTATTCAGATCGGGACTTCGGAGCCTGGATCGTGAATCATTTGATTTCGATCGGGACTTCGGAGCGGGTTCGTGAATCTTTTGATTCAGATCGGGACTTCGGAGCGCGGATCGTGAATCATTTGATTTCGATCGGGACTTCGGAGCAGTTTCAGAAATTTTTTTATTCAGATCAGGACTTCGGAGCCTGGATCATGAATCATTTGATTTCGATCGGGACTTCGGAGCGGGTTCGTGAATCTTTTGATTCAGATCGGGACTTCAGAGTGCGGATCGTGAATCATTAGATTTCGATCGGGACTTCGGAGCGGTTTCACAAAATTTTTATTCAGATCGGGACTTCGGAGCCTGGATCGTGAATCATTTGATTTCGATCGGGACTTCGGAGCAGGTTCGTGAATCTTTTGATTCAGATCGGGACTTCGGAAGCGCGGATCGTGAATCATTTGATTTCGATCGGGACTTCAGAGCGGTTTCACAAATTTTTTATTCAGATCGGGACTTCGGAGCCTGGATCGTGAATCATTTGATTTCGATCGGGACTTCGGAGCAGGTTCGTGAATCTTTTGATTCAGATCGGGACTTCGTAGTACGGATCGAGAATCATTTGATTTCGATCGGGACTTCAGAGCGGTTTCACAAATTTTTTATTCAGATCGGGACTCCGGAGCCTGGATCGTGAATCATTTGATTTCGATCGGGACTTCGGAGCAGGTTCGTGAATCTTTTGATTCAGATCGGGACTTCGGAGTGCAGATTGTGAATCATTTGATTTCGATCGGGACTTCGGAGCGGTTTCACAAAAGTTTTATTCAGATCGGAACTTCGGAGCGTGGATCGTGAATCTTTTGATTCAGATTGGGACTTAGGAGCGCATAACGCAAATCTTTTTTTCTGGTTTAGAGCCAGATTTCTGTTCACATGTCCTCAAATCCAGCAACTATCCTACTAAATTGTCCCTATCAATAATTTTGATCAAACAGTCTGCCACCATGTCCCCACCAATGCCAAAATCAAACCTACACCCTTGCACTTAGGAAAATATCATTTAATTATTGTCATCAAAAATAAAGATAAAATCCCAATAAAAATCAAGATATAATTATTTTCGGTCAATATCGCACACCCCTAGGCTTAACTGCAGACAGGAGAGACCATCTGACTGACATGTAATATGACCAGCCACAGTTTGTTTAGTGTTTATGTTCCCTTTTTCACATATATACTGTTTTTAGGGTATATCGAGGAGGCCTGCATCGTACCCTGCCCGTCTGATTGTAAACTCAGCGAATGGTCCAACTGGTCGCGCTGCAGTAAATCTTGTGGCAGCGGGGTCAAAGTTCGCTCAAAATGGCTCAGAGAAAAGCCTTACAATGGAGGAAGACCCTGCCCAAAACTGGACCACCTTAACCAGGTAAACACCACACTTCCATATGCATGTAGAAATACATTTTAAAGATGTTAAATTACATTTTTTTTATTTAGATATGTGACCCTGGACCAGGGTCTTAAGTCGCTGGGGTATATTTGTAAGCAATAGCCAAAAATACATTGTATGGGTCAAAATGATTGATTTTTCTTTTATGTCAAAAATCATTAGGACATTAAGTAAAGATCATGTTCCATGAAGATATTTTGTAAATTCCCCACTGTATATATATCAAAACTTAATTTTTGATTAGTAATATGCATTGCTAAGAACTTCATTTGGACAACTTAAAAGGCGATTTTCTCAATATTTCGATTTTTTTTGCACCCTCAGATTCCAAATTTTCAAATATTTGTTTCTCGGCCAAATATTGTCCTATCCTATCCTAGCTTATTTATTCAGCTTTCAGATGATGTATAAATAAATTACTTATTGTGGTCCAGGGTCACATATAGTCCATGGAGGTTCAGGGGTTTCAAATAATAAATTTGTTTAATAAGATCATTAAAACAAAGTTTTAAAGGTATTAGATGTTAATGTACATTGTTTTATATCTTATACATTGAGTACCTGCTTTTTCTGTTCCAACACCTAGTGATCTGCCTACATAGACCGCATACTAACTGAAATGAAACCTACAATACAGATTCACATTACAATTACTGTTTTAGGGTGTAATCACACCTGTCTTGCTTGGTTCGATTGAATCAAACTCAAGTTTGTTTCCCCTTTTGGTGAGGTGTGAATAAACAACCGTACCATGACCCAGCTGAAGAGGTGGTCTCGGTCCGCTTCCAAGCAAACTCTGGTAGTGTTGAATGGATGACCTTAAGCACACATGTTGTTTTGTTTACAATTTCTGGTTCACTTGCAAAAAGGGCAGCGTGAAAGTGAACCGCACCAAACAAACAAACAAAAAAAATCAACATTGTTTTTGGTCCAGACCAAAGCAAGTGAACTAGTGGGCTTTCCTGGTGTGAATACACCCTTATACAATACAGATTTTAGTGTAGTATATTTGCTAAAAAAGCATATTCTAATGAGCATAAATATACCAGTGTTATTATAGTTAACTAAAACTAAAACCATTAAAAAAATGTTACTTGAAATATAGTAAAAGTAACAAAGTACTGAAATAACTAGAAATTAAATCAACTAAAACTAATAAATAACAAATAACAAAAACTAATAAAAATGGCAAAAACAAAATGACTATAACTAAAAGTAATTAAAGACAAAACATTTAAAAATACAATTTAATTGAAAATATGAACAAAATCTTTAATAGTAGAGTATATCATTGACACTCAAATAACTCTGTTGTTGATGTAATAATGAACATAGCAGTCGTCATTTACTCCCGACATCTGAGCCGCTGAAGACGCAGTGGAGTATGTTTGTTTTTGGAGGAAATGCGCCCCATTTATCTTTCCTCTTCCCCCGTTTTGGATGGGTGTAGTTTGAATAGAGTGTATTGTAATGCACTGTTGGGATTGCCAAAGGATACATGAAGTGCTACCTTAAAATTTGTCCAGAAGAAGGTATCAGCAGGCAAGCATACTGATTTGACATTGCTTAAGGCATAGGAGCACACCTGTGATATCTTAAAATATTGTCTACATAGGCAGTTCACTAGGCTTTGGAACAAAGTCAAGTTCAAAGTTTCCCTCAATTTTTGGAACCGTTGGCTCTGATTATTCAGTGAAAATCACATGCTTAAGATCCAAAAATAGGTTCACAAGTGAATCTTAAATTATTCAGAAATACTTGTCTTTTCAGCTCTCTCTTTTTTTTTTTTACTGAGATTTACTAGAAATAAACGACACCACATTAAAGTGTTTCTGAGATCTTTGGTTTAATTTCAGTGCTTTCCTTTTTATTAATTAAGAGATTATTATTAGGGTGTCATGTCGTTTTACATTTAACAAATTTGAACATGTCTAGAGAAAGTAATTACACAGCCTTCTGTACTGTCAATGACAAATCAAAATGTTACCTATTTATTTTCATTATAGATATCTCTGGTCTTGTAAACTGTATTTCATGTTGAGTTTAAGCAATGCCATTTCTTAAAAAGAAACAACAAGAAGTGCATTTTTAACTGAACATGATGTTTTACAGTGCTTTGGTCTCTAGACGCAGATGTTCTAATGACATTTTTCTCTAACTCTCCAATAACGCTGCTTGGCCACAGGCACAGGTATGTCTTTCTTTTTTTACATTTCTCATTCCAAAGTTGATTTAAATTTTAAAAGTAGCCTCCCTTCCAAAAATGGTGTGTCCCACATTAAAGCTACGGCACACTGGCAACTGGTGCACTTGAATCAATAATTTTTTTATTATTTATTTTTTTATTTTTGAAAATCTGTTGAATGAATATCCCGATTGATTGATTTAACTTTAATTGATTTGCTTTGTGTGTGATTGTATATGTGTGGTGGGTGGTCTGGTGTTGCAGATGTATGAGGTGGTCCCGTGCGTCAGTGACTGCAGTCAGTATATCTGGGTAGCTGAACCCTGGAGCGTGTGGAAGGTCAGTAACGTGGATCTAAAGGAGAACTGTGGCGAGGGCATTCAGACTAGAAGAGTCAGGTGAGTGTCTTTCCTTATATTTACTGTACTGTTACTGACATTATACTGTGCTCATCTTTGATGGTCCTGCAGGTGTATGTTGAACACAGTGGACGGTCCCTCTGATGCGGTGGAGGACTATCTGTGTGATCCAGAGGAGATACCGCAGGGCACGAGGGAGAGCCGCCTGCCCTGTCCCGAGGACTGTGTGCTGTCCGACTGGAGCCCCTGGACCCTATGTGACCTGGTCAGGATTATCGCTAATCCTTTTAAACCCTGTTCACACTAGGGTCGCATCTCCGCATTAATTTAATTTTTTTAATATTTCATTTCTTTGAAAAGACCCTAGTAATGTCACATTTCAGAGGAGATCTCAGCAGTGTCTCAGTGCATCAGATTTGCCAAGAGAGCAAAGTCTGCAATCAAAAGATCTCAATATAAACTCAAACATTTCTCAGAACAAACAACTTGGCTACTATCCACTATATATATATATATATATATATATATATACAGTGGGGACGGAAAGTATACAGACCCCCTTACATTTTTCACTCTTTGTTAAATTGCAGCCATTTGCTAAAATCATTCTGTCAATATGGGGTGCTGTGTGTACATTAATGAGGAAAAAAAATTAACTTAAATGATTTTAGCAAATGGCTGCAATTTAACAAAGAGTGAAAAATGTAAGGGGGTCTGAATACTTTCCGTACCCACTGTATATATATATACACACATTTTTTTTTTTTAGCATTACGTGCAATATTTTGAATTGGCGTTTATTTTTATATTTTCAAAACTCACATTTTTGTTTAGGTTTTAGTATTTGTGTTATGTGCTTTTGTTAGTTTTTTAGTTTTATATTTGTTTATATTTATTTTTATTTCAGTTTTAGTTTTAACAATTATAGTACTTCAACTTACAACAGTTTATTTCTGTTAGATGTGAAGGCAACATTTCTAATTTTCGTTTGTTTTTTCACTTTAAGTTTTCCATCTGATATTTTTTTCCACTTCAGCTTCACAAACCTAAAATTATTTTTAGTCATTTAGTTATTTGCTTTTGTCCTTTTAATTATTTTTTTATCATTCTATTTAGATTTAATTTATTTATTTCAGTTTTAGTAGTTTTGGGGGGAAGAGATATTTTAAGTTAGTTAATGTAACATTTATCTTTTTTTTCAGATTTATTTCAATCCAAAAAAGATTTTTAATAATGTTAATCATTTTATATGTTTTTGTCATTTTCATGAGTATTTTTTATATCTTTAATAAATGTATTTTATTTTATTTATTTATTATATTAATTTCTTTCTTTAGTTATAATTTTAGCTTTAATCATTTTAATACATAAAGATATTTATTTATTTCTAGTTGCCAAGGCAACATTCTTTAAGTTTAAGTTAATATTTTTAATCTAATATTTATATTTTATTCCAGCTTTATTTAAATCCCCAAAACAATAGCAACACTGATTATCAATAACAACACTGATTTTTATTATTATTATTATTATTATTTTATCCTAAGCATCTGAGACATCTAAGAAATCCCTTAAAACCCTTGAGCAGTCTGAGCAATAACATTTTTGGCTTATGCTAACAGGGACATAATTTTATCCTGGGCTTATATGATTTCAGTTAGAGCCAACTTACATTGAGGCATAAATAGTGGCATAAAAATGAGAGCAGGTCACTTGTTAGACAGTAAATGAGCAGCTTGAGGAGAAATATGAGAGAATTATGAGCTCACTAACGTGAATGAACAGCAGTCTGTTTTATTGGCCTCTTAAAGCCGTGTTCTGGAAGAGGAGATCGGGAGAGGACGGCGTTTGCGCTGCGTCTGCCTAAAGAGGGAGAGGACTGTCCGGTTAGCATGCAAACGGAGCCCTGCCTCCTGAACCGCAACTGCTTTCACTACAGTTACAACATCACTGGTGAGTAGACCAAAACTGCACTGTGTTTCCCCAAACAGATTTCCTAACTATGGTTGCTTGATTTGAGGAAAAAATCGAATTGAATGCAAATACATAAAATTAAAATAAAAAATTAGTAAATACGTAAAAAAAAAAAATTATATATATATATATATATAAATTAAAAAAATCCAGGTTTCCTGTGTTTGTTTGTAGGCTGCACAATTTGGCCTACAATTTGTCGAACACTTTATAACAATATGGCTATAAAATAATAATTTAAAATGTGGTTATTATTATTTTTAGTTTAAAAAATCAGCACACATGGCCAATAATAATAATAATAATAATAATAATTATTATTATTATTATTATTTAAAATGTGGTTGTTATTATTATTTTTAGTTAAAAAACAGCACACATGGCAAATAATAATAATAATCATTTAAAATGTGGTTGTTATTATTATTTTTAGTTTAAAAAAGTAGCACACATGGCCATTAATAATAATAATAATTATTATTATTATTGCTATTGTTGTTATTGTTATTATTATTGCTTTTATTGTGCTCATTTGTAAGTCGCTTTGGATAAAAGCGTCTGCTAAATGACTAAATGTAAATGTAAATTATTTTTGTTGTTATTGGCCAAATTGTGCAGCATTAAAAACAAGGGTGTTTAAAAAATATATATATTATTAATTATTTTTATTATTGGCCATATGCAACTTTACAAACAAGGCATTTTTAAACAAAACAAAATTAATCAAAATTAATCTAATTTTAAATTTGTATTATTATTATTATTATTATTATTATTATTATTATTATTATTACTACTACTACTGCTAACTAAAATATATAAATTTCTAAATAAAAACAAAACAAGAAATATTAGTATTGTAATATTTGACTGTAAAATAAAAAATCAGGTGTTTAAGAAAAATCACAATTATAATAGTTTTATATTTGACATTACATTAAAATGATAAAACAGTCATATTTATGGGTGTCTTAATTTCCCAAATGGTTTGCCAAATTGTATCCTCTCTAAAGTTAATGTGACATTAATGATCCAAATCAATAAATAAAATCAATATTTTTACCTCAAAACATCTTGTTTCTCTCTAAAAATACACCACGGTACTGCAGTAAAATTGGTTGTGAATGCCGTTTCTTGTTGACTTGAACACTTTTGTCCTGCTCTTTGGCTGCCTGTTGTTTTTTAGTTCTTCTAGTCTGGGCATTATCCACACAGCACTTCCTTTTCTCTTACTGTTTTGAGTTACCGTTCACATGAATGAGTCATTCAAGAGCTTGGATCATTACTGGAGCTGCTTACTCCATCTGTTCAGACTTCATTCACGATTCCCCTCCAAGAGCCTCAAAGTGAAGCGCAGCGGTGGCGTCAGTTTATGGAGCTGAGACGGTGTCCTCAAACCGTCCACTCACGAGGACGCAAGCAACCTCTGACCTAGACGTGTAGTTTAATGAGAACTCGCAAGGTGAAATCTGTGTGTGTGTGTGTTCACTTAGACTGGAGCACATGCCAATTAAGTGCCAGCGCTGTGTGTGGAATCGGTCTCAAGACGAGGATGCTGGACTGCGTTAGAAGTGACGGCAAATCTGTTGACCTCAAGTACTGCGAGGAGGTTTGTGCATTTATTCTCAGACACTGCCTCTTGTGAATTTTCTTCTCAGTAGTAGCAGCTAGAGTTGCTTTTCCAGTACCAACAAGAGAATAGTGTTAAAGTTTTAGGAAAGTGTGGGTTTTACACTTTGATTCTGTGTTAATGAAAAGCTTCATGACTCTTATAACCCTCAGTGTGTGCTTTATTTTATGTTGTTACGCAAAAATCTGCGCAATGTTACAATATTACAGTGATGTCATCACTGTTGGTTACATTTTGATTAGTGAACATTCTATCATTGTAAATCACCGAGAGATTTTCTTGAATATATAGTTTACAAAGTTACTGAAATGATCTACATTACGTTTGAATGGAATCTGTTCTCAAGAAGAATGAAAATGTTTGTGAAGTTTTAATATAGAAAAATATACTACATTGTGTATGGTTTTGGTTCAGGAAGATTGTTTTCATGTTTTTGAAAGAAGTCTCTTTTGCTCACAAGATAGTGTTTATTTGATCACAAGTACAGTAAAAAAACAGTAATATTGTGAATTATCACTGCAATTTAAATTAACTTGTTTTCTAATTTTATATATTTTAAAATGTAATTTATTCTTGTCATGCAAAGCTAAGTTTCCAGCATCATTACTCCAGTCTTCAGTGTCACATGATCCTTCAGAAATCATTCTAATATGCTGATTTGCACAATTTGAAAACAGTTGTGCTTAATATTTTAGTGGAAACCGTGGTCATTTTTTTCTGGATTCTTTGATGAATAGAATGTTCAAAAGATCAGCATTTATGTGAAACATAATTTTTTTTTGTAACTTAAACTGTCACTTTTGATCAATTTAGTGCATCCTTGATTAATAAAACTTTCAATTTATATAAAAAAATTTAATCTTACTAACCCCAAACTTTTAAACAGTATATTCCTCAAAAATATGCATTATAGCAAACACCACTAAAACATAAAAAAGAAAGAAAAATGTAATAAAATGTTTAAGTCTCTAAATCTGCTGTTATGATGTTATATCTACTAATATGATGTTGAGATCAAGTGGAAAGAAACAAGGTTATTTTGTGCCATTTTAAACTGTAGGTTAATGTGAAAAGATATGGCAAAAGATCAGTCAAAATCCGACAGCTCTGGTCACTTTAATTGGACCCTGTGGGCAATAAATCTTAAAAGTGTTAATGCATGGCATATTAGCCCTGTAACCTAGTTTTCAACCAGCCCACTTTATATCAGGGTTACAATTAGTCTAGTGTAGAACACAACTACCCCTAGTTCTACATTTTTTTTTTTTAATTCATGAATGCTTATTTCATTCCGCAGCTGCGCTTAGAGAAGAAATGGCAGATGAATTTTGGACCCTGTGGGCAATAAATCTTAAAAGTGTTAATGCATGGCATATTAGCCCTGTAACCTAGTTTTCAACCAGCCCACTTTATATCAGGGTTACAATTAGTCTAGTGTAGAACACAACTACCCCTAGTTCTACATTTTTTTTTTTAATTCATGAATGCTTATTTCATTCCGCAGCTGCGCTTAGAGAAGAAATGGCAGATGAATGCTTCGTGTACGGTGGAGTGTCCAGTCAACTGTCAGCTCTCTGATTGGTCAGCATGGTCAGACTGCTCACAGACCTGTGGCCTTGAAGGTAAAGCCAAAAAAATGAACAAATATATGACTTCTTACTGCTGTATTAAATGTATTTGTAATTGTCAGATACACACATTCAAAAGGTTGGGGACTGTTCAATTTTTTAAGGCTGCTTTTATTTGATCAAAATACATAAAAACCAGTAATATTGTGAAATAATATTGATTTTTACAATAACCGTATTCTATGTTAATAAATGTTAACATTCCTGTGATGCAAAGCTGAATTTTCAGTCTTCAGTGTCACATGATCCTTCAGAAATCATTCTAATATACTGATTTGCCGCTCAATACACTTATATTATTATTATCAATGTTCAAAACAGTTGTGCTGCTTCATATTTTTGTGGAAACCATGATACATTGTTTTGTTTTGTTTTCAGGATTGTTAATGAACAGAAAGTTCAAAATAACAGAATTTATTTGGAATATAAATCTTTTGTAATATTATAAATATCTTTACTCTGACTTTTGATTAATTTAATGCATCCTAGCTGAATAAAATGATTAATTTCTTTAAAAAAACATCTTATCATCTCAGCCCAATAAATTGCACACAAAATTGGAAAACACATCAAAATAGCAAGCTCAAAATCTAATTTTCTGACTTAAGTGCAACTTTAAAGTAAAGAAAAACAAAGCAAAACATTGGTCTTGGTGTCATGGTGCCATGCTCACCTGTTTGACATTAGCTAAGTATGTAGGCTATAAAATTGAGCATGCAGAAAAAGGGCAGCATAGGAGAATGGAGCTTCGGAAACATGTGATGAAATGGTGGACTTTGAGAAGGTACTGTTAGAAGAAAACAGATGGAAGCAACACTAGATAGAAACTGACAGTCTGCCTGCCAAACACTTCCAAGATAAGGCAGAAAAAGCAGAGCGAGACAGAAGGCGGTGCATTGTGTGCAGTTTTATGCTAAACACATGTGGGATGAGCTAGAGTTATCTGAGACTGCCGTGCCTTGAGCTAGACACTGAAAGATGAGTGTGTGTGTGTGTGTGTGTGTGTGTGTGTGTGTGTGTGTGTGTGTGTGTGTGTGTGTGTGTGTGCAAGCAGAGCACCAAATCTGTCAAAAACAGGATCAGGTCATATTTCACTCTGAAAAATCTAAACTTTTGTGACTTTATTTTTCACTCTCGTAATGTTCACTATCATTCAAAAGTTTGGGGTCTGCAAGTTTTTTTTTTTTCTTTTAGAAAGAATTAATAATTTTATTCAGCAAGGATGCAATACATTTATCAAAAGTGACAGTGATGGCATTAATAATGTTACAAAAGATTTATATTTCAAATAAAGGCTGTTCTTTTGAACTTTCAATTCATCATGGAAAAGTATCATGGATTCCACAAAGAATATGAAGCAGCACAACTTGTTTTCAACATTGATAATAATCAGAAATGTTTCTTGAGCAGCAAATCATCATATTTGAATGATTTCTGAAGAATCATGTGACACTGAAGACTGGAGTAATGATGCTGAAAATTCAGCTTTGCATCTCAGCAATAAATTATATTTTAAAATATATTCAAATAGTAAACTGTTATTTTAAATTGTAATAATATTTCAAAATATTGCAATTTTTTACTGTATTTTTGATGAAAGAGCGTTCTTTTAAAAACATCTTTAAAAAATCACATTGACCCCAAACCTTTGCATGGTAGTGTGAAAAATCACTTCTAAATGTATTGCAAAAAAAAAGATATTATAATATAATTGTGAAGTATTTATAACTACATAAAAAGTCATATTACCATATTTTTACTGTGGTGCAGAACAAGATTTTTGAGGTCAGCTATTTCTTTAAATTGTGTTGCTCTCTGTGGAACTGAAGCTCAAACTCATTTCTCTGTCTTATGTCTCAATTCCTCAGGGAAGATGTGGCGCAGACGGACGGTGGTTGAGGCGTCTCAGGGGGACGGCAGGCCGTGTTCGTCTCAGATGGAGCACTGGAAGCCGTGTCCTGTGAGACCCTGTTACAGATGGCAGTACGGCCCGTGGTCCGAGTGCCGTGTTGAGGTCTTTTTCAGTTCTTATAGATCAAACAGCTGAATGTAAATTCACAGATCCGAGGTCATCAAATCTGAACTTAAGCACTTCAAGATGAAACTTCATCACAGAAATGCATTCACGTTCAAAGAGAACGTCTCAGGTTACTTATGTAACCGTGGTTCCCTGAGTAGGGAACGAGACACTGCGTCCTCTAGGGGTCGTTATGGGGAAACCTAGAGGACGCAGTTCGAAGTTCCCATGAAAGGGAACGTCTCAGGTTACTTATGTAACCATGGTTCCCTGAATAGGGAACGAGACACTGCGTCCTCTAGGTTTCCCCATAGCAACCCCTAGAGGACACAGTTCGAAGTTCCCATGAAAGGGAACATTCAAAGTTTGGTGAACTCGGACTTGCTAAGGTTCTAGGTCAAGTCCATATTTCACAATTCATGATTTTTTTTTCTAAAAAAAGACAAATTGTCAATGTCAAACTATCCACACTAAAGTTCACAATAGTACATAGGTTTTGGGTCGGTAAGATTTGTTCCGCTCACCAAGACTGCATTTATTTGATTAAAAAATACAGTAAAATTGTGAAATATTATTACTATTTAAAATAACTATTTTCTATTTGAATATATTTTAAAATGTAATTTATTCCTGTGATGCAAAGCTGAGTTTTCAGCATCATTACTCCAGTCTTCAGTGTCACACGATCCTTCAGATATCATTCTAATATGCTGATTTGCTGCTCAACAAACATTTATTATTATTATCAATGTTAAAAACAGTTGTGCTGTTTATTATTGTAGTGGAAATTATCATTTTTTTCAGGATTCTTTGAAGAATATAAGGTTCAAAAGATGAATATTTATGATAGAAATTAATATAATATTAAAATAATATTATTGTCTTAATGTCCTTTTTAAACAATATAATGCATCATTGCTCAAAAGTTTAATAAAAAAAATAAATAATAACTTTTGAACAATTGTGTACGTCCCTAATCTATAATAAGTTTATCTAATCTTTTGCTTTTTGTTTTTTTGTTATTGTTTTTTTCTATTAATCTCCATTGTGACTCATGAAATTGAAAGGTTTTAGTGTTTATTGAACTGTATTGTACAATAGAACAATGGTTGGTGCTAAACACCTCAATCGCCCATCAGCACATGCTCTGAATGCATTAACGACCCGCGCTGGAACTCCTCACTCTTCCAACACCTTGTTTTCCAATCTCGCTGTCAACCTCGTCTTCTCTTCTATTATTCTCTCTGATCTTCCTCCGTTTCAATCCTGCTTTTGATCTTTGGATTTAGGAAGTGTTTATGACTGCTCGGCGCTCCCATCTGAACCTGTGTTTGTGTGTGTGTGTGTGTGTGTGTGTGTGTGTGTGTTGTAGGAGGTGGTGTGTGGGGTGGGCCTGCGTTTCCGGAACCTGTCGTGCTTTGTATCAGATGGCTCCGGCGATGGGAAGAGCAGCATTGTAGAAGAAGAGCTCTGTGCTGGATTGGAGCAGGCCGTCGATGGAGATAAGAATATTGTTCTGGAGGAGACCTGCACCTTACCCTGCCCTGGTAACAGACTGTTATCGGGACATACAGCAAAAAATACTAATTAAAAAACCCCAGCAACCCAAGAATGACAACACTATAGATTTGTTGGTTTTATTCTGAATATAAAGTCTTTATAATATTGAACGAATACACTACCAGTCAAAAGTTTTTGAACAGTACATTTTTTTTATGTTTTTTAAAGAAGTCTCTTCTGCTCACCAAGCCTGCATTTATTTGCTCCAAAGAAACAGCAAAAACAGTACAATTTTGAAATATTTTTACTATTTAAAATAACTGTTTTCTATTTGAGTATATTCTAAAATTTAATATAGTCCTGTGATTTCAAAGCTGAATTTTTAGCAGCCCAACCCTATAATCTCAATTTACTCAATTTATTTATATATATATACAGTGGGTACGGAAAGTATTCAGACCCCCTTAATCACCCAAAAACGTCATTTTGTCTCAATCCACTTGTTGCAAACCTGTTTTTTGGTTGTTGGCAACCATGTTGGCAACCAAACAGTCGACGGTAGCCATAGACTTTCATAGTATTTTTAAATACTATGGAAGTCAATGGCTACCGTCAACCATGCACTTGGTTCACATTTTGGTTCATTTGAATAGTTTTGGTACTTTTAAACAAGATTGTATGAAAACACCCTTATCGAGTCTCTCTACAGCTGCCTAAAAGTGTACGGCCGCAGAATGTATATTTACTCTATTGATTTCCATCTAGATGGGGAGTGTTATGAGTACCAGTGGATGGGCAATCCTCAGCTGATCTGGTGTCAGCGCTCGGATGGAATAAACGTCACAGGTGCTGTTCTACACCGCTTCACATCTGTTTCTTTACCTCACATGAATAAGCAGCCAATGAGGAATAACATACCAAAACAAACCATCAGAGCCCCTTTGCTAATGGGTCATTGATGAACAGTTTGTGTTTAATCTTTTAATCAATTTCAAGATTTCAGATTAAAATGTTTATGCATGTACAGTATAAAGCAATGAGTACATCTTAGGTTCTGTTGGTATTTTTATACGTTTTTTGCCACTTTTAAATGCCTTTTTGCCTTCTCGAGGTCATGTTTAATGGTCCTGTGGTGTGACAAATGAATTTTTGTAGCTTCTGAATAAATGAGCTCATGAAACTGCATGCATAATAATTTAAAAAACGAATTAGCAGAGTTCTCTTTTAAATACAGTGGTTTTAGATGGTGTATATTATCATGACGCACTACAGAACATCGGAGACTATGATACCAGCATCTGCACACAGTATGCAGTATATACTGTAATATGTATATTGTGCAAAAGATGCCATTTTTCTAGCACATATTGTATGTACGCACATTCCCGATTGACCTATTACTTTCTTCCAAGCCGAGTTGTCAAAAGCTTGAAAATGATCTCTACCCTCTTATTTCTTCCAGGTGGATGCCCTCCAGCTCTACTGCCAGGGACGGACCAGTCATGTGATCCACCTTGTGACAAACCACAGTCATTTTGCTCAGAGGTAAGACAAAAGAGGATTGTGGGATTACTACAGTTCTGAGCCTGAGAGTCTGTAACTGCAGACAGTGCTCCAGCTGCAATTATCATAATGAATGCAACAGAAAATCATGGTCATAAGAGGTACTTTTGTTTTTATTTTTGGATGCAATTGATCTATATTTCTGAAGCATGCTCAATTAGCTTTTTTATGTGTTTGCAAGACCCATTTTTAATCATTTTAAGAAAAGAATAAGTGCATACGAAGTCATAGCTGTACAAATACTTCTAGTCGATTTTTGGAAAATTTTACCCACAATCCCTTGCACATTAACAAAAAAAATGTGTGAATGTTCTCTTTTCTCTAGGGATGGGTGATAACATTTATTTTCTTGGTCAATGTAGGCCAACCCATAAGTTAACATCACACTGGTTCCTTCGACCAAAACCCAAAATTATTTTTCCACTGGTTTTTGATTATTGCAGAAGGTTTATCAATCTTACACATTTGTTCATCAAGTTGATCTTCAAAAACGAGCACAACTTTTATGAATTGTGAAGTCTAAATTCAATCAGCAGAAGTAAAAAGCTAAAGTTAGGCTATAAATGAACTACACCACAGTTGCACATCTTCACCGTCACCGCCATTAAGCTTCAACAACTCTTTCAGTGTTTACTTAAAATTACCATGTTGGAAAGTTTGCGTGAGCGTGATTATGAATGCAGCAAGGCTGTAAAAGCAACTAGTGAGTAGATGAGTTTTTCTGTTCAGTGTGATGACATGTAATGTCCCCGACAACCTCTGTAGTCATATTTAGCAACAAAAAAAAAGACTTAAAAAATCCCAAGTGCCGTATTACTGATGTATTTCATGCCATAGAATAAAATGAGCTTGTGTTATCCACAGACCTTATTTCAGGTGCATTTAACCCATTGAAAAAACATTGACCTTTTAGAACTTAGTGCCGAAATGTCTTGGTTTTAGGACTGAATTGGGTCACAAGCTTTGAGAGGAAGCAGAAAGCATGATAGTATTTATGTGCCTTTGCTGCCCCCTGCAGGAGGGCGTATGTATGTGCGAGGAGGGCTATACCGAGGTGCTGACGACCGAGGGGATGCTGGAGCAGTGTACACCCATCCCTGTGCTCGAAATCCCCACTGCAGTGGACAAGAAAGCTGACGTGAAGACCAGCCGGGCCATCAACCCCACCCTGCCCACCACGGTACAGCCTGGCCGTACCGGACGCACCTGGTACCTGCAACCCTTTGGACCTGGTAAATGTTTCATTAGTCCAGTTTCTCTTAAGCATATATTTTATTTAATTGAACTGAAAGGTCTAAAAAGTTATATTACTCAGCAAACACTTTTAAAATATTTTTTCTTTATTGAATGACAATTAAGTTTTTATTGAAGCTTGTTTTTGTCATGGAATAAAAAAAATTTAAAAGGCAATTGTAACTTTTTATCTCAAAATTCAGAGTTTATATCTTGCAATTCTGATTTTTATTTTTATTTTTTGCTCTGAATTCCGAGTTTACATATTGCAATTCAGGGTTTTTTTTTCCCCACCACAAAATAACAAATAAGTACTATAGCAAGGGAAAAAAAGAAGCCAGAATTGTAAGATAAAAAAAAAACTCAGAATTGTCAGATAAAACGTTGCAATAACCTTTTTTATTTTTTATCCCATGGATAAAATAACACTCAATCACTAGTTTAAAACTTGAAATTGCGATATATAAACTTGCAACTCAAAGAAATAAAAGTCAGAATTGCAAAATCTAAACTGAGAATTCTAACTATTTCGAGATGTAAACTCAGAATTATTAGTTTATAACTCCTTGCTAATTGCTTTATAAGCAGGTGTGAGATATAAACTCCCAGTTCTGAGAAAAAAAGTCAGAACTGCGAGATAAAATATTGCAATAATTTAGTTTTTTTTCTGTGGTGGGAAAAATAATTTCAAGTTCAGGGGGAAAAATAACAATTGTGAAATATTAACTCACAATTACTAGTTTAGAACCTTGTTAGTTTAGGCTTGCGATTTGATGAAAAGAGTCAGAATTGCAAGATCTAAACTGAGAATTCTAAATGAAAAAAAAATCCAGAATTGCCGGAACTCAGAGTTGGTTGTTTTAAATTGCTCTTTTGTAGTATTTCAACTTTGGGAGCTATGAAAATAGCCCAGGAAGATGGCATGGTGTTAAGACACCAACCAACTTAATATAGTTTTGCATTTTGCTGCTGTTTATTGGCCTATGCTAAATATTTTTCACCTCTTTAGATGGAAAGCTGAAGACGTGGGTGTACGGCGTGGCGGCAGGTGTATTTGTCCTCCTGGTATTTATAGTGTCAATGATTTACCTCGCATGGTAAGAAAGACAACCCTTTCCATTCGCTCCATCATCACTCCTTTTATTTTCTCATTCACTCCATGCATTCGTTTGGTTCTGTTTTTCTTTAACTTGCACCCCACCCTCATCCATGCCTCCCTCGCCGTCATGAGCAGCAGTTACTGTGCCATCCGGCGGTCACTCGGGACGCCAGATTCTGCCAACGGTACGGTGGTATGGATGGGCCAAGATGCCCATGAGCTGACATACACCTGCCCTGAGTGCCAGCAGCCAAGTCAAGAGTCAAGAGCCAGTTAAAGGCTGGAGAAACAGGCTCCTGATGTCCTGACATCTCAGCCCACTCTGCCTCGTGCCTCCACCTCAGTCTGTGCCTTACGTTCTGATGCTAAATGCATCGAGCTGCCTGGGTAGGCTGCTTATTTATGGTTTAGAAAAGGATTTTTTTAAATTGCTCTGTTGCAAATCCTAGTGAGCTTGCATTGGTTCCTACTGACTTCTAAGAGTGGTTATTATAGGTAGCTAAAACTAAAACCATTAAAAACAGTTACTCAAAAATAGTGTTCATTCCTATTTTTTATTTTGATCTAGATTCATAAACAACATTTCTCACACTTTGTCCATCATTATTATTTTTATTTTTTTACTGATATGCCGTAATGATTTTTGGGATTGCATTCTCTGTGATGGAGACATGTGATTTTGCCTTAGAATTAGGCTCAAATGAGGTGTTTCAATAGGCAGCATTATCATGTTTCCTACATTTTGGAACAGACTTTGCATCTATTATGCCTGAAAATGTTGCCTGTGGGGGCAGCTCGCTAGGTTTTGGAGCAGCAACTTTTTTTATGATTATATGTTGCAATAATGCTGAAAACAAATTAGGCCAGTTCAGTCTTTAAAGTCCAACTGCTTTACACATCATTTTGCACCTATCAGGGCACCTATTATATTTCATCATAAGTCATAACTGAACTATTACTGATCATCCTGATTTTTCATCGTCTTGTTTTTTTACACATATTTCATGATTTAAATTTTGTATCATATGCCATAACATGCATATGCATATAATATATACTGTGTTTGTGTTATATAAAATGCATTTTCTCATAAGATAAACTACACACAGTCTGTGTTCACACTGCAAGGTTTTGAGAGTGACAACCGCATCGTTCTTTTGTCCTCAGCAAAAAGCCAAAGAAACCTCAGCGAAGACAAAATAATAATCGCTTGAAACCCCTGACCCTGGCATACGACGGAGATGTGGACATGTAGCCCTTCTCGGAAAACTAACATCATGACAAATATCATCAGCAAATGGTCGAATCTCATGAAAACATGTCCAGGTCGCATTATACCCCTAATTCAAAAGAAAAAATTAAGTAATGATATTTTGCATAAATGAAACAAAGCCTATTTTAGCATCTTTGTACATTATAAGATTATGAAAATGACATTATTTCATTATTTATGAAAATGAAGCACTTTCTTTTATACTGTAATGCATCTGAGCAATTTACTTTCAGTGTTTTTGTAATTCTCAGTATCGTCAACGGCGATTCTCATTTTTGAAATTCTTTTAAATCATAATAAATTAAAGACAATATAACAAATATCATGATGTATTAATACTTATTTAGTGAAATATAGTAAAATATTAGAGTTTTTACATTACAATAAGTTTTTGGGGTAAATGTGCTTAATTGTCATTAAAATATCACAATGCAAATAGTCCTTAGGCTTCATTTTTTGTTTATGAAAAATGTAATTCCTTACCTTTTTTACCATTTGATTTTGGGGTGAAGTATGACCCAGAAATGTTCTTGAGATTCAACCAAATACTAAAAAAAAATAAAAATGCCTAACCATCTCAAATACTGGACCCTAAATGCTTGAATCCAACATAGAGGAAGAAGAAACATCCAAGAGCCGCAAACAAAAACTTTCATACTTTACTTTTACTTCATGTTCTTGTTCTGGAAGAGCCTTTACACACATCTTCACACGCTGTGAGATCATGCCTTTGTTTATATTCAGTTCCTTACAAGTATTTGTCAATTATGCTACTATACGACGGGTCAGGACCTTATCGGAACAACTTTCTTCCGACTTGTGCTTCCCAGCTGAGGGGATTCAATATTTGGAAGGAGCTATTGAACAGACAATGCCAAAACATACAACACACATAGTAGAGAACACGTAAGGAAACTTGGGATCTTCAGAAATCATGGACGACATTTGCTCACAGAAGATGCAGCCTTTCTATGGAAGGTGAAAACAAGACAAATCATGTTCTCCTGGAAGTCCAACTCTGATTCCAGGCGTTATTTTGCACTATATTAGTGCAGCAAGGAAAGCGTTCGCCATTGAACCATTCATGTCTCAGAAGCAACGATTCTTCAAGGCAAGCGAATATGAATCTGGAGCACATCAGTGAGACGGGATAGCTGAAAAAGTGTAAAAATCAATCTCAGAGTGGGACTCTTTAAAGACCTCACGTCCTTTTGTTTTCACTCATTTGTGCATTGTATAGTTTCTATGATGTGTCTTTTCTGCTCAACAGACTTTAAATATGTATTTTTTGTTATAGCTTTCCATTCAGACATTTTTATAATAATTGGTTGATATACAGTTGTCGAGGAAAAGTGGTTGTGACAGTAGTATGACTTTTGATTGGGGGGTTTATGCCCCGTTTTCAATGTCTGGTATCTAATTACATGAATGATGTACGTGTCAAGACAATGGGTCTCACGGGAAGACCGATAGTTTCTGCCTTATTATTGATTAAAAAATGCTGAAGTTTTGTTACTAATTGTTGCCAATTCTCACAGGACAGTGGACATGCAAAATACAGTGGCCCTACAAAGTATTTGGACACGCAAGACAAACTTTAGTATGTCTGAATGTAATTGCATTAGATGGGGAACTGGTTGCATTTTTAAATACTGGAAACGATTAATGTTCACTTCCAAAATGTGCATTTTCTACCAATGCTGCGAAATACTGTACTAAACTATTCTGATGGTGTTTTTGTGCGACCGACCGAGTGCAAGACAAAACGCTTCTTAAAAGCAGCTTCATTTTAGTGAATCAAAATCATATGGCGCGTCCAGTGTAGTCCAATTCCTGAATGAATAACTCTTATGAATCAGTATTTTATACTGGATCAAAAACAAATAATGCAACCACTGCAGTCCGATTCCGGAGCAGCTGACTCGTATGAACCGGTTCTTTTTAGTGAAGCAAAAATGTGCAATGTATCCAGCGTAGTCCAATTCCCAAACAAATGAATCTTATGTTTTTGATTCACTAAAACGAACCGGTTCATAAGATTCATTTGTTTCGGATTTGGACTACACTGGTTGTGTCATGTTTTTGATTCACTAAAAAGCACTGGTTCATATGACACATCCAGTGTAGTCTAATTTCTGAACAAATGACCTTTATGAACTCGTATTTTATACTGAATCAAAAACATACGACGTGTCCAGTGTAGTCTGATTCCCAAACTATACAATGACTCTTATGAACTGGTATTTTATACTGTATCAAAAATATACAACACGACCAATGTGAGTCCGATTCCCGAACGACTCTTTTGAGCAGTTACTATTTAATATATCAATATCATTAAGCAGCTTATGTCTGTGTTATTTAAAACTTGTAAGAGTATTTTATAAAACATTAATGAATTAAAAGTGGTACTATACACACACACAGACACACACACGTCATCAAAAATGCAAATATATTTACTTTTGATATTGTTATCTAATGCATATACATCCATACATGAAGTGTGGTTTAAGTGTGCAAATACTTTCTGGGCTCATTGTACATGTGTAGCACTTTTGTTGGATCTGATATATATATATATATATATATATTATTGTGTAATATTATGACATCATAAGTATGAGCTGTCTCACGCACGTGCAACAAACTTACAAAGCCATCAATCAGTAAATAATTTTTTTATAATTCAGCAGATTAAGCAGTATTCAATTTATATATCCATAAATTATTTTCAAATGATTATACATCACCCTTCCTCCCCTCTAAAAAATACAAAATGCATTGAAAAAGAAAATATAGTGTGTATGTATTCATGAAATGTGATTTAATTTGAATTTAAGGGCCTGTTATATTTTTTATTTAAAAAAAAAAAAGCAGCGTGAATATGATATTCCTAAAATGTGATAGTCTATGAATCCTGCTGAAATCTTCCAGTCAAATAGTAGTTATATAGAAGATGCTTTTTATCGGTCAACTCTCCTCATTTCCCCGATTCATTTAGGCTGCTACATTAGAGTCGTTTCACCCGGCTGTCCTGCTAGCAGCTGGTGAAATGAATGTTTACCTTTAGTTTTATTTGTAAATAGCAATGAGAATTAAATCATATTCATTTCTTTTCTATTGCACAGAAATGTTTAGTACATTGCAAAGTGGTCTCGCTGATCTTTGTTGATTATGGTCATGTTGTAAAGTACCAAGGTCTTTCTTTGTACAGCTTCTGTTTTCTGATGACCTACAGGTAATAAATACTGGTGTATTAAACATGTATGAATGATATTTCTTGTCTCTCTCCATATTTTGTGAATATGAATGTGTTTGATTTTTATCCACTGTATGAAGTCAGATATGACTCTGTTAATGAAAGTCATATGATTGGTTGTGTCGACGTTCATAGGCGTTTCTCCCTCATGCGAGCGAGCATCTGTCAGTGTCAGATGGAGCTGAGTGACCATGTGTTCACGGCGCAGAGAAGAGAAGAGCCTTGCATCAGGACGATCAGCTTCCCCTGAACTTCACTGAATGCCATTGAGCATTTCACAGCGATCAGAGCAGCTGTGAGGAAAGTTCTTCTAAATGATGATGATGATTGCGAGCAGTTTGATGTGTCTCGTGATACTCCTCTCCATTAATGATGTAAGTACATTTACATTTTATCCTAAGAAGAAACATAGTTATTTCAACAAAAAAACATCAAAGTTGAAATGTAAGGCAGGGAATTCTGGGAATGTAAATCTACAGTTATTCACTGTAAATTATACGGTCTTTTTCATTTCCAAAAACGGTATACTACAGTAAAATTAATGTCCAATACATGTAATGTCCGATACAGTTTTTCACCGTATATAGTAGGGGAATTTACCGTTAACCATTTAACAGGTTTTTACTGTAGCATTTTTACAGTCTTTTACCGTTAAATTCACGGTCATTTTTCATAGTGTACCATTAATAATGCAACATCCCAGCATTGTGAGCTGAAGAACCAGAAGCAGTATTTTGTTTTTGACGTCTGTCTCTTCAGTCCTGCCTCCTCCTCTCTCTCTCTCTATAAGGTCCAGCTCACACCTCAGACTGAAGATCGATTTGTCTCTAATTGAAATAAGAGGCAATGTGGTGCTCGAACCTCAAAAGGATTATTGCTTTTTTATATAAATATATAAGTGTGACTGTAAGTGTCTGACCCCTGGAGATAAAGATCCAATATACGAATTCTGTGAAAAGAGCTATTGAGTTGATGTCATAAGTTTCGATTTTTGGGGGGGTTTCCTTTTTTTATTTTTTTTTACCTGGACATGTTCAATGGAATTGCTCCTGTGTTGCAGTAACTTTGCCTTCATCTGATTACGGTGCTGTTTATGTTTTTAACCATGATCTATGGAGTTAAATCACGACTTACTGATTTATTCACTAATATTCTCAACGCAATCATAGATTCTTTTTCAAGTTTAGGAGAGCGCTGGTTTCAGAGACAGTATCTCCCTCTGGGAATGTTTCAGATGAGTTACAGTATGTCATGATTTCATCCTTGCAGGTGAATTTCATTCCTCCTTTGACTGACTGACTGCAATGTACAGAGTGAAAACGTACAGGTCTTTCTACCTGATCAGATCCTTAGAAATGCTTAGCATAATCATAATCATATTATTCTATAAAAAGAATGTAATTAAAAAAATCATAGTTTATATATATATATATATATATATATATATATATATATATATATATATATATATATTAAAAAGACTTTACATTTCTAGTAAAATTCTAGTATTCAAAATATTTAATTTGATATATTTAATAATAATAATATATTATTAAAATAACATACATTAATAATATACATACATACATAAAATAATTTTAAATACAAAAAGACTTACAATATATAATATATGATATATAAAAAATATTTAAATTAAACACTACTGTTATTTATTTATGTTTACCTAAGCCAACTTTAAAAGTTCTGTCTTGATATTGCTTGGGAAAAAAGTATTGTTTTCAAATGTCATTATTTTTATTATAAAAAAGAATCATTCAAATGATCGCTGCACAAGTTCCATTCTGTTTACTTGGCATTCCATCATACATAATCATACTTTAATCTAAAATGAAGGTGCTGTTGTTCACAAGCATTACCTCGTCTGGCTGCTTTGAATCATGTTTATGAATGTTACAACTCCATAAATTTCCATTTTGGGAAATGAACTCTGAGCTGGGAACACCTTGATCTTATTTATAGCTGCAGTGTGATGGCAGTGTGGAACTGCTGGAGACCTAATCCATTAAACCAGCTTCCTGTAAATCTGCCATCGGAAAGCCGTAATCCTGCCCGGAGCTGTTTGGAAAAACTGTCAGTCTTCAAATGAAGTTAATTATGTTTCATAACATTCTGGCACTAAAGCAGCATGTCTGACTGTATTGTGTATCATAAAAAAGTAATTCTGAAATGTAAATGAGGCGAACGAGATGAAAGGTTTTTGTTATATCTTCCTAAATTATCTCATTAACTCATCACTGCAGGGGGCTGGAATTAGATGATGTTTGTTTTTTCTGTGCTGTCACCTCTGTACAGAACACGTTTGTCATGATCTATCTATCTATCTATCTATCTATCTATCTATCTATCTATCTATCTATCTATCTATCTATCTATCTATCTATCTATCTATCTGTCTGTCTGTCTGTCTGTCTGTCTGTCGTTCTATCTATTGTTCTATCGTTCTGTCGTTCTTTTGTCCTGTCTGTCTGTCTGTCTATCGCTCGATCATTCTATTGTTCTATCATTCTGTCTATCGTTCTGTCGCTCTTTTGTCCTATCTATCTATCTATCTATCTATCTATCTGTTTCTGTCTGTCTGTCGCTCTATCATTCTATCGTTCTATGTATTGTTCTATCGCTCTGTCTATCATTCTTTTGTCCTGTCTGTCTATCTATCGTTCTGTCTATCATTCTGTTGTTCTATCTATCTGTCCATCTATCTATCTATCTATCTGTCTATCTGTCTGTCTGTCTGTCTGTCGCTCTATCATTCTATCGTTCTATGTATTGTTCTTTCGTTCTTTTGTCCTGTCTGTCTATCTATCTATCGTTCTATCTACCGTTCTATCTATCTCTGTCTTTATATCGTTCTGTCTATCGTTCTGTCTATCATTCTATCTATCTATCTATCTATCTATCTAATCTGTCGTTCTATCTATCTATCTATCTGTCTGTCACTCTATCATTCTATCGTTCTATGTATTGTTCTTTCGTTCTGTCTATTGTTCTTTTGTCATGTCTGTCTGTCTGTCTATCTATCGTTCTATCTACCGTTCTATCGATCTCTGTATTTCTATCGTTCTGTCTATCATTCTGTTCTTCTATCTATCTATCTATTTGTCTGTCTGTCACTCTATCATTCTATCGTTCTATGTATTGTTCTATCATTCTGTCTATCGTTCTTTTGTCCTGTCTATCTATCTATCTGTCTATCTATCTATCTTTGTTCTATCGTTCTATCTATCTTTATCTTTCTATCGTTCTGTCTATCATTCTGTTGTTCTATCTATCTATCTATCTATCTATCTATCTATCTATCTATCTATCTGTCTGTCTGTCTGTCTGCCTGCCTGTTCATGTAGGCAGACAGATATGTCTATCTAATATGGACACTTTTAGCCAGACCATCTTTCCCTGACTCTCCTGTAGGTCATTTTGATCTGATATTGATGGCTGAGATTCAATTACAGGCACCTCTCTGACACCTTTTGAATCTCCGTATTTGTTTCAGGAATGACCTTGCACTGACCCTGACGTAGGACGTGAACCGCTCTTTAATTAAGTGACATACTATAAAAAAAACTGTCATATTTGGATTATTGATCCCAGAGCTCATGATAAAAGCTCTCTTGAATGACAGATTTGCTGTCAAATCATTTCGAGTGAAGTCAAGGAGATCTTGTCCTTCTGATATGCTGTTTTTTTTCATGATCTCTTGTTGTGTGTAAAACTACATTGTTGTCTCATTTTGTTGTCTCAGGTCAGATATGCCAAAGGAAATAGTCCTCTGACTGCAAGGTCTCTGCAAATGGACAGACCTAAGAGGACAATGAAGTATCCATGTGCTGATTCAGACCCATTGCCCATGTTAAGTCCCAATGTCCGTGACGCCGACCAAGCCCTCCTGTCTGACAAACTCCAGCCATGTCCCGAGCAGGAGCTTTGGGACTGGGCTCCAAACCTGACGGAGACACACCCGTCTGCCCAACAATCCAGGAAACGGGTCATGGTGAACAGAGGAAAAGCTAAGAAGATGTTCGGCTGGGGAGATTTCCAGTGCAAAGTACAGTCCACAAGCCTCAATCTGCTCATCGCTGGGAAGATCGTGGATCACGGCAACGGAGCGTTCAGCGTTTATTTCCGCTACAACACCACCGGAGGTGGAAACGTCTCCGTAGGGCTGGTTCCTCCAAGCAAAGTGGTGGAATTTGATGCAGCGGCTCAAAGCGTTCTGCACTCGGTGGACTCCAGGATGTTTAACTGCAGAGTGGAACATGAGAGGGTGGAGAGAGGTACCAAAAGCACACGCTGCTGGAACGACCCGTCTCAGAGCTGCGACCAGGATCAGACTCACAGCCATGTTTCTTGGCTCTGCTCAAAACCGTTCAAAGTCATCTGTGTCTACATATACTTCTATAGCTTGGACTACAAACTGGTGCAGAAAGTCTGTCCAGACTATAACTACCACAGCGAGTCTCCATACTTACCTTTTGGATGATCATTTTGTCTCGTAATAAAAGAGAAATTAGTACACGTGTTTATTCTAAGATAACTGGGCAGGTTTCCATTTTAAACTGGAATAGGAAAAGTTCACTAATCGAACATTCTGTCATGATTTACTCATCAGCTGATTCTGATTCATAGTAATAATCTGTAGTAATAATCTGTGATCTTTTGATTGTGCTGGCATGAGTGTTACACAAGGGACTTGTAGTTTGGAAGACATTTTCATGCAACTGACATCACAAAACAAGTGTCAGTGAAAATGCATACAAAATCCATATTGCAACTGCATTTATTAAGACAAGCATGTCTGTATATTCATTTAAAGGGGTCATATGATGCTTTTTTAAAGATCATTATTTTGTGTATTTGGTGTAACAGAATATGTTGACATGCTTTAATGTTCAAAAAACACATTATTTTTCAAATACTGTACATTATTGTAGGCCCTCTATGCCCCGCCTCTCTCAAACGCTTCGTTTTTGTAAGGCTATTTTGGGGAGAATAATGGGATGAATCTAACTAATTTCATTATATACTAAAAATCTTTAAAGACACCCTTAGTACAGGTTTGTCTCCATGCACACTTACGAACTTCTCTGTGGCAGGTGCTGGTGAATAGGTGTCATAATTCCTGACATGGACAGAGCAAAACTTAATGAGCTCCTGTAATTGATTTTGCTTTGCTGAGATCGTGTGTCAACGGTTTTCTCATTTCTCTGATGATTTAATGAAACTGCTATGAAACTAAAGTGAATGTAATTTCATTAATGAATAGGCCTACAGTTTGATGCCACACACTGTTGGAGACAATTGCTTCTACTGAAAATGAATGTAAAATGCTTGTTTATCTTAATGTTTATCGAATATTCAGGTCTATATATAAAGGTCATTCTAAAGGTTCTAAATCATTTCAGAGAGCTTTAGCGTATTACAATATTTCGAAACAAATACGTTTTTATCGTATCATCTGTGTACATCATGTAAGTATTTGCATCTGCACTGCCTTTATTTTTTTACATGAAGACTTATTTAAAAACAGGCTTCAGTTTCATAGTGCAAAATTCTATTTGTTTCCTTTTTCCCACCCCAGCGTCTCTAAATGTATATAATCGCAAACGACTGTGATTAGTCTATTCTTATAAGCGAGGAGAAAAGTAACAGGCACCACATGATAACGTCTGCCGTATTCTTGAGAAGTACTGACACAAAGAAACTTAAATAGTCTTTTAAAAACTACGAAAACCAAAAGTATAACAATAACGCAATCCAATCTTTCAGAACGATCACAACTGCGCATTTAGAGTGCCTGTTTCAAGCTAAATGTCACTATTGTAGCCTACTCACTCGTGCCTCCTTTATGTTCGCAGTGCGCATGACGTTATCACTGCATCTGCAAGCAGCACGCGCACCCAAAAACGCGCAGTGATGCACATATAGCGTTTTATTTTCCTATTACAGCATGTCTTAAGTATCGGCAGCCGGGATCCAAGCTCATACGGTGAGTCTCACAATCATTCGATTTACTGTTGTTGTTGTTATTAATAGAAACAGATCATTACCTGTATTTACTGTAGAGGTTGCATAATGACAGAATATAGCTAGTGTTTGTTTTGGTGCGGCAGAGAATGAATGTGGGATGTGAGAATCACATACAGTTGGATATTGTGAGTGATCTGTGTACTGTAGTTTAGATATTGTCAGTTAGGTTTGTTAATGGTAATATATTATAATATATATTAATAATGTTAATATGTTCCTATAGAAAAAATGCACTTGAAAGATAAAGAAGAGGCCTGCATGTTCAGTGCACTGTATTATTTCTTATTTACAAGGTGCAATGCTAAACATTATACAGGTTTCGTTATTGAACGCTGTTTTCAGTAACACAATCTTCTATAAATTAGAACTGTTAAACTATCAAACGTGACACTATTGACAGTTAGCTACAGGTGTATCTCAATAAATTAGAATGTCGTGGAAAAGTTCATTTATTTCAGTAATTCAACTCAAATTGTGAAACTCGTGTATTAAATAAATTCAATGCACACAGACTGAAGTAGTTTAAGTCACTATGGGGGAATCTATGGGGTATTGTCAAGAGGAAAATGAGAAACAAGAGACCAAAAAATGCAGATGAGCTGAAGGCCACTGTCAAAGAAACCTGGGCTTCCATACCACCTCAGCAGTGCCACAAACTGATCACCTCCATGCCACGCCGAATTGAGGCAGTAATTAAAGCAAAAATAGCCCCTACCAAGTATTGAGTACATGTACAGTAAATGAACATACTTTCCAGAAGGCCAACAATTCACTAAAAATGTTTTTTTTATTGGTCTTACGAAGTATTCTAATTTGTTGAGATAGAGAATTGGTGGGTTTTTGTGAAATGTGAGCCAAAATCATCACAATTAAAAGAACCAAAGACTTAAACTACTTCAGTCTGTGTGCATTGAATTTATTTAATACACAAGTTTCACAATTTGAGTTGAATTACTGAAATAAATGGAAAAACTTTTCCATGACATTCTAATTTATTGAGATGCACCTGTAAAATGAAATAATGACATTTTTATTTCAGATACCTGACAAACATGGAGAAAGGGAACCAGTGAGTATGGAGAAAACATCCATTTGCAGACATTCATTATAAAGGATCAGACTTAAGCAAATGAGATGCCTTCATAATTGGTTTGTCATGTCTTTGCAGAGGGATTTCTCATTTTGATCACTTTCTCCAAAGTCAAGAATCATCCGTGGTCAACAAGTTCCAGCAGAAATACTGGAAAACCAAGCAAACACTGATTAAAGTCACAGGAAAGAAGGAAGATGAGCATGTTGTTGCTTCCGATGCTGATCTGGACGCTAAACTGGAGGTGAGGAATGGACCCAGTCCGAACTTTCCTCTGGGTCTGAATGAATCAAATGGTCATGTGATGAATGTGGGTTTTCATACTTCCCTTCAGGTGTTTCATTCAGTACAGAGAACGTGCATGGAGCTCCTTAAGGTGATTGAACAGTATCAAAGGAGAATCAGCCGTAAGAAAACTGCAAATTCACACATATATTATTATGAATTAATTAGTGCTGTCAAACGATTAATCGCGATTAATCGCATCCAAAATAAAAGTTTTTGTATACATAATATATGTGTTTGTACTGTGTATATTTATTATGTGTATATATAAATACACACACATACAGTATATATTTTGAAAATATATAGTTATATTCATATAAATTATATTATATTTATGGTAATATATAAACATAAAATTTTTCTGAAATATATACATGCATGTGTGTGTATTTATATATACTTAATAAATATACACAGCACACACACAAATATTATGTATACAAAAACTTTTATTTTGGATGCGATTAATCGTTTGACAGCACTAATATTAATATAATGCTCACATTTATAAATAGCTTGTGATAAAGAAGCTTAATTGTATTCAATGTGCACTTGTAGTGTGCTTCAAATCTTAAAAGTATATTTAAAAAAATACTTGCAGATAATATAATATTGATGAAATAAAAGGTCACACTTTATTTTAAGGTCCAATTCTCGCTACTAACAAACCATTAACTACGACTTTTGCCTCAATAAACTCCTAATTTGCTGTTTATTAATAGTTAGTAAGGTAGTTGTTAAGTTGAGGTATTGGGTAGGATTAGGGATGTAGAATATGCTCATGCAGAATAGTGCTTTAAGCACTAATAAACAGCCAATATGTTGATAATAGGCATGCTAATAAGCAACTAGTTTATAGTGAGAACTGGTCCCTATGCTAAAGTGTTACCAAGGTTCACTTAAGTGTATTTCAAGAGCGTATAACATGTCATGTTACTTAACACACTAAAGTGCACTTTTAATACTTAATTACTACATTTTTACATTGTTTTAATAATCTTTTGTCGTGCTTTAAAAATGACACGTATTTTGATGTGCTTTGTTGAGTAATGTTGACTGTGTGTTGTTTGATACTACATTTAAAGTTAATATATTGTAAAGGTACTAAATTGTCATTTAATCAATACAAATGTGAACTCATAAATATATTTAAATGCATAACATACACGTTTCAATTGGTCACATGCAAGTGCCGCTATTATAAGTATAATAAGACAGAGGAAGTAATCATTAAAGATGTACTTATGTCTGGCTTAAGTGGGACAAAAAAGCACCCTTACGTTCAACTAATTTTTATTTTATAGTTATTTTACGAGTAGTTATTTAAAAAAATACTTGCAGATAATATAATAAAGTTTTTTTTTGTTTTACTTTAAAGTATATTTTAAATTGTTGTTTTAAAGGGGTGGTTCATTGCGATTTCACTTTTTTTAACGTTAGTTAGTGTGTAATGTTGCTGTTTGAGCATAAACAATATCTGCAAAGTTACGAAGCTGAAAGTTCAATGCAAACGGAGATATCGTCTTAAAATTCTGGCGGTTCTCTGCGCGATCCTCTTCAATAATATCCTCTGCTTTTCAATCGGGCTCAAACTGATAAGCGATATTAACGATGCCGTTGTTTACAATACAACCAGAGCACATGCCACTGAGGAGAGGGGCGGGACGTTTAGACGCGCACTAGAGGCGGTTTAGCCAATCACAACACACTGGGCTAGCTAACCAATCAGAGCCCATCGCCTATTTCTGAGAGTGGGGCTTCATAAAAACAGGAAAAGATCAGCCCGTTTCTCAGAGAAGGGACAGAGCTGTGTGGAATAAAGGTAAATTATGTGAAAATAATGTTTTTTTATTTTTTTACGAAGCATTGACACGTTAGACTGCACCCCATAAACACAGTCAAGCAAGAAAAAACCCAGTGAACCACCCCTTTAATAATCTTTTGTAATACATAAAAAATGACACTTATTTTGATGTGCTAACGTACTAAAGCACATACTTGATTATAATTTGAACTGTAGTGTTATTTGATATTACATTTAGGCCCAAGGTTAATATATTTAAAATTAAACCATTAAACCCAAAATGGTTCTTCTATAGCGTCACTACAAAAAACCCATTCGGAACCTTTATTTTTAAGAATGTGCCGTTCAAATGTTTAACACTTAAAGCTAGATTTCAGTCGTGATTTATTATTCAAAGAAAACATGCTGTATGTATGTGGCTAAATTCTGATGCTTTTTTCAGTTTTGTCCCAGGAGGAGAATGAACTGGGTCGGTTCCTGCGTTCACAGGGCTCTCAGGACAAAAGCCGTGCTGGAAAGATCATGCAAGCTACTGGGAAAGCTCTCTGCTTCTCTTCACAGCAGAGGTGTCTTCAAGCTTCTAATCAAATGCGATTGGTTTGGGAATTCTTCTTCTACGTTTGGTTCATTCGTTTCTCCCTGCAGGCTGGCGCTGCGAGGTCCACTGGGCCGTCTGTACCAGGAGGTGGAGACGTTTCGTTACCGAGCCATTTCTGACACGTGGCTGACGGTGAACAGGATGGAGCAGTCACGGACCGAGTACAGAGGAGCTCTGCTCTGGATGAAGGACGTTTCTCAGGAGCTGGACCCCGACACACACAAGCAGATGGAGAAGTTCCGTAAGGTCAGTCTCACGCAGTGAAACCGTTTCTCCAGCAGAAGGAGTAACGTGTCTTCTAATTATTCTCATCTAGTGTAGCGTGGGATGAGAATGTCTTCTAGAAGGTCTGAAATGTCCATGTTTATCTTAACCTCTTCTTTCTTCTGCTGGTTGTTTTTGATGGGCAGCAGTTTCATTGTTTTTCATCCCTCAGGTTCAAACTCAGGTGCGTCATACCAAGACAAGTTTTGACAAACTGAAGAATGATGTGTGTCAGAAGGTTGATCTGCTCGGAGCCAGTCGCTGTAATCTGCTCTCACACGTTCTGACAACCTATCAGGTGCTGCATTTTAATTGCATCGTGTAGCTTATTTATTTGTTTGCTTATTTATTCATTTATTTATTTACCTGATTAGTGAGCGTTGTAAATGTGATGCATTTATTATTTAATTAGATTAAATTAAATTCATTTTATTTTTTATAAATTATTCTGTTTATTATAACTTTTTTATTATTTATTATAATTTTATTATTATTATTATTTTTTGTTATTATTATTATCTAAATGAATTGTTAAAGGCTGTTATATCTCACAATTTAGCAGAATAAAGCCTTCCAGAACGACGTGTCATGAGGATAAATATAATAAAAGAAGAAGTCTTTTCTTCTATTTCAGACCACATTGCTACATTTCTGGGAGAAAACCTCTCACACTATGGCTGCTATTCATGAGAGCTTCAAAGGCTGCCAGACTCATGAGGCTTCAGCGCTGGGGGTGAGCGCTTTCAGAAGAAATGAATGTCATTATATAGATCTTTGGTGATATTCATATTTATTCATAGGAATATGTGTATGTACTTGGATCTTATTTTGTGTTAAAACTATAAAATAAGTTTCATTTTTCAGTGAGATTTGGATTTGTTTCTGATGTTTTTAGTTTAAAAGAAAGATGATTTTGACATTTTGTATTTACATTTACTTATTTATTTAGCATATTTTGGAAAAAAAAACACTTCAAATGTTCGGGGTCAGTAAAATTATTATTTTTTTAAATTACTGTTATTCAGTAAGGATGCATTACATCAAAAATGACATCTATTATGTTACAAAAGATTTTTCTTTTAAATAAATGTTATTTTGAACTATCATAGTTTTCAACAAAAATATAAAGCAGCACAAATTTTTTCATCATTGATAAGAATAATTGTTTCTTGAGCATCAATTCAGCATATTAGAATGATTTCTGAAAAATCATGTGACACTGAAGACTGGAGTAGTAATGCTGAAAATTCAACTTCACGTCACAGAAATAAATTATATTTTAAAGGTGCAATGTGTAATATTTACATCGATCTATTGACAGAAATGCAATATAATATACACAACTATGTTTTCAGAGGTGTATAAAGACCTTACTTAATGAACCGTTATGTTTTTATTACCTTAGATTGAGCAATTTATATCTACATACACCGCGGGTCCCCTTACATGGAAGTCGCCACCATGTTTCTACAGTAGCCCTAAATGGACAAACTGCTCTACACAGCGCGTTTCGTCACTTTGTTGTTCTTGCGAATAAAACACTGACACAATGATGAACAAGTACATTAATATTCACAATTTATTAAATAATTAAGTAAATATAATTCCTTAATTTACCTTTGTAAAGAAATCTCATTGCTCTCTCTGCTGTCTTTACCGACGACATCCTGTATCGGCCACCGTAGCTTCTCTAAAGGGAGGGGTGAGCGGGGGACTGAGCCGTTGGTTGCAATTCGCAACCTCACCACTAGATGCCGCTAAAATTTACACACTGTACCTTTAAAGGGGTCATATGATGCTTTTTAAAAGATCATTATTTTGTGTATTTGGTGTAACAGAATATGTTGACACGCTTTAATGTTCAAAAAACACATTATTTTTCAAATACTGTACATTAGTACAGTACATTAGTGGGGAAGTCGTGGCCTAATGGTTAGAGAGTCGGACTCATAACCCAAAGGTTGTGGGTTCGAGTCTCGTACCGGCAGGGATTGTAGGTGGGGGGAGTGAATGTACAGCGCTCTCTTCCACCTTCAATACCATGACTGAGGTGCT